>NC_069504.1:321256988-321856988 GCF_027579735.1 Bombina bombina
AAAAGCTGAATTATACATACCGGACTGTTAGAAGATCTTTACAGTTGCATGTCAGGATATATAGGCTCAAGGCTCACGATCCTTTAACACTACTGCGACCTATATATAGCAGACCCACGTGGCCCCACAACAATCAGGTACTCAAACTTCACCGGACCCTAGATCATTTAATATTTAAAAAGTTCTGCTGAGCCTTATATTTCACATTCTTGCCGAGATTTTACACTGGATAGGCACAGTTTTTACCTACCATTTCTAAAGAGTCATCTCCTGATTATTTTTAAAAGCTACACCGCTGCCCTGACTTCATTCCTGCCCAGCCACAGTTATCACTTCAAGCTACTACACAGACCATGGCAGCCAGAAAAGGAAATAAAACAGACAAGCTGATAAAATTGCAATCCTTGGCTCCCTCAGTCTCCTCATTCTTTCAACCCCAGGATCATCAGGGACAGGACACAACACAAGTGCTTGAATCACCCCCTTCAACATTGGATGCTTCTGTGATGGATACTCCACAAGACCCACTGAAATCCATACAAACTCAATTAGCTAGCCTTCCCTCTAAAACAGACATTGAATCCTTAATATCCTTTATTAAGGAAGAAATTAGAGAGCTGAAGAAAGATCTAAACGACCTGGAATCTAGAATGGAGTACCTAGAGGATGGACAAGAGCATCTTAACACCATGGTTAGCTCTAATACTCAGCAGCTGTCCATCAAGGACTCCATGATCCAGCACATGCAGGATAGGATTGAAGACCTCAATAATCGAGGAAGGCAAAATAATTTGAGGATCAGGGGTATCCTCGAAGATATAGCCCAAGACAAACTAAAGGGCTTTGTTAAGGACTTCTTCCACTATCTTGCTCCTCAAGCCTCACCTATCCAGAATGAGGACATAGAAAGGGTACACAGAGCCTTTAGATCCCCTGCTAAACCCCCCGCCCCTCCCAGGGATGTCATACTCAAGTTGCTAAAGTACACAACTAAGGAAGAGATCTGGCAGGCGGCTAGGACATGACAATCAATCTCGTTCCAAAACCTCACTCTTCAAGTTTATCAAGACCTCAGCCCTCAAACAATAAAGAGGAGAAAAGAAGTCCGGTTCATAACAAAGACGCTCCAAGAAAACAACATAAGGTACAGATGGGGCTTCCCTTTTAGCATAATTGTTAACCACAATGGAGCACACCTGATTTATAAAAGCTTGGCTGATCTGGACTCTTTATCTAGTAGACTCAATCTTAATTTCAAGCCCCCTTCGGAAAGAATCATTGAGGTGCCCTCCCACTTAACACATTCTGATAACGACCCTTCCAGAGAACAACACCCTGCTTGGAATAAAGTGCGATCAAAGAGGCGTAAGACAGGACCAGCATCACCACCTGGCACCCCCCCCCCAGCCTGAGGGATTGTTCGACCTCCACAGTGGACCCTTTGATATGGCCTGCTCCTCCTATATTATTATGTTCCTAATTTTTCCTCTATAATCTCTCATGTCTAATTTTATGTACTAATTGCCAGTTTGGCTCTTATTATGTTTTCCCCTAGGTTGATGACATGCTTTTCATAACATATTTTGTTAACTTCTTATCCTAGAATGTTACCTAACATTGATCCACCCCCTTGAATGGTGTATACTAGGGTTAATACATACACCAAATGTTACTCTTTTCATTATAAGTTCACATTGAATGTTTTCATTGTATTCCTTACAGGTTTTATCATCGAAACATTCCTTAATTGTTTTCACAATTCTAGCTACTCAGTTCAATTTGTGTACTATTTTTGGTGTTTACTTCCAGGACACTATAAGTCAATAACTCCCTTCACTAATGAGCTTGGCCTGTGGCACAGTCTTAACGTATCTGCCTTGGGTCTATACACTCTAGATGACCGCTTTATGTCCCCACCCAAAAGACAATAACCTTAGACTTATTTTAAAGGGCTTAACAGGACGCAACATTTTCTCCAGAGAGTTTACATTTCAGATTATTGACCCTGCCCACTCAACATACACTCTCCCCTTTCATCCCAGTAATGACAGATAACCCAATGTCCATTAACATACTTTCCCATAATGTTAAGGGTTTGAATATCCCCCAGAAGAGGTCTATGGCAATTAAAGACTATAAAAGATTGAATAGCGATATAATATTTTTGCAGGAAACCCACTTCAGAAAGGGACGGGAGCCCCTTCAGCCTCATAGGAAATTTAGTCAAGTGTTCCTTGCCTCTCATAACTCTAAGCATAATGGGGCAGGTATCTTAATTAAAAAAAAGTACCATTCCAACTTTCTAACACTTTTAAAGATGGGGAAGGGAGATTAATAATTATAACAGGAAAACTCTACAATAAAACTGTAACCTTGGCAAACCTATATGCGCCAAATACACATTCTCCACAATTTTTCAATTTCGCCTTTAACAAAATTGTAGAACTCACCAGAGGTAGTTTGATAGTTGGTGGTGACTTTAAAGGGGCATGAAACCCAAAATATTTATTTCATGATTCAGATAAAGAATACAATTTTAAACAACTTTACAATTTACTTCTATTATCTAATTTGCTTCATTCTTTAGATATCCCTTGTAGAAGAAATAGCAATGCACATGGGTGAGCCAATAACAAGAGGCATCTATGTGCAGCCACCAATCAGCAGCTACTAAGCTTATCTAGATATGCTTTTCAAACCAAGTACATCATGAGAATGAAGCAAATTAGATAACAGAAGTAAATTGGAAAACTGTTTAAAATAGCATGCTCTTTCTAAAGCATGAAAGACATTTTTTGGCTAAAATGTCTCTTTAACTTAGCCTTAGAACTGGTAATACACTGTTCCACCAGTAGTTCAGCAGTTCCCCAAAAATTGGTGAAACAGGTTAGATCACATCTTTCAAAGATGAAGGTACATGATGCATGGAGAATCTACCACCCCGGTACAAAAGATTACACATTTTACTCTCACCCACACCAGAACTACTCAAGAATAGATTACCTCTTCATTGATGTTACTAGCTTGGCTCTGGTCCAGAATATAGACATTTCCCCCATAGCATGGTCTGACCACGCTATGATCAGATGTACGCTCAAATGGCCCACTTCACTTAGACATGACCGTTCTTGGAAACTGGACGAAACCCTACTAACTGATCCCATAACCTGCATCCAGATTAACAACTCTCTGGTCTACTATTTTAAACACAATACCAACACAGAAGTGGAGCCCCATAGCATCTGGGAGGTGCACAAATGCATGATCAGAGGTGAGTTGATAGCCATTAAAGCACCCCAAGAAAAGCAGAGATCATTACTATTAAATAATCTAATAGAGGGCTTGGATAAGCTACAGACCATTCATAAGAAATTTCCCAAAGCACACTCATTGCTAGAAAGCATACAGCATAAAAAGAACTAACTAAACTTATTATTGGGTACGGAGGCTAAACGTAGGGCTCTCTTTCTTAAAAAAAGATACTATGAGGGTGGGAACAAACAGGGTAAAATGATAGCAAGACTACTGAGATACAGGGCTAACAAACGTCATATTAATTCAATCATAAACCACGAGGGAAAAACTCTATCCTCCTCCAGAGATATTGCAGAGGGGTTTAGAAAATACTATGAAAGACTCTATAACCTTGAACAAGCCAACTCACCCCGACACAGTCAGATATAATGAATTACCTCTTATGTCTGAACCTACCATCCATCACCAACAACCAGAAGCTTGCCCTAGAATACTCCTTTTGTCTTAAGGAATTGCAACATGCAGTATTCTCCCTTTTATCATTCATCAAGATCAGGTTGTCTTTGTCCCCAATAGGGAGGCAAAGGACAACACTGTACGCAACTTACACTTAATTTGGTACTCCAAAAAACACAACATTCCGGCAGTTTGGCTTTCCACAGATGCGGAGAAAGCCTTTAACTGGGTTAGCTGGTCTTTCTTACAAGCTACGCTACAGATTTTCGGTTTAGGGGACTCCATGATACATAGAATATTTGCATTATATAACTCCCCTAGTGCCCAGATCTCCTTAAATGGAATCTACTCCCGCCCATTCCCGATTAGCAATGGTACAAGGCAGGGTTGCCCCCTGTCCCCTATATTGTTTGTGTGCCTCTTGGAGGCTCTGGCTGCAAGGATAAGACTGAATCCAAAAATAGAGGGCATAACAATAGGCGATGAAGAGTACAAACTGTCATCGTTCACCGATGACATGTTATTCACATTAACTAACCCTGTTAGCTCCATCCCACCTTTGTTGGAAGAGCTCAAACTTTTCTATAAATTAACTAATTTTTTTATCAACTCCTCGAAGTCAGAGATTCTTGGAGTTTCCCTCTCTCCCCAAACTGAACATCAAATTTCCCAAATCTGCCCATTTCATAGATGTGGGACTTCCTTAAAATATTTAGGCATTTACCTTACTGAGGACCTAGATAAACTATATGACTTGAACTATATTCCGATAAAGGAAGCCCTTACCCGTGACCTATCCTCTTGGCATGCAAAACACCTTACCTGGATAGGTAGAATGAATGCTATTAAAATGACGGCCTTCCCCAGACTCCTACATTTTACAAGCCCTACCTATCTCCATCCCTCTCGTTACATTTTTAAAACTCAACAATTATTCAGCTCCTTCATTTGGAAGGGAAAACACCCCAGGATCAACAGATCCATCATGACAAGTTCCAGAGACCATGGGGGTTTGGGGGTTCCCAATATTGAGTCTTACAGATTAGCAATTTTCCTGCAACAAGTTCTATATTAGAGGATACATAAAGAGCAAAAAAGGTGGATCTCACTGGAGGGGTGCCTCAATCAGGGAATAGACCTGCCAACTGTTTTCTGGTCTCCAAATTTTGAAAATACTTTCAAAACTGTATTAGACCCAATTACTAAGGAGACTCTCCTCCAGTGGGAACTGTCGAACAGATTAAACCCCTACCTCTCCTCTAGACCATCCCCCTTGACCTCCCTAATTCACAATTCTGAATTCTCTCTTAGAGATCTAGGAATTCAAGATTGCGGGAACAGTCCAACTCCTGAAATAGCCATACACCATCTCCTGGGTGCAGAACACTAACTTTCCACTGAACAACTTCAGGAAAAGGGGTTCCTATGGTCACACAACTGGTTTAACTATCGTAGAGTACATGAATATATAACTACACACACACATAGCCTCAATATGATTCGCCCCCTTTCTACCCTAGAAAAATTATTCACCTCTCAAAAACCGATGAAACATACACTCTCTAAAGTACATAATATTATAACCCGCCCTCCACCAGGATGTCTTCCACACTCAATAGAATCCTGGCAAAAAGAATTGGGGGTCATTATATTACCCCAGGTAGCCTCTAGCATTTTCAGGAACACCAGGGCCGCTTCTTCCTCGGCAGCCATAGTGGAACTTAACTATAAAATACTCCATAATTGGTACCTTACCCCTAAACGCTTATATAGGCTATATCCTTCAACTAAAAATAGGTGTTGGAGATGTGGCCATGTTGGAAGTGGAATGGGACATATGTGGGGGTGGTGCAATAGTATTAATAATTTATGGAGAGAAGTCATTGACGAGATTGAACTAGTCTTGCAGACGAGGATCCCTATGGACCCTCTAATATTCTTACTTAATAAACACTTTAAGCTATCCTCCAAAGCTCATAGTATTCTATTCAGAATACTCTCCAACAGTGTGAAAATGCTTATCGCCAAGAACTGGAAATCTAACACACACCCCACTCTGACTATGTAGAGACAGAAGGCTTCAGACTTAATAGAATTAGAGGAATTCAGATCATATAGACTAGACACTAGGGACTCTTATATCTACGCCCAAGCTCTCTGGGAGTCATAATTACATCAAGACGGGACAGCACAGACTGGCTGGAGCTGTCCTATGACCTGACACGACCATGGTTTTTGACTATTCATAGAAGGTGAACTGACATTGCCTAGAATTAATATTTATACGTTATTGTTTGCTGTTTGCTCGAAACTAACATATGTAAAACCTGTATAGGACAAATTTAAGAGATATTTTTCTTTGTAAGTTCTACATTTGTAAACAACCATCTAGTACTGTATTTTATTTTTAAGTATTGTTTTTTCTTTTTCAAACATGTGAAATACTGTTATTCGTACTGTTTCTCAATAAAAAGACTTTGGAATAAAAAGTATAATAAATAAAAAATACTGTATGTTGCACTGTCAACATTATTGCCCCAAAACCGCCTGAATATAGTCTGCTCGAGCTTGGACTCCGCCAGCATCATTCTACTGTAATGGAGGTAGATGTTCACCATAGTCATGGACATCCAAGCTCTCCATATCTATATCATGGATTGTTAGGGTAATGTTGTGCAACATACAGCAAATCAAATAAATTAAGGAGACTTAAGGAGTACTAAAGAACGCCACTGGAGATGTCCAAGCAGCGGAAACGGCTCTTCAATAAGCTAAATGTGGGCTCAATCACCAATCTGGTGGCGATGTATGCCTCATTGTAGCTCACTTCTTCCACTCCGTTGTGGTTGCGGACGGGTGTAAACAGCCACGGAAGACACGAATATCCAGAATCACCTGTGTAAAAGAAATAGAGCATTGATATTAGCAATCAGAATAAACAAAATATATAATATACATATGTTTGAGTATATAAGAGATAATTACCTATCAGGATTCCCTCTGGCATTTGTCCCTCCTGGAAGCGATGGTAGATGGCAGAATTGGATGGCTGAAGGACAGAGGAATCATGGTTGCAGCCAGGGATACCAGAGCGTACGCTCTTGATCCTCAACATGGTGTCGCAGATGACCTGGATATTCAACGAGTGGTTGTGCTTCCTGTCCCATTATGGCTCCTTTCTACCCCTGGGAGGCTGCACCAATACATGCATGCAATCTATGGCCCCCAATACCCTTGACAATCCAGCCAGATGATAGAACTGGAGCTTGACAGCATGCCACTCCTCAAGTGTATTGGGGAAGTGAACATGATGGACTAGGCGTTGGTGCAAGGCATTCAGGACAACCTTCAGATGACGTGAGAAGGTTGCCTGGCTCATACCTACTCCTAGACCTGCCACATCCTGAAATGATCCAGTTGCCAAAAAATAGAGGACCAATAGTAATTTCACCATCCCAGGGATTGCCCTAATTCTTGCAGTGAGTGGCTCGAGAGAGTCCTTGATTTTGACATAGAGCCTCTCAATTGAGGCCCTATTTAGTTGAAATCTACAGATCACCTCTCGGTCACTGAGGGCATGGAGACCAACACTAGGCAGTAACACCCTCAGCACCTGCTGGCGTCTTCGTTGTTGCACAACCGCAGCCATCAACACCCATTTTTTCCTGCGTCTCCTTAGGAACAGGACAAACTGTAAGGCATTTAGTATATCTTTGATCAATTTAAAAACAATTTGGATATTGTCCGCTTGCTTTGTAATGGGAGACAAAGTTGGAGCATAATCCATCAGTAGTAATTTATTTTTTATTTTTATCCATTTATCTACTAGTGCACCAAATGTGTAGCAATAATTTAGTTAGATTTTTGAACATATATATTTAATAAAGTCTCTAATTTACTGTTATTATGTCATATGCTTCATTCTCTTGCAGCATCGAACATAAGCTTTTTGTATTTTCAGACTCCCATTCTATGGCATCCGCGACCTCAAGGTCAAAAAAGACGCAAGCGTAAATGTAGAATTTTTGATAACTTCGAGAGAGCTTCAAATAGTGTTGAATAGGAGGGCGAATTAACACAATTCCGCTCAAATTCCACGAGTTTTCAACTTGCGCCGATCTGCGTTGGATTGAGATCGCGGGATCATATGTTATGTCACAAATGTCAACATTTGCCGATGTTGACGCTTTGATAACTACAGCGGATCAATCTCGCAACAATTACGATGCAGAATTCCAGTGTATTTTCGGTTGACGCTTTGATAACTATCCCCCTATGAGTGGAGCGCTAATTATCACTCACGCTTATGTGCTAACTCCGCTCAGTAAATCGCTAACTTCCACTATTTGGCCAAACCAAAAGTCCCTGCCTCTCAGTTTTTCATTCACTTCATACTCAGTCAGCTTGCATTTCACTAACGTGACTGTGCAAAACTATTATTATTATTATACTTTATTTATAAATTGCCAACAAATTCCGCAGCGCTGTTCATAGGTACAATTCATTTAAATAAAACATGATATTAAACTTGTAAGAGACTGGACAACATTTACAAACACATACAGGAGGAATTGAGGGCCCTATTCCCGTGGGAACTTAAAATCTAGAAAACTAGATTGTCTCCCTGCATAATAATACTACCTGTTCTAGTTAGTTCCACCATTTACATACATTATTCTGTCTGCCTGCCTATCAGAATTATGAACGAGGAACAAAAATAAAGGATTAATTAAAGTGAATGTAAATTTTTATGCTAAAGTGCCCGGTTTTTAAAAATTCGATTAAAAACAGGGGCACTTTAATTCATCAAAATTTACATTTCACTCATTGTGAAAAAATACTTACATTTTAAACTTGACAGCTGCTCCAGCTTCCCCCAGTCGTCGCAAAGCCATTTCTGACGTCAGAAATGATGGGTCGATCATCCTCCAATCACAGCTTCACCACCCGGGGGAATCAATGTCTGATTCGAAGCCATGATTGGAGGAAGCCGGATTCCTCATTTTAGACCCAAGAAGAGGCTTTGCGACGGGCGGAGGAAGCTGGAGCGACTGTCAAGATTAAAAGGTAAATATTTTTTCACAACATGAGTGAAATATAAATTTTGATGAATTAAAGTGCCCCTGTTTTTAATCAATTTTTAAAAACCGGGCACTTTAGCATCAAAATGTACATTCACTTTAAGGGGTCTAGAGTATGGAAGCGATTGAAGTCTGGAAGAGGCTGCAAGTTAAGAGCTTGGAGGAACAGGTGATAAGAGAGAGAAAACATTTTTTAAAAACATTTCAGAAAATATTTTCTTCTGCAGCAGCAGCAGCAACATCCACCAAAACCATATAGGTCCATTATACCTGCAGAGTTGTTGTGTATTTTGTACTTCATACACTGATTTGAGTGACTGACTTGCCAACTTCCAGCAGCTTAGTAAGCACAGGTCTGCCCGTATAAGTGCTAAACTCATATTATACACCACAATATTCCATTGTTTTCAGTTGTTGTACCTGACTTTCTCAATCTACAGATGGCACAGGTGTGCCCAATAAATTGCTCATCTCCATATTCCAAAAGTTGTGGCTATAAATCAAGTTTTAATTACAAACTGCTGACTGTTATCTGTTGTTATATTTGGATGTGAAAAGCCTTCTGCTCACATTACATCAGGTGTAGAGTGCCCAAAAAAGTGCAAGCCTTCATATTCCAAAACCTTTTTGTCAATATGTGTATGATACAGTGTAGCATTATAGAAAAATTGTTGCACATGGCGGACTGTTATCTTTACCAGTAGGTGCAACAAGCCTATTAAATTGGTAGCCAATAAAACAACAAGCAGAAAGCTGTGCCTCGAGAAAGATTGAAAGCCTACATTTCGGAGGCTACTATTCATCAAGTTGTGATCCTTTAATTCACTGGGATGAGCAGAGTAATCAGTGGCTTGCCTTTTCCCTGCTTACCCAGCACAAGGTCTGCAACCACAGTAAGGGCTAGATTACAAGTGGAGGGCTAATTAACACTCCCCCTCAAGTGTTAATAGCTGAAATAAGCTTTTTGCACTTGCCGGTTTGCGCTTGTATTATGAGTTGAAATGAAAGTGTTTTCACAGACGTGCTAAACTGATGAGCGCAAGAAGACAAAGTTAGAATATTGCGTGCACATTCACTTATTCCCCCATAAAAATCAATGAAGAATGAAAACTGAAAAAAAAAAACTAATACCCCACTCTCGCACAAACCAGATCGCATATTCTCAAGTGCATTTTAACATATTAACATTTTAATGTTTTGCACATATACGAATGTGTTATATTAATTTATAAATACCTATTTCTACATACAGTATATCTAATGGTATTTTGGTACAATATAGGGGACCGATTTACTAAAGTGCGGACAGACATGATACAATGTAGCGTATCATGTCCACCGCACATTGATAAATGCCAACAGCATACACTGTCTGCATTTATCATTGCACAAGCAGTTCTTGTGAACTGCTTGTGCAATGCCACCCCCCTTGGCCACTAGCAGGGGGTGTCAATCAGCCCGATCATATAGGATTGGGCGTATTGAAGACTGCAGCCTCAGAGGCAGCAGACAAGTTATGGAGCAGCGGTCTTTAGACCGCTGCTTCATAACTACTGTTTCCGGTGGGCCTGAAGGCGGAAACATAAAGCACCCGGGCTAATATGGACAAATATAAGTATAAGTGTGTGTTAATTAGCGAACAATGTAGAAATTTAAATATAAATGCAGAACTTATCACAAGATATATGTGTATGACTATAGGTATATATATATATATATATATATATATATATATATATATATATATGAAATTATGAGGGTATATACATTGAATGTGCACTATATCAAAGAACAGAGAATAACATATAGAACAAAATCTATAAGAGAGAATAGTGGACAACCTGATTCACTCCCAAAAATTAATAAGGTCATATTTGGAATTCAAACCAAATGGGAGTCTGGTTTTTAGGACAACAATCCAATAAACCTCACGTTTGGCCAGAATGCTCTCTAGATTACCTCCTCTTTTAGGTACCCGGACCTTCTCAATGGCAGCCCATCTAAAAGAATTAAGACTGCAATCATGTTTAGTGGCAAAATGTTGCACTAGGGGCGTAGTCGATGTACCCCTAGATATAGTTGAAAAATGCTCCCTAATGCGGGAGTTGATGTCTCTTGAAGTTAGTCCTACATATTGGACATTGCATTTGATGCATGAGATAAGATAAATTACATTGGTGCTCTTATAATTTAAACAAGTCTTTATGGGGTATGTTTGACCACTCACTGCCAAGGTAAATTCTGAGGTTACCTGTGCATAATCGCAAGGTTTGCACTTGCGATGGGTGCATCTAAACATTCCCAAATGTTTCAGCCAAGAGCTAGATGGACGTGTTGTCTGTTTAAGTTGGGTAGGTGATAGAATAGAAGCCAGTGTGGGACACCTAATACCTGCCCTGACAGTCTCAATAAGTTTGTCATCAGCAGCCAAAAGTGGAAAGTGTTTCCTAATAATACTGCATTTTTGTGGATATTGAGCACTAAAATTAGTTATAAGAAACAGCTATTGGGACAACATTGGAGGAGCCGTCTGACACCTTCTGGTATAAGTAAGACGTTTATCACCATACTTGGAATTACTTGCTTTTCTTGTGACAAGTTTCCCTTGTCTTGTCTTCTTTCTCACCTGCATTAGGATTATTGTGCAAATGCTGGATTGTGAAGCATACCGCAATTGGTGTACAACAAACTGACTTTAATACATTGGGTCTCATCACTCTTAAACCTAATGAAGGATCATTTATAGACTAATCTCTTTTATTTGTTCTTTTTACTATTGGTTTACTACACTGCCTTTTTATTGCTAATTTGTGACTTTTATTGCTAATTAGCTTTTTATTGTATTTTGCATTTTTATTTTTATTTTTATGATTTTGTGCATATGTTTTATGAAGCAATTTCTTTTTTAACTGCTACTAAGTCTTCTATATATGTTGCATGAATTATTCTATATAAGTTGCATGAATGATTTTGTATAATTACTATGTATTATAGGGAATGAATTATAAGTATTAAACTATATACAGTGGGGAAAAAAAGTATTTAGTCAGCCACCAATCATGCAAGTTCTCCCACTTAAGAAGATGAGAGAGGCCTGTAATTTTCATCATAGGTATACCTCAACTATGAGAGACAACATGTGGAAACAAATCCAGACAATCACATTGTCTGATTTGGAAAGAATTTATTTGCAAATTATGGTGGAAAATAAGTATTTGGTCACCTATAAACAAGCAAGATTTCTGGCTCTCACAGACCTGTATCTTCTTCTTTAAGAGGCTCCTCTGTCCTCCACTCATTACCTGTATTAATGGCACCTGTTTGAACTTGTTATCAGTATAAAAGACACCTGTCCACAACCCCAAACAGTCACACTCCAAACTCCACTATGGTGAAGACCAAAGAGCTGTCAAAGGACACCAGAAACAAAATTGTAGACCTGCACCAGGCTGAGAAGACTGAATCTGCAATAGGCAAGCAGCTTGGTCTAAAGAAATCAACTGTGGGAGCAATAATTAGAAAATGGAAGACATACAAGACCACTGATAATCTCCCTCGATCTGGGGCTCCACGTAAGATCTCACCCCGTGGGGTCAAAATGATCACAAGAACGGTGAGCAAACATCCCAGAACCACACGGGGGACCTAGTGAATGACCTGCAGAGAGCTGGGACCAACGTAACAAAGGCTACCATCAGTAACACACTACACCGCCAGGGACTCAGATCCTGCAGTGCCAGACGTGTTCCCCTGCTTAAGCCAGTACATGTCCGGGCCTGTCTGAAGTATGCTAGAGAGCATTCGGATGATCCAGAAGTGGATTGGGAGAATGTCATATGGTCAAATGAACCAAAGTAGAACTGTTTGGTAGAAACACAACTTGTCGTGTTTGGAGGAGAGAGAACACCATACCTACTGTGATGCATGGGGGTGACAACATCATGCTTTGGGGCTGTTTCTCTGCAAAGGGAACAGGACGACTGATCCGTGTACATGAAAGAATGAATGGGGCCATGTATCATGAGATTTGTGTGCAAACCTCCTTCCATCAGCAAGGGCATTGAAGATGAAACGTGGCTGGGTCTTTCAGCATGACAATGATCCCAAACACACTGCCTGGGCAATGAAGGAGTGGCTTCGTAAGAAGCATTTCAAGGTCCTGGAGTGGCCTAGCCAGTCTCCTGATCTCAACCCCATAGAAAACCTTTGGAGGGAGTTGAAAGTCCATGTTGCCCTGCGACAGCCCCAAAACATCACTGCTCTAGAGGAGATCTGCATGCAGGAATGGGCCAACATACCAGCAACAGTGTGTGACAACCTTGTGAAGACTTATAGAAAACGTTTGACCTCTGTCATTGCCAACAAAGGATATATAACAAAGTATTGAGATGAACTTTTGATATTGACCAAATACTTATTTTCCACCATAATTTGCAAATAAATTCTTTCCAAATCAGACAATGTAATTGTCTGGATTTGTTTCCACATTTTGTCTCTCATAGTTTAGGTATACCTATTATGAAAATAACAGGCCTCTCTCATCTTCTTAAGTGGAAGAACTTGCACAATTGGTGGCTGACTAAATACTTTTTTTCCCCACTGTATACTATTTAGGTTTGATAAAATCATTAAGAGGTTAATGTACTTACATTTTTATAAATAGCCATTAAAGTTTATAGTTCAGCTGTTTTATCAGCGCCACAGCTTTTAGAATTAAGTAACTGGGTTGGTACTAATCATTCTAATATTTTTTGTAGCTATTTTAAGGTGTTTCTTGGAGAAAAATCACCTGTATCTGTAGGCTTCTATTTACTTTTTTTTTGCAAGCGCAGTTCTAACTTTGCATACTCATGCAGGAGGGTGTTGCCAGCGATTGGTTTATGATACACCTTGGTGTGGATGGAACCATCTACGTTCCCCATTAAACATAGATCAAGATAATTAAAGGGACAGTCAACCCAAATTTTCAAATATGTGATTCCTATAAAGTTGCTAACGGTGTTTAGTTTGCACTGTAGCCTAATGTATTAGCCTAAATCGTTTATAAGCATTTCTACTTACTTGTTTCTTCTTTGCAGTTTAAAATGCCCACCTGCCCCCTCCCATATTTCGTCATCATGATCCTCAGGTGCTCATTCTCCAGCCCTAAGTCGGCTACTTCTCGTAATTCCACGCTCCTGTTTTTTTTTGCGCATGCGCATTGCGCCGCTAACAGGTGTGCACGTCTGTCAGTGAGAAGCAGTGTTTAGTGCCACAGTTTATATGAGCTAGTTCTAGGGTATAACAATGGTGTTATCTGCATGAAAAGGAGTTGGTAATTCATGGTTTCAGTGTATCTATTGTATAAATTCATGTGTCCTAACTTTTATGTAGTCCGGCTCTTGCAAATAAAGTTTTATAGTGGTGATCACCATCATTATAGGAGGCTATTACTGTTGCTTTGTAGTAATAACAGATCACAATCCACTAGCGCAAAGGAGAAAAATGCACAGCTTATTGAGTGAGTGGTACACTTCTTATTGGCTGTTCTATCCACACAAGTTAAATAAAACAGTCAGGTGAGCAGCAGTCTGGGGGATCTTGATGCAGCCATTTTAGCGGTAAATTTAAATGTTTTCAGAGGGGAGACGTATGTCTGCTTCCGCATGACAGGAGACTCTGTGCTACATAGAATTCATCTTTAAGGATGAAATGCTATCAGACCTATAGCCACATTGTGTGATCATGCTGAACCCCACTGTTATACAGTATTAAGGTCCCATATAAAATCATGACAGCCACTTCAGAACCTTTTGAATTGGTGCACTCCTGGACTGCAGGAAGTAGGTAGATTCCCACTATATATAGGTCTGCCATGCAAAGTTACATTTTACTATGGGAGAGAGTGGTTTGTGCATTATTATAGTATCAAGCTCACCCTATATGTGGGATTTACTCAGTTTAAAGGGACAGTCAACCCAAATTGACACTGTGACACTGCCCTGATTGGAACATGCCCTGACACTGCCCTGATATGGTATATTAATGCCACACTGAGGTGCCAAACTAAACTTACTTGTTAAATATTTAACTGCTCTGCCAAGTACACTAACAGCTCTAGTATCTAGCAGCGTAACATAACTCATTATTGCCTAGAGTTGAATGGCGTTGAGTCCTGTATAACTCCGCTATCTGGCTTTGATCTAATTGTTGCCAATAAACACTGCATTACTTATTGGTACTATATAGCTACAACCTTGAACTGAGTAGTTGAATTAGGTATTATACCTGCACTTAATAGCGGTGTGTCTCATATAGCACTACTGCTCAGTCTTCCATATTTCAACACTGCTGTAACTTTAATCTCAGTCTTAATAGCAGCAACTGTCCATTGCCAAACAAGGTTTTCTATATATCTTTACTACTATTAAGCACAGTATGCTGATTATATATATATGAGACGCACCGCTATTAAGTGCAGGTATAATACCTAATTCAACTACTCAGTTCAAGGTTGTAGCTATATAGTAGCAATAAGAACTGCACTGTTTATTGGCAACAATTAGATCAAAGCCGGATAGCGGAGTTATACCGCACTCAACGCCATTCAACTCTAGGCAATAATGAGTTATGTTACGCTGCTAGATACTAGAGCTGTTAGTGTACTCGGCAGAGCAGTTAAATATTTAACAAGTAAGTTTAGTTTGGCACCTCAGTGTGGCATTAATATACCATATCAGGGCAGTGTCAGGGCATGTTCCAATCAGGGCAGTGTCACAGTGTCAATTTGGGTTGACTGTCCCTTTAAACTGAGTAAATCCCACATATAAGGTGAGCTTGATACTATAATAATGCACAAGCCACTCTCTCCCATAGTAAAATGTAACTTTGCATGGCAGACCTATATATAGCGGGAATCTACCTACTTCCTGCAGTCCAGGAGTGCACCAATTCAAAAGGTTCTGAAGTGGCTGTCATGATTTTATATGGGACCTTAATACTGTATAACAGTGGGGTTCAGCATGATCACACAATGTGGTTATAGGTCTGATAGCATTTCATCCTCAAAGATGAATTCTATGTAGCACAGAGTCTCCTGTCATGCTGAAGCAGACATACGTCTCCCCTCTGAAAACATTTAAATTTACCGCTAAAATGGCTGCATCAAGATCCCCCAGACTGCTGCTCACCTGACTGCTTTTATTTAACTTGTGTGGATAGAACAGCCAATAAGAAGTGTACCACTCACTCAATAAGCTGTGCATTTTTCTCCTTTGCGCTAGTGGATTGTGATCTGTTATTACGACAAAGCAACAGTAATAGCCTCCTATAATGATGGTGATCACCACTATAAAACTTTATTTGCAAGGGCCGGACTACATAAAAGTTAGGACACATGAATTTATACAATAGATACACTGAAACCATGAATTACCAACTCCTTTTCATGCAGATAACACCATTGTTATACCCTAGAACTAGCTCATATAAACTGCGGCACTAAACACAGCTTCTCACTGACAGACGTGCACACCTGTTAGCGGCGCAATGCGCATGCGCAAAAAAAACAGGAACGTGGAATTACGAGAAGTAGCCGACTTAGGGCTGGAGAATGAGCAACCTGAGGATCATGATGACGAAATATGGGAGGGGGCAGGCGGGCATTTTAAACTGCAAAGAAGAAACAAGTAAGTAGAAATGCTTATAAACGATTTAGGCTAATACATTAGGCTACAGTGCAAACTAAACACCGTTAGCAACTTTATAGGAATTACATATTTGAAAATTTGGGTTGACTGTCCCTTTAATGCTGGTTAAATCTGAGGTATAAGTAAAACTCAGATTTACATTGTGGTAATTAAGCCTTTCCAAAAAGGAAACAATGTCGGAATGGGGACCAGACCAGATCAAAATAAGGTCATCTATATAAATTTTGAAAAAGTGTATATGAGACCGGAAGGGGTTACTATCTCCAAAAATGCTGTCCAACTCCCATTTGCCAAGATACAAATTGGCATAAGAGGGGGCATACTTAGCCCCCATAGCGGTGACGCATTTCTGGAGATAGAAGTGCCCCTCAAAAAAGAAGAAATTGTGAGTTAGTAGAAATTCCAATACACGTACAATGTACATCTGAAACTCTGAAGTGTAATCTGTGCATTTTCTAAGGCCTAGATTTAGAGTTTGGCAGTAGCCGTGAAAACCAGCGTTAGAGGCTCCTAACGCTGGTTTTAGGCTACCTCCGTTATTTGGAGTCACTCAAAAAAGGGTCTAACGCTCACTTTTCAGCCGCGACTTTTCCATACCGCAGATCCCCTTATGTAAATTGCGTATCCTATCTTTTCAATGGGATTTTTCTAACTCCAGTATTTAGAGTCGTGTCTGAAGTGAGCGTTAGAAATCTAACGACAAAACTCCAGCCGCAGAAAAAAGTCAGTAGTTAAGAGCTTTCTGGGCGAACGCCGGTTCATAAAGCTCTTAACTACTGTACTCTAAAGTACACTAACACCCATAAACTACCTATGTACCCCTAAACCGAGGTCCCCCCACATCGCCGCAACTCGATTAAAATTTTTTAACCCCTAATCTGCCGACCGCCATATACGTTATCCTTATGTACCCCTAATCTGCTGCCCCTAACACCGCCGACCCCTATATTATATTTATTAACCCCTAATCTGCCCCCCACAACGTCGCCGCCAGCTACCTACACTTATTAACCCCTAATCTGCCGTCCGCACGCCGCCGCCAGCTACATTGTCCCTATGTACCCCTAATCTGCTGCCCTAACATCGCTGACCCCTATATTATATTTATTAACCCCTAACCTGCACCCCACAACGTCGCCGCCACCTACCTACAATAATTAACCCCTAATCTGCCTACCGCAAAGAGCCACCAGCTACATTATAGCTATGTACCCCTAATCTGCTGCCCCTAACACCGCCGACCCCTATATTATATTTATTAACCCCTAATCTGCTCCCCACAACGTCGCCGCCAGCTACCTACACTTATTAACCCCTAATCTGCCGACCGAATCTCGCCGCTATTCTAATAAATGTATTAACCCCTAAAGCTAAGTCTAACCCTAACATTAACACCCCCCTAAGTTAAATATAATTTACATCTAACAAAATTAATTATCTCTTATTAAATAAATTATTCCTATTTAAAGCTAAATACTTACCTGTAAAATAAATCCTAATATAGCTACACTATAAATTATAATTATATTATAGCTATTTTAGGATTAATATTTATTTTACAGGTAACTTTGTAATTATTTTAACCAGGTACAATAGCTATTAAATAGTTAATAACTATTTAATAGTTACCTAGTTAAAATAATAACAAAATTACCTTTAAAATAAATCCTAACCTAAGTTACAATTAAACCTAACACTACACTATCATTAAATTAATTAAATAAAATATCTACAATTACCTACAATTAAACCTAACACTACACTATCAATACATTAATTAAATACAATATCTACAAATAACTACAATGAAATAAACTAACTAAAGTACAAAAAATAAAAAAGAACTAAGTTACAAAAAATTAAAAAATATTTACAAACATAAGGAAAATCTTACAACAATTTTAAACTAATTACACCTACTCTAAGCCCCCTAATAAAATAACAAAGACCCCCAAAATAAAAAATGCCCTACCCTATTCTAAATTACTAAAGTTCAAAGCTCTTTTACCTTACCAGCCCTGAACAGGGCCCTTTGCGGGGCATGCCCCAAGAAGTTCAGCTCTTTTGCCTGTAAATAAAAACATACAATACCCCCCCTAACATTACAACCCACCACCCACATACCCCTAATCTAACCCAAACCCCCCTTAAATAAACCTAACACTAAGCCCCTGAAGATCATCCTACCTTGTCTTCACCATACCAGGTTCACCGATCCGTCCTGGCTCCAAAATCTTCATCCAAGCCAAGCGGGGGCTGGCGATCCATCTTCCGGCGGCTGAAGAGGTCCAGAAGAGGCTCCAAAGTCTTCATCCTATCCGGGAAGAAGAGTAGATCCGGACCGGCAACCATCATCTTTCAAGCGGCATCTTCTATCTTCATCCGATGAGGACCGGCTCCATCCTGAAGACCTCCACCGCGGACCCATCTTCATCCGGCGACGTCCAACTGAAGAATGACGGTTCCTTTAAGGGACGTCATCCAAGATGGCGTCCCTCGAATTCCGATTGGCTGATAGGATTCTATCAGCCAATCGGAATTAAGGTAGGAATATTCTGATTGGCTGATGGAATCAGCCAATCAGAATCAAGATCAATCCGATTGGCTGATCCAATCAGCCAATCAGATTGAGCTCGCATTCTATTGGCTGATCGGAACAGCCAATAGAATGCGAGCTCAATCTGATTGGCTGATTGGATCAGCCAATCGGATTCAACTTGATTCTGATTGGCTGATTCCATCAGCCAATCAGAATATTCCTACCTTAATTCCGATTGCCTGATAGAATCCTATCAGCCAATCGGAATTCGAGGGACGCCATCTTGGATGATGTCCCTTAAAGGAACCGTCATTCTTCAGTTGGACGTCGCCGGATGAAGATGGGTCCGCGGTGGAGGTCTTCAGGATGGAGCCGGTCCTCATCGGATGAAGATAGAAGATGCCGCTTGGAAGATGATGGTTGCCGGTCCGGATCTACTCTTCTTCCCGGATAGGCTGAAGACTTTGGAGCCTCTTCTGGACCTCTTCAGCCGCTGGAAGATGGATCGCCAGCCCCCGCTTGGCTTGGATGAAGATTTTAGAGCCAGGACGGATCGGTGAACCTGGTATGGTGAAGACAAGGTAGGATGATCTTCAGGGGCTTAGTGTTAGGTTTATTTAAGGGGGGTTTGGGTTAGATTAGGGGTATGTGGGTGGTGGGTTGTAATGTTGGGGGGGGGTATTGTATGTTTTTTTTTACAGGCAAAAGAGCTGAACTTCTTGGGGCATGCCCCGCAAAGGGCCCTGTTCAGGGCTGGTAAGGTAAAAGAGCTTTGAACTTTAGTAATTTAGAATAGGGTAGGGCATTTTTTATTTTGGGGGGCTTTGTTATTTTATTAGGGGGCTTAGAGTAGGTGTAATTAGTTTAAAATTGTTGTAAGATTTTCCTTATGTTTGTAAATATTTTTTTTATTTTTTGTAACTTAGTTCTTTTTTATTTTTTGTACTTTAGTTAGTTTATTTCATTGCAGTTATTTGTAGATATTGTATTTAATTAATGTATTGATAGTGTAGTGTTAGGTTTAATTGTAGGTAATTGTAGCTATTTTATTTAATTAATTTAATGATAGTGTAGTGTTAGGTTTAATTGTAACTTAGGTTAGGATTTATTTTACAGGTAATTTTGTTATTAATTTAACTAGGTAACTATTAAATAGTTATTAACTATTTAATAGCTATTGTACATGGTTAAAATAATTACAAAGTTACCTGTAAAATAAATATTAATCCTAAAATAGCTATACAGGGAGTGCAGAATTATTAGGCAAATGAGTATTTTGACCACATCATCCTCTTTATGCATGTTGTCTTACTCCAAGCTGTATAGGCTCGAAAGCCTACTACCAATTAAGCATATTAGGTGATGTGCATCTCTGTAATGAGAAGGGGTGTGGTCTAATGACATCAACACCCTATATCAGGTGTGCATAATTATTAGGCAACTTCCTTTCCTTTGGCAAAATGGGTCAAAAGAAGGACTTGACAGGCTCAGAAAAGTCAAAAATAGTGAGATATCTTGCAGAGGGATGCAGCACTCTTAAAAATGCAAAGCTTCTGAAGCATGATCATCGAACAATCAAGCGTTTCATTCAAAATAGTCAACAGGGTCGCAAGAAGCGTGTGGAAAAACCAAGGCGCAAAATAAGTGCCCATGAACTGAGAAAAGTCAAGCGTGCAGCTGCCAAGATGCCACTTGCCACCAGTTTGGCCATATTTCAGAGCTGCAACATCACTGGAGTGCCCAAAAGCACAAGATGTGCAATACTCAGAGACATGGCCAAGGTAAGAAAGGCTGAAAGACGACCACCACTGAACAAGACACACAAGCTGAAACGTCAAGACTGGGCCAAGAAATATCTCAAGACTGATTTTTCTAAGGTTTTATGGACTGATGAAATGAGAGTGAGTTTTGATGGGCCAGATGGATGGGCCCGTGGCTGGATTGGTAAAGGGCAGAGAGCTCCAGTCCGACTCAGACACCAGCAAGGTGGAGGTGGAGTACTGGTTTGGGCTGGTATCATCAAAGATGAGCTTGTGGGGCCTTTTCGGGTTGAGGATGGAGTCAAGCTCAACTCCCAGTCCTACTGCCAGTTTCTGGAAGACACCTTCTTCAAGCAGTGGTACAGGAAGAAGTCTGCATCCTTCAAGAAAAACATGATTTTCATGCAGGACAATGCTCCTTCACACGCGTCCAAGTACTCCACAGCGTGGCTGGCAAGAAAGGGTATAAAAGAAGAAAATCTAATGACATGGCCTCCTTGTTCACCTGATCTGAACCCCATTGAGAACCTGTGGTCCATCATCAAATGTGAGATTTACAAGGAGGGAAAACAGTACACCTCTCTGAACAGTGTCTGGGAGGCTGTGGTTGCTGCTGCACGCAATGTTGATGATGAACAGATCAAAACACTGACAGAATCCATGGATGGCAGGCTTTTGAGTGTCCTTGCAAAGAAAGGTGGCTATATTGGTCACTGATTTGTTTTTGTTTTGTTTTTGAATGTCAGAAATGTATATTTGTGAATGTTGAGATGTTATATTGGTTTCACTGGTAAAAATAAATAATTGAAATGAGTATATATTTGTTTTTAGTTAAGTTGCCTAATAATTATGCACAGTAATAGTCACCTGCACACACAGATATCCCCCTAAAATAGCTATAACTAAAAACAAATTAACCCTTTAAGGACACAGCTTTCATTTTGCTCAATTGTTTTATGACGGAAAAATTCCGTCATATGTCCTTAAGAGGTTAAAAACTACTTCCAAAACTATTCAGCTTTGATATTAATGAGTTTTTTTGGTTCATTGAGAACATGGTTGTTGTTCAATAATAAAATTAATCCTCAAAAATACAACTTGCCTAATAATTCTGCACTCCCTGTAATATAATTATAATTTATAGTGTAGCTATATTAGGATTTATTTTACAGGTAAGTATTTAGCTTTAAATAGGAATAATTTATTTAATAAGAGATAATTAATTTCGTTAGATGTAAATTATATTTAACTTAGGGGGGTGTTAGTGTTAGGGTTAGACTTAGCTTTAGGGGTTAATACATTTATTAGAATAGCGGTGAGCTCCAGTCGGCAGATTAGGGTTTAATAATTGAAGTTAGGTGTCGGCGATGTTAGGGAGGGCAGATTAGGGGTTAATACTATTTATTATAGGGTTAGTGAGGCGGATTAGGGGTTAATAACTTTATTATAGTAGCGCTCAGGTCCGCTCAGCAGATTAGGGGTTAATAAGTGTAGGCAGGTGGAGGCGACGTTGTGGGGGGCAGATTAGGGGTTAATAAATATAATATAGGGGTCGGCGATGTTAGGGCAGCAGATTAGGGGTACATAGGGATAATGTAAGTAGCGGCGGTTTACGGAGCGGCAGATTAGGGGTTAATAATAATATGCAGGGGTCAGCGATAGCGGGGGCGGCAGATTAGGGGTTAATAAGTGTAAGGTTAGGGGTGTTTAGACTCGGGGTACATGTTAGAGTGTTAGGTGCAGACGTAGGAAGTGTTTCCGCATAGCAAACAATGGGGCTGCGTTAGGAGCTGAACGCGGCTTTTTTGCAGGTGTTAGGGTTTTTTTCAGCTCAAACAGCCCCATTGTTTCCTATGGGGGAATCGTGCACGAGCACGTTTTTGAGGCTGGCCGCGTCCGTAAGCAACTCTGGTATCGAGAGTTGAAGCTGCGTTAAATATGCTCTACGCTCCTTTTTTGGAGCCTAACGCAGCCTTTATGTGGACTCTCAATACCAGAGTTATTTTTATGGTGCGGCCAGAAAAAAGCCGGCGCTAGCTACGCGGGTCCTTACCGACAAAACTCTAAATCTAGCCGTAAGAAAATATTCTACTGCCTCAATACCTTTAGAGTGGGGAATAGAAGAATATAATGAAACAGCATCCACTGTAATCCAGATAAAATTAACTTACCATTTTAAACCTGCCAAAAGTTTAAGTATGTGTTTGGAGTCCCTAGTGTATGATGGAAGAGTGCTAATTAGGGGTTGAAGAATGGTATCTAGCCACTGAGAGAGTCATTCTAGTAGCGAATCAACACCGCTAACAATAGGGCTACCCTTCACATTCAATAAGGACTTGTGGACCTTTGGAAAATGGTGGAACATGGGGATCTTAGGAAAAGGAACATTAAGAAAAGAGGCAGTGTGTTCATCTAGAAAACCATGTTCAACACCATAATCCAAAATGTCCACTAAAAGTCTCCTGTAGTCATTTGTAGGATTTCTGTCCAGAATAGAGTAATCTTGTGGATTATTTAGTTGACGTAAAGCTTCAGAGACATAGTCTACCCGGTTCATGACGACAATGGTACCGCCTTTATCTGCCGGGCGTATAACTAAATTAACATTCTGTTGTAGAGACCTAAGGGCCTCTTGTTGTCTTTTGGGTAGATTATCTGTCGGTTTACCTGGACTGTCTTTCAAAGCTTTGAGATCTGCCTCAACTCTAGAGTGAAATGTCTAAATAACAGGACCCCTACTGTGAATGGGATAGAATCTGGATTTATCTTTGAAAGTGGTTCCACTGTTCACACGAACAGAAATGTTCTTTGTTTCAGATGCCAGGTCCTGGAGCAAGATGACATCACAGACTTCTGCAAATGTCTGAAATTCTGGTATGGGGACAGTGGAATCACTTACAACTTCCATGTGGGATGATGGTGAATCAGAGAAATGTTTTTTGAGTGTAATGTTACGAATAAAATGATTAATGTTTATCATGGTTTGAAACAGGTCAAATTGGGCAGTGGGGGAAAAACCTAGTCCTAAACCAAGTTTATTTGATCCTTAGTTAGTTTTACAGACGATAAATTAATAATGTTATTCATTTGTATTTTGTCTGTGTGCAATTGCCCCTCAATTGATACATCTCTTGGTTGACTTGGTTGATTGCAGGTGTCCCTCCCACTCCCTGTGGTAACAGACCCAAGGGAAAAAAGTGATCTAATTTGGACTGTTCATGTATAATGGAATTCACTATGTGTGTACCAGTAGGCTCAGTGGGTATGCCCGTAGGAATATATTTAGAGCCGATGTTAGAAACGTTATTTTTTTCTTTAGGTCTGGCCCCCGGTTGAAGAGCTGTATTAGTCATAATAGCGGAGGTAGACGTGTTTTTAAGATTGTCTTATTGTTGATTTGAAATAGTATTAGCATGAGTAAGGGTACCAGTATTATCCTCATTGCCTGATAAATTTTCATCAGATGACCTATCCGTATCACTGTCCGAAAAGGTGACTTGTCTATTCCTATGTCTGTGATTTCCTCTGCGATTCTTAGACTGTGGTAAACTATGCCTATAATCATAGCGTTGTTTTCTACTCCAGATGTAGACTGAGTTTTTTTGATAATCAGTCTTATCTCTTATAAATTTTACATGTTTATTTTCCATAATTAACTGTTTACCACGGGCTAGAGAATCCTGCAGTATATTGTCAAACTTAGGAAAATCTGGATCTAGGCTGCGTGTGTTTAATAATAGCATCAATTGCAGTGAACATTCAGACAGAACATTATTCCATGCAATAACAAAATTTTTATTGTTAGCATCCACCTCAAAGGTGGGGAATTTGTAAATTCTTAGTCCTCTTTGGATCATTTTGGCTTTTATATAAGATTGAAATGTCCAAATGTCCCATTGTGCCTTTGTTTCTTTATTCTCTTTTACAGATTTTGTTCTATATCCCCTTAAGGACCAGCGACGTACCCTGTATGTCGCTGGCCTTTTTTTGGGACTTGATTGTTTTATAGCGTGGTCTTGTAACCCGCGTTGAGACTGCTCTATTCCACAAAGCATGCTGGAGGGAGTGCATTAATAGCGTGTTCTTGCTAGACTTGTGCTATTATGTCCTGAAAAAACCTTTAACGACCAGTGACATACAGGGTACATTGTGGTCATTAAGGGGTTAAGTTATTCTCTGTTCTTAGATATAGTGCACATTCAATGTATATACCCTCATAATTTCATATATATATATATATATATATATATATATATATATATATATATATATATATATATATATATACCTGTTGTCATACACATATATCTTGTTATAAGTTCTGCATTTGTAATTATATTTCTATATGGTTCGCTAATTAACACACACTTATACTTATATTTGTCCATATTAGCCCGGGTGCTTCATGTTTATGTAAGTGAATCTCATCCTCTCGAGTTCCTATGTGTTTATGTGTTTATCTATATTATCTCCGATATGTATCCACTAGTCTTGTTTAGACTTTTACTGACCGAGTTATTGTACAGCATTTTGCATTTTGTATTTTATTGTAGGCTGTATATCATACATTATTTAACTCATATATAGGGGCCTATCTATCAAGCTCCGAATGGAGCTTGATGCCCTGTGTTTCTGGCGAGCCTGCAGGCTCACCAGAAACAGCAGTTATGAAGCAGCGGTCACAAAGACCGCTGCTCCATAACCTGTCCTCCTGCTCTGATGAGGCGGACAGACATTGCCGGAAATTAACCCGATCGAGTACGATCGGGTTGATTGACACCCCCCTGCTGGCGGCCAATTGGCCGCGAGTCTGCAGGGGGTGGCGTTGCACCAGCAGCTCTTGTGAGCTGCTGGTGCAATGCTGAATACGGAGAGCGTATTGCTCTCTGTATTCAGCAAGGTCTGGCGGACCTGATCCGCACTTTCTTAAATAGGGGCCATATGCTCTTATGCCTGTCCATTAGTACTGTATAAGTTTTGCTCTTTCGCTATTTTTCTGTTTTTCCTCTTTTCTTCTATCTATTCTTTTCATTCTATTAGCTATTTATTTGTGTAAGGGGTTAACCTTATTTCAGGCTGTTGTGATGGGCATGTATTGGTATTTTAGGTTTTAACCAATTAGAATATTACCCAAGCTTTTAAAGTATCTCACATCTGTGACACCTTAGGCTATGATTACAGCTGCACGCCAAAACATGTAAGCCATTGGTGTCACGCTCTCACACCTTTTGCCCTGTTGTACCCTTTAGCCCATGCTGGCGATTTTTTACTTTGTCAATAAAGTTTCACTTTTTTATCTGCATTTGCTTCGGGATCCCATCCTTGCTTTTGGTCTTCAAGCTTTACCAGTTTCAGGACCCCGCTACTCCTCATAGTGACATTGCAACCCCGGGTGAAGACTACCGTCACCCCATACGTCATTTTTTACGTCATTCTTCATAGCCAAGTGCCAGTGAACCAGTACCTGGACGGAGGTCGCACTGGGAGGAAGCAGCGTATCCGCTTGCCGAGTAAGCTCTCGGTCTGTTGGATTACAGTTTCCCAGGTGTCCTGTGGAATACCTCTGACGGCGGACACGTAAGACTCTGACATTACAGTGTGGAAGGACCACCACTTTGGTGAGTGTGTATTTGCTCTAAGTCCCGGAGACAATATTGCATGTTCTGTTGCTTTATATATTTGCTGTTTATAAGAGCCTACCGCTTTAACTTTTTCTTTGCTGTAAACACATATATACACATATAAATACATATGTACACATATATAAACATATATATTTACATACATACATACATACTTTGCCTGTCTTTTTTTTTCTTCTTACACCTGAGACATCATATATTTGAGCCTTTATAACTTTTGTGTGCAATATTATTATTGAATAATTTTTATTAGTTGGTGTTTTTATGAGTCTAACTATACTTTGTAATGTATTTTTTATGTGTTTTGTGCAACTATTATGTTTTGCAAAACAGTTAACCAGAACCTTTAATTACTAGTAGTCATTCTAATGTAATCACAATTGCACTCACGCGATCACATTTATTTTCAACTTGTAATAACAGTGGTAAGTCCGACTATCGCAAACACCCGCAAAAAATCCCTTATCGCTTGGGCTCAAACATTTGCGTTCCACTCGTCATCTGGTCCAAAATGTGTTAAATAAGACCCATATCAACAACTTAGTACTCCATGAAAAAAGACATGTAACAACAAAATAATATTTATGTGCCTAATACATGGTCCAGATTACAAATGGAGCGCTAAATATCGCTAATGTGCGCTGGTATTACAAGTTTTCAGCAATTGCTGGAAAGTATTGTGCTCACAAGAGCGTGCTTCCATAGGCTCCTATGGGAGCCTCGCTCTGATGCTGTCAGAGACGGCATTAGAACATCTCACAGTGAAGGGGGTAGGTAGTACAGCGATGGAAGCAAACTTAAATATATATGTACTTTTTATGATTATATACATATATATTGATGTGTTAATATCCGCTCCACTTGTAATCTAGCTCATTTATCAGCAGGATATGAAACATTTTATTTAGTGATTTGGACAGAGCTTACCATTTTAAAAATAGTTTCCAAATTACCTCTTGTACTGTCCTCATTAACTGATAACTAGACAGCTAGTTAACAAACCAGACAGAAATAGCTTTGTGTTTATTCCAAACTGACTTTACTTCTGAATAGTTATTTTGTAAAACTGCAATACAATAAGAAAAGTTGAAATTACAATATGTAGTTACACGTGGTGCTTGCAATACATACAATAATACATGTTTCTAACACAGAGAGCTTACATTTAATCTTTACAGCAAATTGCAATGCAATTCAAATGTACAATGCACTCTTAGCAAAAAACAAATAACTTACAGGCATATGTATGTTTAGAGGCAAATGTTTAAGAGCTGATTTCCATGCTTCTTGAAGCTAAGATGGCTGCTGAGAAACTGAAAGTAAACTTTTTATTAACAAACTTTATTAACACTTCCTGTTTTATTCTTGAGAGGAACCAAGCTGTAATTGCAACATGAAACCACCAGATGTCATCAACATGAACATAATAAGCATATAATAGACAGAACACTCCCCGCCTGGTATAAACATATACCACTATTACATGATCTATAAATTATTATTAAATTCAACCAGATAACTCTTTACTTTGAAAAAGAACAATCAAATCTGACACAGGTCTAAGGTATACTTTAGCAGTCCCTTGTTTAATGATTTTGACCTCTACTTTGCAAATTTTACCATCACCACTAGGAATGGTTTTTATAATAAGACCCATTGGCCATTTATTGCGCTTTACTTGAGAGTCTTTCAACAATACAAGATCTCCTTCTTAAATGTTTTGTTTCTCTTTCCATTTTCTATATTTCCATGTTTGGATACATTTGATAGTCACTGTTTCAGCTTGCAAGAAATCTAAGGAATGGCATAACCCTTTGCAGCAATGCCAGCCTGTACACGACTCCTTTTAAGTGCTGCTGGAAAATGACTTAGCAATGTGAATAAGTGTTGCTATACCTCTCACAAGGGACTTCCACTTTGAGAATCTGAGAAATCTATGTGAGTCTAACTGGCATTCATACACTTCAGTTATTAAAGCTGTCACTTCAGGTCTGATCTCACTGTCAGAATCTGGTCCAATGAGGTCAAATACTTCAGCTTCAGATTGATCTCCTGAATCTGCCTGATGTAAGAAATTTGGGCCTGAGAACCAGTTGGTATGTTTTAGGTGAGCTGCCTGAATTGGTCTAGTACCATGATCTGCTGGATTCTGACTGGTGTTAATATAATGCCACTGATCTGGATTAGTAGATTTTCTAATACGAATTATTCTGTTTGATACATATACATGAAATCTCCTACAAGTATTGTGAATATAACCCAACACAATTTTGCTATCAGTGTAATATTTAACTGCATAAAGTTCAATGTCCATTTCTTCAGTAATAAGTTCAGCTAGCTCAACTGACAAAACAGCTGCACATAATTCTAGACGTGGCACTGTATGGGCTGGTCTCGGAGCTAGTTTAGATTTGCCCATAATAAAGCCTACATGACATTGACCGCTACTGTCTATGACTCTGATATATGCCACAGCTGCTATCGCTACAGTAGAAGCATCAGAAAAAACATATACCTCCTTTCTTACTATGGATGATAATGACACTGGCACATAGGGTCTGGGAATACTGAGATCTTCAAGATGGATCAAGTCTCCTGTCCATGCTCTCCATTGAGCTTCTCTATCTGGTAAGAGTGGGGAATCCCAGTCACATTGGTCTGTTGAGAGTTCTCTGACTAAAGATTTACCTTGCATAGTGATTGGAGATGCAAACCCAAGTGGGTCATAAAGACTGTTTACTGTAGCCAGGATACCTCTCCGTGTGAAAGGTTTTACCTCTTTAGACACTTGAAAAGTGAAACTGTCGGTCTGTAAGTTCCAACTTACTCCTAAGCTCCTTTGGAGGGGTAGAGGATCGACACCTAAAACAAGGTCCTTTAGATCTTTAGCTCTGTCATCTGCAGGAAATGCTTCCATTACTGGACTTCTGTTGGATGCCACTTTGTGTAGCTTGAGATTTGATCCTGCGAGCATGTCCTTAGCTCTCTGCAGGAGACTGACTGCTTCAGCTTCAGTAGGTACAGATGCGAGTCCATCATCTACATAGAAATTCCTCAAGATAAACTGTTCTACATCTTCGCCATACTCACTTTTTCCTTGCTTTGCTATTTGTCTTAGACCATAAATGGCTATGGCTGGGGAAGGGCTGTTCCCAAAGACATGTACCTTCATCCTGAACTCTGTAATTTCTTTGTTTAGGTCATTGTCACGAAACCAAAGAAATCTCAAATAGTTATGGTGATCTTCTCTAACCATGAAACAGTAAAACATTTGTTGTACATCAGTGGTAATTGCGACTTGCTCTTTGCGGAAACATAAAAGGACACCTAGTAGAGTATTATTTAAATCAGGCCCACTGAGGAGTGTGTCATTCAGTGAGATGCCTTCAAACTGAGCACTTGAGTCAAAAACTACTCTGATCTGTCCTGGCTTCTGAGGGTGATAGACACCAAAGATTGGTAGGTACCAACACTCCTCACCTGGTTCCAATGGTGGGGCAGGTTCTGCTTGGTCATGGTCAAAGATCTTTTGCATAAAGTTAACAAAATGTTCCTTTTCAGGGCTTGCTCTATGTTGTTTGGTAGTCTAAGCCGAGGTAAGCGAAATGGTAGGGGTGCTACCCAGTAATTTGCTTCATCAATAAACATCTCTTTTTCAACTACATCAAGGAACATACCATCTTGAATAGACATAGCAGGTTTGTCATCGTTTGGAGTAGTAACAAACACATTATCATCTAAACTGCCCACATTGTGAGTTGCAGTTCCTAAATAACACAATGAGGGGGTGTATGACTGTTGTTTACAAGCATTAAAAGTCTCTTTTACCTGTATATAGCTAGTGCATGGGCTGAACAGAGAAGTGCGCCCACTAGGCAGCACATTTGTCTTGAAAGAGTTCACATCTGCTGGTCTATGAGCTCCTCCTAAGCATACTTCCCCAACTATGACCCAACCTAAGTCTAAATGTTGTGCATAAGGACTGTTGTGAGGCCCATTAATCTGCTCACGTACTTTGTGCACCTTCAGAATGTCTCTTCCTAACAAGAGAAGTATTTGTGCGTTAGGGTCAAGTGCTGGGATCTTGTCTGTTAAGGATTTCAGATGAGGGAAATGCTGTGTAATCTCAGGTGTTGGAATTTCTGACCTGTCATCAGGTATCATGTCACATTCAATGAGTGTGGGGAGTTTTATCTGTGTTTTCCCATCAATAGACTGAACAGTGAAGTTGGATACCCTACGCCCTGTTTTCTCTGTAATGCCTGAGCATGTTCTTAGAGTGTAGGAAAATGTTTCACCACTAATGTTAAACACATCAAAAAACTCTGATTTGGCTAAAGAACGGTTACTTTGATCATCTAACACTGCATACATTTTTACAGAACAGTCAGGTTTGTTAGAGGGATATACAGTCACTAAACAAATCTTGGAACATGATCTGGGCCTTGTCCCTTTCCTGCATACCTCTGTACACTTGGATACAATAGTGGGTGGAGTAGCTTCCTCTTGCTCCCCGCCTTGCTCTCCCTTTGGTAAAGGAGTCTCTACTGCCCAGGGAGCTGGACCTGGATGCAAAGCTGAAGTATGCTGGTCACTGTTGCATTCTCTGCATCTTATGTTATTTTTGCAGTCTTTGGCAATGTGTCTGGTGGATGCACAACATCTAAAGCAGATAGAATTCTCTTTCAGGTAAGCTTTACGTTCATCAATGTGCTTGCTTCTGAACCCACAACACTTTGACAGTGGGTGTGGTTTATTATGAATTGGACATGGACTGTCTGGTTCCATGGATTTCCACAAAGGGCTTTTCACCTGTGGAGTTGCATTAGTAGCTGACACTTCTGTCTTTCTTACTGACACCGTTGGTCTGTTGCTGTACCTTGTTCCTGACTTCTCTGTATTTACTGGAACTTGGTTGCTGCATGTTGAGAATATGAAGCTTGGATCATTTCTGGTCTTTGCTTGGTTGACAATAAATCTGGTGAAGAAACTGAATGGTGGAAAGGAGACATGATGGTCTTCTTTGTACTTGGAACCTTGAAAAATCCATTTTTCTTGCAGGCTATATGGCAGTTTTTCAATAATTGGTTTGATGCCACGAGCTGTGTCTAGGTATGCCAGTCCTGGCAAAAAGCCTCCTGTCTTAGCTGCATTCACCTCCAACAACATGTCACCAAGTTCTCTTAACTTTATGTTGTCTTTGTTTGAGATTTTGGGGAAGTTTTCTAGCTTCTTTAACAGTGCATTCTCAATAGCTTCAGGGCTGCCATAACATTCTTCTAGTCTCTGCCATACCATTTTAACTCCATCAATTGGGTTATGAACATGCACTGACCTGAGTCTCTTAGCCTGTTGAGATAACTCTGGTCCAAGCCACTTAGTCAAAAGATCTAGCTCTTCTCTGGCTGTAAGATTAAGATCTCTGGTGACACCTTGGAATGATGTCTTCCATGCCCAGTAGTTCTCTGGTCGATCATCAAATGTTAGTAGCCCTGTACTCACTAACTCTCGACGAATCAGGTGCTTTGCTAGGTCAGTAGTCTCTGAAGTTCCTAATGTACTATTTCTGAGAGGGGATATGTGAGAGTCCATATAATGTGATGGATATTGTGGATCAGCGTAACCTCTGCTTTCTTGAAAGCGCACTCTTGGTGTAGAGACATTTGCAGTGTCAGTCTGGGAAGGAGGGTGCAAGTCAGGAATACTTGGAGTAGACTGTAAATATGTTGAGTCAGGAAACTGTGGCATTATGCTGGACATATGTTGGATAGGAGCATGCTCTGTTTTATCTTGGTCTAGAGCATGGTTCTGTACATACTCACGAGTCCTTTGTACTGAATCATGGGTAGTTATTTCTGCAAAATCTTGAAGTGGTTCCTCTTCTAGTTCAGCTGCTGCTTCATAGACTGCTGCTTCTGCAGATGCTGCAACTGCTGCCCTTTGAATCATTAGCACATGCATATTAGCTTCTAACTCTGCCTTGCGTTGCACTGTTTCAGCTTCACACCTTGCTGTCTCTGCTTCCATATCTGCTTTGTGCCTAGCTGCCTTTGCTTCTAGTGATGCTTTCTGCTTTATCATGTCTGCTTCTTTTTCAGCATAAGAAATGTGTGCCTGGGCTGCTTGCGCTTTAGCACGGGCTCTGAGTCCTGCAGAACTGGCTGATGATCTGCTGGAGTGCATTGAATATTTAGAGCCAGAGGCATAGGATCTGTTCTCTAAAGTTTGCTGCATCATATCAACACTCTTATCTTGGTTCATAGTGATCAGGTTAAAGTAGCACAATATTTTAAATGCAGTTCTTGTGCAAATTATTTTTACTGCCTTTCACTTTAAATTGCAGGTCTTGTATGTTTGCTTGTTATTTACTGCTTTTTACTTTAAAATGCAGCCTTTGTATCTTGCTTGTTATTGCTTCTCACTTTTCAATGCAGCTCCTATATCTTCCCTTGATATAGCATGCTTTTTACTTTACAATGCAGCTCTATATCTTCCCCTGATATAGCCTGCCTTTTTACTGTACTGTCCTCATTAACTGATAACTAGACAGCTAGTTAACAAACCAGACAGAAATAGCTTTGTGTTTATTCCAAACTGATTTTACTTCTGAATAGTTATTTTGTAAAACTGCAATACAATAAGAAAAGTTGAAATTACAATATGTAGTTACACGTGGTGCTTGCAATACATACAATAATACATGTTTCTAACACAGAGAGCTTACATTTAATCTTTACAGCAAATAGCAATGCAATTCAAATGTACAATGAACTCTTAGCAAAAAACAAATAACTTACAGGCATATGTATATTTACAGGCAAATGTTTAAGAGCTGATTTCCATGCTTCTTGAAGCTAAGATGGCTGCTGAGAAACTGAAAGTAAACTTTTTATTAACAAACTTTATTAACACTTCCTGTTTTATTCTTGAGAGGAACCAAGCTGTAATTGCAACATGAAACCACCAGATGTCATCAACATGAACATAATAAGCATATAATAGACAGAACACCTCTGTTATCAAATTGGCTTTGTTCCCATGATATTCTGGGTTGAAGTGACACCTAGGTAGGCATCTGAACCACTACATGGCAGGTAATAGTGCTTTTGCAAATTCATTCTTACAAAACTGCAGTCATATAGTTCTCCAGAAATGAGCCGGTTCCTGCTGCTTTTTAACAAACGATAACAAGAGAATGAAAAAAAATTAATAATTGAAGTAAATTAAAAAGTTGTTTAAAATCACATGCTCTATCTGAATCATGAAAGAAAACATTATGCAAAATGATTTACTGCATAATAAGGGCTGTTTAAAATAAAATATATTTTGCAATATTATGAAAATGTAAAAGCAAAAAGCACAGGAAGCCACATCAGAACCACTAGCACAGAGAAAATATACAGATGAACAGAGACTGAGATAAATAAAATGGTGAATTTTAGCAACAGCTATGGAGCAAAAATGTAAAATAAACAATAGAATGAGTCACTTAAAACTCCTACTGACCCCCATTCCTTGTTACTTGGGATGCAAAGTGGAGGATGGTGATGCTTTGGGAGGATGGTTTTGGAGATTTTTAAAGAATTCATTGAATAAAGATGTTGTTGCAGGAAATATAAAGATTGTTTAAACAGTTCCCTTTCTAAAGTGTCTGGCATTGTTTATGTTTGGCTGTTTATGTTTGCTTACTCAAAGACGGGTGGTTGCGTAACTCTTGAAAGGACTAACTGGGTTAAAATATTTATTTATAACATTTACTAAAAATATCCAATCTGTTACATATTGTGTCAGAAGTGGGATAGAAAACGCAGATTCCTTAATAGATATTCTATGTTAACTGTTTTAAAATTCCAGTCTTTTGTACAAGTACTCTCCTTCTGCACATGCTTTCAATTAAAGCCTAGGTGCAATTTATAATTCTGTGATGCACACATGACTTTTTGGCCATTTAAAATCTGGTTATTTAATGAATCACAATTTATTTTGGGTACATTCATTATACTTTCCTTCAGTATATGTATTAAAATATAGAAGGTGTAGTAGAGCTTAAATAATTATATAAGGGATTCATATCCATCAACCAGCTACACAAGAAATCTCCAAACCCCCAATAATGATATAATATGCACACAATGAAAGAGATTGAAGTTTAAAATTCTGATCAATAAAACATTTTTATTCATTTGAGTTGGTCAATTAGGTCAACTGAGAGAAAAATTTAGCATATTTGTATAAACATATTTCCCTCACTGTTTTTTTTAACCTGTTTAAACGGGACAAAAGAGAATGACACATTATTTTAAGCCTTGTTTTACCACATTTACCTATTTTATTAACTAATCCCAATGCAAATCAATAATTTGTACATGCAGGATATTTGCATATTGTCTTCAATATTAAATTTTGAAGATGTGTCTTATAAGTAGTTATAAGAGATAAGAACATAACTCAGTAGGTAGCGTGCTTATATCTGGAACATTTTCGCACACGAGAGCCTGAAATGTAAGAAACAGTGGCCATCAAATTGTTTCTTACAATCTCCGCCACCTCAGAGGTGGTAGAGAGAAATCACCCGGAACTCACTTGCTCAGGGTTATTGACAGGCCCTTCTCTCATTCGTTTTAACTCGCAAGAGAAGGGGGCGGCATTACACGCTCATTACACACATTACATGACATTACACACTTGAGTGTGTAATAATACATACGGCAGCAGAGGAACAGTTGAGAAAAATGTACGCACACCATTTAGTACATGGAGACCAATATGTCAGCAGTGTTAACACAACGTTCAATATTGTTAAAAGCATTCTTGCAAAACTCCTACTTTACCTTTATAGATATGTTCTTCAACAAAAGAATACTCTATGAACAAAGTCAATGTGATAATAGAAGTATTTTTTTTTACATCAGAATGATCTTTCTAAATCATGAAAAAAATTGGGGTGTCATGTTCCTTTGACACATATTTTATTGCTAAATATTAATCTGTTCATCATCTGAAGCATAAAGGTAGTAACAAAACAGATAAATCTAATAACGCAATTTTTTTCATTCAGAGATAATGTTCACCTGTATTTCTTCACATTTAATGTTTGAGTAGTTGGCACTGTAACATAATGTTCTTTGTATTCAAAGATAATGTTCAGCTGTGCTGCTTAGTGTTTAGTAATTGAAGCTTGGATACTGTAATAAGTATATTTTTGGTTGTTTAAACTTGCATATAATCCATTTATGTTCATGTAAAAATGGATCACAGCATAAAAGGATTATCAGTTAGCTGTTGATAAATAATTATGTCTCTATTTTTCTAGTAATTTTTTTTTTATGTACATTTGATTATCATTTCTAGAGTTTAATACATGGTAAAAGAAACAGACATTTTTAAAAAAATTCTATAGCCTAGACATATTTATATATTTAAGAAGCTGAATATTACGTATTTCCCTCTATTTTCCAACTAATGTAGGCACACAAGAAGGGGGTGTGTATATGTATATATATGTGTATATATGTGAATACATATGTATTTATATGTGTATATATCTATTTACAGACATATATTACACATAAATATATATGTAAACATATATACTGTGTATATATATATATATATATATATATATACAGTATATATACATACACACATATATACATATACACACTCTATTTACAGACATATATTACACATAAATACATATATATATACAAAACACGGGTGGGGTCAGCACTCTCAGGCCGGACCGGGTACACATCCTATGACCCTGCAACATGCACAGGCCTGGGTGCAAACCAGCACTCTCAGGAAGCTGCACTGTCACCAGAGTCACAGGCAGTTAACCCCAGTAAGACCTGGGTGCAAGGCCCAAACAGGGAAAATTACGAAAAAATAATACATTAATATAACACACAGAAAAAGTCCAGCACTCACTCAAAAGCTCTCAACTAAGATAAAAAGCAGCAATGGAAGAGTTAGTTACTGCATCTGGCTAAATGGGAAAAGCCCAGGTACCTCGTCAAGGACTCTTCCAAAAAAACCTGGGTCCCTAAACAGCCACACAATGCAGGCTCACAATCAAACAACTGTGAAAAAAGCAACCGTGAAAAAATGGAGGGTGCACAGGCTTATGTAATCTCCCCAAACATATACAAAACATGGGTGGGGTCAGCACTCTCAGGCCGGGCCGGGTACACATCCTATGACCCTGCAACATGCACAGCCCTGGGTGCAAACCAGCACTCTCAGGAAGCTGCACTGTCACCAGAGTCACAGGCAGGTAACCCCAGTCAGGCCTGGGTGCAAGGCCCAAACAGGGAAAATTACAAAAAAATAATCCATTAATATAACACATAGAAAAAGTCCAGCACTCACTCACAAGCTCTCAACTAAGATAAAAAGCAGCAATGGGGGGGGGGCGGAGCCTGGCCATACAGGATGATGGCTGCTTGAATTCTGGCTCTTAAGCCCCACACCTGATGTATACTCAAAACTAGGTATTTAAAATGTTTATTTCTTAATGAAAACCCTGGCATGTTATAGGATAACAACTCAGGCACTCCAGAATAAATTAATATAGTGCTGCGCTGCAGATTACGGAGGCAAGCAAACAACAGACGAGCAACGGCACTTTGGGGCCCAGCGGAAAGAGTGCTCCCTGACTCGATGTCTCACTATTTGGCCTACATGTGAGCATGATACAGTGACCGGACCTGACCACAAACACCAGCGGAGTTAAAGGAGGTAACAGTCAGCAAGAATATTGAAACCGCTCCTCTCCACACCTAACAGGCGAGCTGGGATCACGCTGCCTAGCCTCCTTCATTGAAACGCCGCATGGTAACGGAACCATATTAGGGGCGAGTACTTCCTAAGGGCTAAACGGACCTGATTGTAACAACGACCGAACGGCAGGTAATAAAAACTTACCTTATGCGGTATGAGTTGTGTGCGGGGAATACTGGGATGCAGGAAGGCACATGTATAACAAATTAAGACCTGGGCCATAGTCATCGCCCCACGTGGCGCACATACATCTCACAGTGAATAGCGCTCTGGCCTACAACTGCATTCACATCTACAGGGACAAGTCGGCTCTCCCCCGGCATAAACATATTAGCCTCCGTTTGTTAGCACAGATACTTCCTCTGCAAAAGACTTACACTTGGGGTTTTTCTTTGTGTTTTTCATTGACTGAGGTGATTCGCACATAGAGCATAAAGGACAAAAATTTCATTACTTAATAACTGTGACACCCCTTCACTATTACCTAAGAAGGTCCTGCTATATACCTGCTTTAACACCTGCAGAACTGACACGAATACAAGAAGGCTGTATGTGGCTTCCTCAGAGATCTAGATTTGCAGTTCAAGAAAACGATTCTCTCTGTGCATCTCAGAAATCTGCCTTCAACACATTAGGAGCCATGTCTAATAGGAAAACAAATAGGTCAGATAAGGGCCCTAAAAGTGCAAACATGTCTAATTACCTAAAGCCAGCAACTACAGTAAATGATGAAGGTACCACTGACATGACCCCACGAGAGACATTGGAATCCACAACAGGCTCTACCTCTAGCTTACAACATCAGAATCCCATTACTAGAGAGGACCTTAGCATCATATCATCAAAAGCAGATATAAATGTTGTATTAACAGAGATGAGGTCATTATTTGGTGACCTGAAAAAGGATATACAGCAGGTCAGTCAGAGAGTCATGACACTTGAAGACAAGCACAGTGACCTACAGAAACAAGTAAACTCCAACTCTCAGCACATCCAAGACCAGGAGGACAATATACAGTTTTTATTGTCTAGAATTGAGGATCTAGATAATAGGGGGCGAAGGAACAATATGAGGATTAGGGGAGTTCCAGAATCTGTGTCTAACAATGCACTTGAGGGCTACCTGCAGGATCTGTTCAGGACAATAAAAGGAACTCCTAGCTCAGTGGATGTCCCTCTGGAGAGAGCCCATAGGGCCTTGAGACCAAGACCATCCTCAAAAGCACCCCAAGGGATATAATAGTTAAATTCCTGAGCTACAAAGATAAAGAATTAATATCACAAAAGGCAAGGAATCTTAATGGAGTCACTCATGCGGGCATACCCCTACAGATTTTTTCTGATTTAAGTCAAATCACCTTGCAGAAAAGGAGGGACCTCAAATTTATAACAAATGAACTCCAGGCCCACAAAATACCATATAAATGGGGCTTCCCAGTGTGCATAATTGCTACACGAAACGGCACACAGGCAGTTTACAGATCCCCGCCGGACTTACAAGACTTCTGCAAAAATCTGGATATAGTCATCTCTTCGCCGGATGGAGCAACTACATCTCAGCAGGCCCAGGATGCTCAGGAAACCAACATGACCTAGGGCCTGCTTCCAACTTGTTGAACTTTTTGAAGTTTTTTCGATCAGACGGGCTATTTAATGGTCTTCTTGGGGATATACAAGGAAACAGTATGTTTATTTGCCCAGGTAATGGACACCCTGGCTTTATATGACTGGTGACTTATACAATCCATTGGACACTCATCTGGAGAAATGTGATAAGTATAATCTGTCATTTGTCAAATGTGTTTTTCTCTAGGGTCTATAATGTGTCTTGTTCTTGGTATTGTCTAAAATGCACACTTATGATAAGGCAGCACGTAGTTTTGATTAGTAATACACTCACACACATAGGAGCATATAAGCTAGACAGGACAACCCTCTTCTCTTCTGAAAGGCTCCCCATAAGAAGAGGGATAGAGCAAGTAATTAGCCTTTTTACATTGTTTGAGCTACCATATTTGAGCTCTTTTCTCTTTTGACAATATATAATAGAACCATGTCCAGTAGCACACTTAGGGATTATGAGTTCAACTTAGCCAGACATTTTGCTTAGACACTTCCGGGTTATACAGACCCAGGTACCTGATTATAGACATGTAATTTCAATCTCAACTTTGGAGATTTAGGGCACTCACTATTATACCAAATGAAGTGCAGTGAAGTATTAATAATGTGGGTAAAGAAGTTTATTAGGCCACACTAAAACTGAAATCTCATGAAGGGGATTGTATTATGGTTAAAACAGTTCTGAATAGTTGAATAGTTTTTATAAATGTTGCACTGTGTTTACTGTGTATTTTGTTCATTATTGTATATCTATGAATGAAGGGACAGGCTTGTCGATTTCAATTTTGCTCCAATTTGAAACATAATTATAATACATTATTTACAACCAATGCATGTATTAATGTGTAAGGTGTTCATCACGTTTTATATCCAAAAGGGCACCAGGTTATTACTTCATTTGGGTGAGAGCCTTGACTCACTGTGACTTTCTGTGATAAAATTAAGCCCAGGGTGATTAGGGGTACCTAACTGGCTTGGATACCCCTGCCCCTAGTTTGCTATAAAACTCTTCACAAATAACTAAATCAGGTGTGGGGATACTGATCCCACACTTTTCTTTTACTTACTTATTTCATCCTAACTACTACAACCAGGTTAGGTTGTTTTTCTGCTAATTTTCTTTACCACTGTATTAATCTGCTTTAACTCTTACCTTTGTCGTACCTGACTGCAGCACAGAGGTAAAGTTTCTGGGTTGCTAATCTCTCGACATTTACGTTGGGAATAAAAAAGGTTTGACTCTTTCTTTATCTTAACCTCTTCTCTTCTCTTTTTTTTTTTCCCTCTCCTCCCTCTCCTACCCTACCTTCTTCCATCATGTCCAGACATTGCGCTCACAACCTGTCGCTGATGACAGTAAACGCTAAAGGTCTTAACATACCAGAAAAAAGGTCGCACCTGATAAGAGATGCTACCAGATTGAAATGTGACATAATATTTTTGCAGGAAACCCACTTTAAAAAGGGAAAAGAACCAATTTGGCATAACGCCAAATATCCTGTGATGTATTTTGCATCAGGCCCACAAAAAAAAAATGGTGTGGGGATACTACTAAAACACTCCTCACCTTTCTCTATGATTCACATGGAAAAGGACCCTGAGGGAAGATATTTAATACTCATAGGCACACTACACAATAAAGTGGTTACCTTAGTTAACACTTATTTTCCGAATCTTCACCAAAGCAAATTCATGACCTTGATTACAAACAAAATTCTGGAATTAAGAAAGGGCTTGCTGATCCTAGGGGGCGATTTCAACTTGCCCCTTGATCCAATATTAGACACATCTAGAGCCATGGCATCCACGCCAAAAAAAATTATTAAACATTTTAACTCTAGATTGGAGGAACTGGCGGTGCATGATGTTTGGAGCACTATGCACCCCACCAGACAAGATTATACTTTTTTTTCGCATCCTCATGACCTATTTACGAGGATTGATTATATCTTCACGGATCAATCCACACTAGCGCTAGTTACAGACATTCAAATACTCCCTATGACATGGTCGGATCACGCCCCAGTTATCTGTAAGCTGAACTGGCCCACAATACCAGACCATCCTTTCATATGGAGGTTTGATGATTTCATGCTTAATAATCAGGAGATTAAAACTCAAATAGAAAACACACTATTAGAATACTTTCAAAATAATACTAGCAATGACCTACCCTCTCATGTTGTCTGGGAAGCACATAAGTGCGTACTGCGAGGAGAACTGATTAAACAGAAAGCCTTACTATCCAAACAAAAAAGAGTAAAATATACGTCCCTTCTTCTCAAAATACAGGATCTGGAGAAAAACCACAAGAGATCACCCACAGATACCCAAGTTAAAATACAGCTACAACAGGCTAGGAAAGACATACAAGATCTAAATACCCTTGAACATCAAAAACTAGCCCTAAAGACACAGCAGAAATACTATGAATTTGGGGACAAACCCGGTAAATTACTAGCAAGAGCTCTGAAAAGGAGACAATTAAAAACCCATGAATACACTATTATAAACAAACAAGACCAAACCCTTAAAAGCAGCCCAGCAATTGCGGAAGTACTGCGCACATACTATCAAGGACTCTATAACTTACAGACTCACACTGACACTCCAATAGGGGAGGATCATGCGAGTCACCTAACAAATATCGAAAAATATTTAGATTCCTTGACACTACCATCCCTATCTCGTGAAGAGATGGAAGAACTGGAAGCACATATAACTACTGAAGAAGTGGCCAACACAATAGATAGTCTCCATACAGGCAAGAGCCCAGGCCCTGATGGCTTTAGCGCCAAATACTATAAACTGTTTAAAGACACCTTGTCACCACACCTAGCATTGCTCTTTAATAGTATAGGGGACACACAGGTCTTTCCTCCTTCTATGCTCCTGGCCCACATAACTACCATTCCAAAGCCGGGAAAACCGGCAAACCGCCCAGAAAATTTCAGGCCCATCTCCCTTCTCAATGTGGATTTAAAGATTTTTGCAAAAATCCTTTCGACCAGATTGAATAAGTTTCTGCCTTCATTGATTTCCCCTGATCAGGTGGGCTTTGTGCCTGGCCGAGAGGCCAGGGACAATACCATAAAGGCTGCCCTACTAGCAAGCTACGCGCAAATCAGTGGTATTCCATCTATATTTATCTCAACAGATGCAGAGAAGGCCTTCGACAGGGTCAGCTGGCCTTTTCTCCGGGCTACCCTGTCGAAGATGAATTTTGGTCAACATTTCATACAACGAGTTTTCTCTCTTTACTCTAACCCATCTGCGCAGGTCAAAATTAATGATATCCTATCTGCCCCTTTTAAAATAACTAACGGAACGAGACAGGGCTGCCCACTTTCCCCCTTATTATTCGCTCTGACTATAAAAGTACTGGCACAGAAAATAAGAGACAATAAAAAAATCCAGGGTATCCTAATAGGGGGCCAGGAGCATAAACTTTCTTTATACGCGGACGATGTCCTACTGTCAATATCACATCCTCTGGCTTCCCTCCCTGAGGTCCTAAAAGAGTTTGAGAATTATGGTAGGGTATCTAATTTTCATCTAAACCAGACTAAATCAGAAATTTTAAACATAAATCTCCCCCAGGCAGAGGTAGGCCAGCTGGCACATATCTGCAAACTACGCATACAGACCCGTACTCTTAAATATCTAGGGATTAACCTCACACCAAAAGTAGACTCCTTATTTGAAGCTAATTATACCCATCTAATGACTCAGATAGTTAGTGACCTTTCTTCGTGGAAAAATAAAAAGACATCATGGTTAGGCAGAATTGGAATAATAAAAATGAATATTCTCCCCCGTATCCTATATTATTTACAAACGCTTCCGATCCCTTTCCCAACACACTACCTAAAAAACCTGCAGGGAAGGATAGAAGAATTCATTTGGGGAGGAGCTAAGCCGCGCATCTCTAAACATACCCTCTATTTACCTAAGGATAGGGGGGGGTTGGGAGTCCCTAATCTCCACCTGTACAAGAAAGCCATACACCTCCAACACCAGGTAGAATGGAGCAACAACTCTAAGGACAAAATTTGGGTCCAGATAGGTAGGGCACTTATAGGGGCACAAAATGTGGGCTCTCTGGGGTGGACCTCTACAAAAACCAGACCTAAGTCAATTAGTTCTCATCCATTCCTGCAAGAATTTTTTTCTCAATGGGACAAGATACTAATAGAGTATCCGCATGTCTCCTCGAATCCCTCCCCCTTGACTCCATTTGTCCATAATCCAGACATCCCTTTTACAAATACCCAAAATGTGAACTTTAATACTATGCAAATAGGTCAGACTATGTTTTGTAGGTTATTAATGGACAAAAAACTTAAACCACTTGAGGACCTTGAAAATTCTGAATTCAGGATCTCATGGTACTTCCATATGCAACTTCAGCATTACCTTTTGTCGTGTAAAGCTAGGGAAAATATTACTAGGCAGCCGACTTTAATGGAAACACTTTGTCTTTTACCCCACACTCCCAAACACTTGATAACCATAATGTACTGCCTTCTGACATCTCATAAAGACACTCCCTTGCCTACATATGTTGAACAGTGGAGGCGGGAACTTGTACCTCCCCTTTCAGAGAAGGATTGGCAAAACATATTTCACAAACATACAAAGGCATCCATATCTGCCAGAACTATTGAGTCTAATTATAAGTTCCTTTCGCGCTGGTATCTGACACCAGTCAGAATTAAGAAAATATATAAACAATCTGATGGGAGGTGTTGGAGGGGCTGCGAGGAACAGGGCACATTCCTCCATATATGGTGGAGCTGTGAACTAGTGAAGCCATATTGGCACTCAGTACTAAACATAATAGATTCTAAATTAAATATCAAGCTGAACAGAAACCCTGCTCTCTTACTCTTTCATGGTTTACCTAAATTGGTTGACAAACCCAAAAAACACCTCCTCTTCATGATGCTTAACGGCGCTAAATCTCTTATCCCAAAAAACTGGAAATCCGTTAGAGTTCCTTCGGTCTCTGATTGGGAAAACCAGATTGAGAGATATTTGATGCTTGAGCGATTTCGTTACATGAGAGACGATAAAATGGAACTATATGAATATATTCTGGGACTTTGGAAGCCTCAACTGGAGTAGCTTGACATGTGAGATCTGGCTACTCAACTGTTGGGATGTCTGTTCATGATTCTCTTCATTACCCATTACCTTACCTCCCCTCTTTTCCTTCCCCCCCCCCCTCTCTTTTTTTTTTTTTTTTTTGTCTCTTTTTTCTTCTCTTTCTTCCTTCTTCTATCCTTCTCTTCTAACTTGTATCCATACTGAATACACAGATTATATTGTTTGGTGTGCGTTAATACACCCATGTTAATGCTGATATCATTTCTTAAATTGTTATAACTTAAGACTCTGAGATCTCAGGATCCTAGCCAATTGACTTAAGGATAAGTTAATATTGTGAAAACATATGGACTTTCTCCTAGGTATAATTATGCTCCTCCAGCTTAGAATTGAAGTGATCTGTGGACATTTGCAAGATAAACACAGAGGACTTGGGAAAGCCATGTAGTTAGATTCCTTATTGGCAAGTCCTTTGCTCATATAATGTATGACATTCCTGAGATCTTTGGAGTTGCAGTATTGACGGTATTTCAATGTATTTGCATATATTTTGTTCATTTATTATTTCTTATGTACCGTTACTTTTATTGTCTAAATAAAGATATTGAAAATGAAAAAAAAAAAAAAAAAAAAAAAAAAAAAAAAAGCAGCAATGGAAGAGTTAGTTACTGCATCTGGCCAAATGGGAAAAAGCCCAGGTACCTCGTCAAGGACTCTTCCAAAAAAACCTGGGTCCCTAAACAGCCACACAATGCAGGCTCACAATCAAACTACTGTAAAAAAAGCAACTGTGAAAAAATGGAGGTTGCACAGGCTTAGGTAATCGCCCCAAACATATACAAAACCCGTGTATTATTTTTTTGTAATTTTCCCTGTTTGGGCCTTGCACCCAGGCCTGACTGGGGTTACCTGCCTGTGACTCTGGTAACAGTGCAGCTTCCTGAGAGTGCTGGTTTGCACCCAGGGCTGTGCATGTTGCAGGGTCATAGGATGTGTACCCGGCACGGCCTGAGAGTGCTGACCCCACCCGTGTTTTGTATATGTTTGGGGAGATTACATAAGCCTGTGCACCCTCCATTTTTTCACAGTTGTTTGATTGTGAGCCTGCATTGTGTGGCTGTTTAGGGACCCAGGTTTTTTTGGAAGAGACCTTGACGAGATACCTGGGCTTTTCCCATTTAGCCAGATGCGGTAACTAACTCTTCCATTGCTGCTTTTTAGAGCTTTTAGTTGAGAGCTTGTGAGTAAGTGCTGCACTTTTTCTGTGTGTTATATTAATGTATTATTTTTTCGTAATTTTCCCTGTTTGGGCCTTGCACCCAGGTCTTACTGGGGTTAACTGCCTTTGACTCTGGTGACAGTGCATCTTCCTGAGAGTGCTGGTTTGCACTCAGGGCTGTGCATGTTGCAGGGTCATAGGATGTGTACCCGGTACGTCCATAGGATGTGTACCCGGTATATACACATATATACATATACATATACACACTTCCTTCTTGTATGTATGTATGTATGTATTGGAGCCCTTTGCAGCAAGTAGATAAATACATGAAAAAACAGAATTTATGCTTACCTGATAAATTACTTTCTCCAACGGTGTGTCCGGTCCACGGTTTCATCCTTACTTGTGGGATATTCTCCTCCCCTACAGGGAATGGCAAGGAGAGCACACAGCAAGAGCTGTCCATATAGCTCCCCCTCTGGCTCCGCCCCCCAGTCATTCGACCGACGGTTAGGAGAAAAAGCAGAAACCATAGGGTGCCGTGGTGACTGTAGTGTATAAAGAAAAAGAGAAATTTTTCAAACCTGATTAAAAAACCAGGGCGGGCCGTGGACTGGACACACCGTTGGAGAAAGTAATTTATCAGGTAAGCATAAATTCTGTTTTCTCCAACATTGGTGTGTCCGGTCCACGGTTTCATCCTTACTTGTGGGAATCAATACCAAAGCTTTAGAACACGGATGAAGGGAGGGAGCAAATCAGGTTACCTAAACAGAAGGCACCACAGCTTGCAAAACCTTTCTCCCAAAAACAGCCTCCGAAGAAGCAAAAGTATCGAATTTGTAAAATTTGGTAAAAGTGTGCAGAGAAGGCCAAGTCGCTGCCTTACATATCTGATCAACAGAAGCCTCGATCTTGAAAGCCCATGTGGAAGCCACAGCTCTAGTGGTGTGAGCTGTGACTCGTTCAGGAGGCTGCCGTCCGGCAGTCTCATAAGCCAATCGGATAATGCTTTTCAGCCAGAAAGAAAGAGAGGTAGCCGTAGCTTTTTGTCCTCTCCTCTTACCAGAGTAAACGACAAACAAAGATGAGGTTTGTCTAAAATCCTTAGTTGCTTCTAAATAGAACTTTAAAGCACGAACTACATCTAAATTGTGTAACAAACGTTCCTTCTTTGAAACTGGATTCGGACACAGAGAAGGAACAACTATTTCCTGGTTAATATTCCTGTTGGAAGCAACCTTCGGAAGAAAACCAGGCTTAGTATGCAAAACGACCTTATCTGAATGGAACACCAGATAGGGTGTATAACACTGCAAAGCAGATAATTCCGAAACTCTTCTTGCAGAAGAAATAGCAACCAAAAACAGAACTTTCCAAGATAGTAACTTGACATCTATGGAATGTAAGGGTTCAAACGGAACCCCTTGAAGAACTGAAAGAACTAAATTTAGACTCCAAGGAGGAGTCAAGGGTCTGTAAACAGGATTGATTCTGACCAAAGCCTGTACAAAAGCTTGTACATCTGGCACAGCTGCCAGTCGTTTGTGTAACAAGACAGATAAAGCAGAAATCTGTCCTTTTAGAGAAACTCGCTGACAATCCCTTATCCAAACCTTCTTGGAGAAAGGAGAACATCTTAGGAATTTTAATCTTACTCCAGGAGAATCCCTTGGATTCACACCAACAGATATATCTTTTCCATATTTTATGGTAAATCTTTCTAGTCACAGGTTTTCTGGCTTGGACCAGAGTATCTATCACTGAATCTGAAAACCCACGCTTGGATAAAATCAAACATTCAATTTCCAAGCAGTCAGCTGCAGAGAAACTAGATTTGGATGTTCGAATGGACCTTGTACTAGAAGATCCTGTCTCAAAGGTAGCTTCCATGGTGGAGCCGATGACATATTCACCAGGTCTGCATACCAAGTCCTGCGCGGCCACGCAGGAGCTATCAGAATCACTGAGGCCTTCTCCTGTTTGATCCTGGCTACAAGCCTGGGAAGGAGAGGGAATGGTGGAAATGCATAAGCTAGGTTGAACGACCAAGGCGCCACTAATGCATCCACTAGAGTCGCTTTGGGATCCCTGGATCTGGACCCGTAGCAAGGAACCTTGAAGTTCTGACGGGACGCCATCAGATCCATGTCTGGAATGCCCCATAATTGAGTCAACTGGGCAAACACCTCCGGGTGGAGTTCCCACTCCCCCGGATGGAAAGTCTGACGATTCAGATAATCCGCCTCCTAGTTGTCTACTCCTGGGATGTGGATTGCAGATAGGTGGCAGGAGTGATCCTCCGTCCATTTGATGATTTTGGATACCTCTCTCATCACCAAGGAACTCCCTGTTCCCCCCTGATGGTTGATGTAAGCTATAGTCGTCATGTTGTCTGACTGGAATCTTATGAATCCGGACTTCGCTAGTTGAGGCCAAACCCGGAGAGCATTGAATATCGCTCTCAGTTCCAGGATGTTGATCGGGAGAAGAGACTCTTCCCGAGACCATAAACCCTAAGCTTTCAGGGAATCCCAGACCGCGCCCCAGCCTAATAGACTGGCGTCGGTCGTGACAATGACCCACTCTGGTCTGTTAGAATCTTTGGAGACAAGTCTGTATAGTCCCCATTCCCCTGCTTGAGCATGCACAGTTGTAATGGTCTTAGAACTATGTCCATTGCTGCAACCATCAACCCTACTACTTCCATGCACTGAGCTATGGAAGGCTGCAGAATAGAGAGAAGAACTTGATAAGCGTTTAGAAGCTTTGACTTTCTGAAATCTGTCAAGAAGATCTTCATTTCTAAAGAATCTATTATTGTTCCCAAAAAGGGAACTCTTGTCGACGGAGACAGGGAACTCTTTTCTACGTTTACCTTCCACCCGTGAGATCTGAGAAAGGCTAGAATAATGTCTGTATGAGCCTTTGCCTTGGAAAGAGACGACGCTTGAATTAGAATGTCGTCCAGATAAGGTGCCACTGCAATGCCCCTTGGTCTTAGAACCGCTAGAAGGGACCCGAGCACCTTTGTGAAAATTCTGGGAGCAGTGGCTAGTCCGAATGGGAGAGCCACGAACTGATAATGTTTGTCCAGAAAAGCGAACCTTAGGAACTGAATGATCTTTGTGCATAGGAATATGTAGATACGCATCCTTTAAATCCACGGTAGTCATATATTGACCCTCCTGGATTGTAGGTAAAATTGTTCGAATGGTTTCCATTTTGAACGATGGAACTCTGAGAAATTTGTTTAGAATTTTTAAATCCAGAATTGGACTGAAAGTTCCCTCTTTTTTGGGAACTACAAACAGATTTGAGTAAAACCCCTGACCTTGTTCCACAGTTGGAACTGGGTGTATCACTCCCATCTTTAACAGGTCTTCTACACAATGTATGAATGCCTGTCTCTTTATTTGGTTTGAAGATAAGTGAGACATGTGGAACCTTCCCCTTGGGGGTAGTTCCTTGAATTCTAGAAGATGACCCTGAGAGACTATTTCTAGTGCCCAGGGATCCTGAACATCTCTTGCCCAAGCCTGAGCAAAGAGAGAGTCTTCCCCCTACTAGATCCGGGCCCGGATCGGGGGCTACCCCTTCCTGCTGTTTTGGTAGCAGCAGCAGGCTTCTTGGCCTGTTTACCCTTGTTCCAGCCTTGCATTGGTTTCCAAGCTGGTTTAGTCTGGGAAGCGTTACCCTCTTGTCTAGAGGCCCCAGAGTTGGAAGCCGGTCCGTTCCTGAAATTGCGAAAGGAACGAAAATTGGACTTATTCTTAGCCTTGAAAGGCCTATCTTGTGGGAGGGTATGGCCCTTTCCAACAGTGATGTCTGAAATAATTTCTTTCAATTCTTGCCCAAAAAGGGTCTTACCTTTGAAAGGGATATTAAGCAATTTTGTCTTGGAAGATACATCCGCCGACCAAGACTTTATCCAGAGCGCTCTGCGCGCCACAATTGCAAACACTGAATTTTTTGCCGCTAATCTCGCTAACTGCAAAGCGGCGTCTAAAATAAAGGAATTAGCTAACTTAAGTGCGTGAATTCTGTCCATGACCTCCTCATACGGAGTCTCCCTACTGAGCGACTTTTCCAGTTCCTCGAACCAGAACCACGCCGCTGTAGTGACAGGAATAATGCACGAAATAGGTTGAAGGAGGTAACCTTGCTGTACAAAAATCTTTTTAAGCAAACCCTCCAATTTTTTATCCATAGGATCTTTGAAAGCACAATTGTCCTCAATGGGAATGGTCGTGCGTTTGGCTAGTGTAGAAACCGCCCCCTCGACCTTAGGGACTGTTTGCCATGTGTCCTTCCTGGGGTCGACCATAGGGAACAATTTCTTAAATATAGGAGGAGGGACAAAAGATATGCCTGGCTTCTCCCACTCCTTATTCACTATGTCCGCCACCCTTTTAGGTATCGGAAAGGCATCAGGGTGCACCGGGACCTCTAGGAACTTGTCCATCTTGCACAATTTTTCTGGGATGACCAGATTGTCACAATCATCCAGAGTAGATAGCACCTCCTTAAGTAATGCGCGGAGATGCTCTAATTTAAATTTAAATTAAATTTCTCCATCTGACAAACCCTCCCTCACTGCCACTTCAGACTGGTGTGAGGGTATGACAGAAAAATTATCATCAGCGCCCTCATGCTCTACAGTGTTTAAAACAGAGCAATCGCGCTTTCTCTGAAATGCTGGCATTTTGGATAAAATATTAGCTATGGAGTTATCCATTACTGCCATCAATTGTTGCATAGTAACAAGCATTGGCGCGCTAGAAGTACTAGGGGTCGCCTGTGTGGGCATAACTGGTATAGACACAGAAAGAGAAGATGTAGAACTATCCCTACTTCCTTCATCTGAGGAATCATCCTGGGCAACCTTACTATTTGTGACAGTACTGTCCTTACTGTGTTTGGATGCCATGGCACAATTATCACATATATTTGAAGGGGGAACCACATTGGCTTCCATACATACAGAACATGATCTATCTGAAGGTACAGACATGTTAAACAGGCTTAAACTGGTTAATAAAGCACAAAAACCGTTTAAAAACAAAACCGTTACTGTCTCTTTAAATGTTAAACAGGGCACACTTTATTACTGAATATGTGAAAAACTATAAAGGAATTATCCAATCTTTACCAAATTTTCACCACAGTGTCCTCAATTTTCAAGCTGTTAACCCTTAAAATGTGGAAACCAGAGCCATTTGCAATTTTAACCCCACTACAGTCCCAGTCACAGCCTTTGTTGCGACTTCACCTATCCCAGGGGGGGGTATACGATACCAATTCAAGCCTTCTAGGAACGTTTTCAGTGGATACCAGACCCTCACACATGCAGCTGCATGCACTGCACTCAAAAGAAACTGCGCAATAATGGCGCGAAAATGAGGCTCTGCCTACTACAGTGAAAGGCCCTTCCTGACTGGGAAGGTGTCTTAACTAGTGCCTGGCGATAAAAACGTTCCCCAAACAATAAAAGTGTGAAAACTACTTCAAACTTTAAAAAACAACTTAAATAAACAATCGATTTAGCCCTTAAGAGTGTCCACCAGTTAATAGCCATAATAAGCCCTTTATTCTTTCTGAGTCTAAGAAAATGGCTTACCGATCCCCATGAGGGAAAATGACAGCCTTCCAGCATTACACAGTCTTGTTAGAAAAATGGCTAGTCATACCTTGAGCAGAAAAGTCTGCAAACTGTTCCCCCCAACTGAAGTTCTCTCAGCTCAACAGTCCTGCGTGGGAACAGCAACTGATTTTAGTTACTGCTGCTAAAATCATACTCCTCTTTTAAACAGAACTCTTCATCTCTTTCTGTTTCAGAGTAAATAGTACATACCAGTACTATTTCAAAATAACAAACTCTTGATAGAAGAAATAAAAAACTACAACTAACACCACAAACTCCTCACCATCCCCGTGGAGATGCTACTTGTTCAGAGCGGCAAGGAGAATGACTGGGGGGCGGAGCCAGAGGGGGAGCTATATGGACAGCTCTTGCTGTGTGCTCTCCTTGCCATTCCCTGTAGGGGAGGAGAATATCCCACAAGTAAGGATGAAACCGTGGACCGGACACACCAATGTTGGAGAAAAAACTATTTATGCAATATATATATTTAAAAAAGTGTTATATTGTGTATTTTCTGTAAATATTATACATTCAAATGTTCTACAGATAACAGAATATGTTTTATGCATTATGAAATTTATGAAATAGATGTAGATTTATTGATCTGTATATATCTATACCAATATATAATCATATATATATATATATATATATATATATATATATATATATATATATATATATATATATATATATATATATACAGTATATATATATATATATATATATATATATATATATATATATATATATATATATATATATATTTGTGCAACTTCTTATGTTGAGCTTTTAAATAACTGTGATTGTGTTTGCATGATGAGGGTTTTTTTCAACTTTTTCAGCTCAATTGAAGTCCATGGGGAATGCGATTTTGCATTTGTGACTTCACAAAGTCTATTTGTTAATGTGTCTTTGCAAACACAAGGGTACAAAATTTTACATTTAACTCTTAATACAAGTGCTAATCTCCAAGCACAAAATAATAATATTCTACCAGTTTTAACACTTGAACGTGAGCCCATACTACTGCTCCACTCATAGGGGGCGATTTATCAAGCTGAGACGGACAGGGGCGTACATACACACCCCTGTCCACCACAGCTCGCCTCTGGCAGGCTGAATTCTACTGGCGGAATTCATCTTTGCACACGAGGGCTATTTTGCGCTCGCGTGCGAGCCCGCACCTGCCCACGCACAACCAATCACGCGCGGGCATGAGCTGTCAATCTCCACGGATGGGCTAGACCGCGGAGATTGAATTTCGCCACTTTAGAGGTGGTGAAAGATTATAGAAGCAGCTGTCTGATGACCGCTGCTTGTTAAATATGGCGTGCAGGTTCTCTTGTGAGATCCTGCAGTCGTAGTGGGTGGAAAGGCTTGGGAAGCCTTTGATAAATCAACCCCATAATCTGGCCCTTAATAGGCTATAGTGTTGTCTGAGTCACTAACTGTCTACACAGATTTGCTGCAATCTTTATGCACAATTTAGCCAGTGATATTTCTGCAGGGGTATTATGAAGCTGAGACATCTTCAACCTTTTTTGTTGCACCCACATGGACCATGGTATATAAGGAGGTGATAACCTAGCACTACAATAACCTCTTATTTTAAGCAAAATATGTTTTGAAATAAAATACTCCCCTCTGGATATTGTGTCTGTAAAGAAGTATATGGACATTTATAAAATGTTAATTGTAAAAGTTTGTAAATTTTTTAATTCCGCATTACTTAATATTATTGGTTAAATGAAAACACTTACTTTAAAAAGCACATTAATACTGTACGTTCACATTGACAGTGTATATTTTGCTTAATTGAGGATCTGTGAAATCTCACATGAAATCCACATAGAACATATGCTGAAACATGATTTTTATGCTTTCAACTAGATTGTCTTGCTATATTTTTTAAATCATTTTTGTAATTTTACTAATTTAAATTGCAGCTCTTCTGACGGATTGAAATGGCTTTCAAAAACTATAGATAATAAGGAAATACACTAAGTGACTACTAAATATTGACCTCTGGCTCTGATTGTTGACACCTAGTTGTCAACGGTGATAGAGCAAGTAATCAGAAATATATCAAAGCGCCACCCTAATGGAGGCTGGGTCTACGTGGAACTATGTGTGAAGTGCCGCATGCAACAAAGGTGAATTAAAATGACAATTTATTAGCAGAATAAAAACAATATATATATATATATATATATATATATATATATATATATATATATATATATATATCATGGATCCATGAGATTAACAGTTGTAATAAAACAACTTAATATAAAATATTATATAAATGGTTTAAAAATGGTAAAAAAATTATACTGGTTTAAAACAATCCTGGTGAATGAAGTAACACTCAGCAGGTAAACGAACAGGTACAGACGGGTTGGTAGCACAACTTATACTTCTATAGTATACTTAGGGAACATCTTCATAAACAAATATAAAGAGAAGGACAAAATAAGTTCTTATACATCAGATTATGGGTGTGTATATATGGTAAAGAATGTGTGCCCTTAAAAAATGATTTCAGAGGTGTGTAGAATTGTAGCTCACAGCGTTGGTTTGACTATGTGCTTAATTAAAGCTCACAGTGTTGGTTTGACTATGTGCTTAATTAATAAGTCACAAATGGCTGTGATAGTACAAATAATACTTTCAAATGGCTAACATGTACTCAGATGATAAAATGCTGTGCACTATAGCAAAGCTGAAAAACAAAAACACAATTCTATTCAGACTTATAGTGTGTATGGGCAAATAATTACAGTAATCCAGGTATATAAGCAAAGCAAATATAAGCAAACTCGGTATGTGGACATAAAAAACTAGTGGAAAAAAATATATAAAATTTAGAAATTACAAAGTCCAAAATAAGAATAAATGTGGAAAAATACGTGGAAAAAATGCTTGAGAAAAAAACTTAAAAATGTGTTCAGCAAAGTTGGATTATGTCTTTAAAAGTGATGTGAAAACATGTGACTCTATTGAAGTGTCCTATACACAAAATAGAGTGAGCAAAAGTTCAAGAAAAAAATAAGAAAAAAGATGATGTGGAGCTAGTTAGATGTCAAATAGTTAAAGTACTTAGTAATCCTAGCTTCAATGCTGTGTATCTGTGGCAGCTCCTGTGTTCAGTGTAAGAGTGTTTGGTTGAAAAAACTAATTTCACTCGTTGTTCTGAATGTTCCTTCTGCCAAAGGGAAAAAATATACAATAGTGTAGATTGTTCATAGAAAGTGAAGTTTATCAGAGTGATCCTTACCTAGTCAACGCATTTCGGTCTCAGTGACCTTTATCAAGATTAGTTTTTAATTTTAGAGAGTGGTCTTTTAAACCCTGTTGATAGTCACAGCTGCAGCGTTATACCGAAAGTGGTTGCTTAGTACTTCCGGTTTCAAGATCGTAAATTCTATTTTGTAATTTTTTTTTTTTAAATAATACAAAAAAGGAGGGGGCTGCATGTACTTTGGAAGGGGTTTAATTGAATAGATCAATGTTGTTTCAATATTCCCTATTAACCCTCCTAACAGATCGTGATCGTAAAGCGTGTACAGTTGTACAGTTGTTATCTTTGCCGATTTTACGTTCTTTCTATTGGCCCTGTATAGTTGCAGGCTTGTTTCAGTCTTGGTCGTTAACTGGATAAAAAAGAATGTGTGTGTTAAATGAGCCGTCAGATTGGGCGGCTAGATGCTCTTTCTATTGCCTCTGTATTATTACAGGCTCTATTCAATGGATGCTTTTAATTGGATTAAACGAAGGTGTGTGTTAAATAAGCCGTCTGATTGGACGGCTAAGTACTTCTGTTAGCTCTGTTTTATTGCAGGCTTGATTCAATACATGTTTTAAGATAAATGAGAAGAAGATGTACATTAAACGAGCCATTTAAATAGACGGCAAAGTGGTCTTCATTCAAGTTTGCCATAGATAGTATTTATGATATACGTGGCAGATGTTAGTTTATACAATATTTTTGCATTAAAACAGTGTTTATGAGTGTGAGTAGACCCAGCCTTTTAGTTATCTTAGTCTAATATAGATCTTATAGTATGTAATTCAATACAGGGCTTATTGTAATCATTTTCTTGTGTTGGGTTTACCGTCTTCAGACATTATTTAAGATGTATTTCTGAAAAGATAGGTCTAAGTAAGATGATCAAAAGAGTGGAATATATTTCTGGTTACCATGCAGAGAGAGGGTAATATTGATTAGGCTGTCTTAGAAACGAATCAATAAGTCTATCTTTGGAAATCAGGCAGAGTTTGACTATCCTATCCAAATATTGTATACTTCTATATGCTTTAATAAAATCCTTATTTGGAAATTAACAGTATTTTAAAATGTTTCAAAAAGTGTTTTAAAAAAGTTTTTAAAAAGTTTTTTAAAAAAGTTCCCTTTTATTTTTCTTAGGATTCGGCTATGTTATAACTTTAATTGCGTCCAGTGTTCTATGTCCTTATCTATATCTAAATAGTACATATTAGCTAATATAAAAGATTATGGTAACTTCTCATCTTTAGCTCAATTCACTGACTGTTGATGAGATGTTTTACATCTTTTTTTTGTGATATGAAGTTAAATGTTCTTTATTTTATTCGCTTTTCTTGTAGTGTAGGAAGATTTCACTATTAGAAATTAATCCAATTTTAATAAAATGTATCTTCCTTATTCATTCATCTTCATGTCTTATTAGATAGAAAAAAAAACACAATTTAACCGGTTATATATAAATAGTTCCAAAGGGCATTGTTTGTTTCTTTTGTATCCAATTTCCCTCATAAGTTCAAACAAATTTGATCAGTTGGCTTTGAGTAGTGTGTATATAACATTCTTATATATATATATATATATATATATATATATATATATATATATATATATATATATATATATATATACACACACATGTCTAGATTCTTTTCTAGAAGTGATAAGAACCATTGTATATGTCTGGAATCTCTTTAAAAGGAGAGAGACGTGTGTAGCTCTGTAGTATACATTCTAGCCAGACTGGTTAGTCTTTGCTTTTGTTCCTGGATCCTAGAAGGCAGATTTTTTGGCTATGAGGAAATCACATAAAGATAAGGATTAGTAGGGTTAAACATATCCCCTCAGTGTTCCTTAGTAGTTAGTCTTTGCTTTTATTCCTGGATCCTAGAAGGCAGATTTTTTTGGCTATAAGGAAAATCACATAAAGATAGGGATTAGTAGGGTTAAACATAACCTCTCAGTATTCCTTAGTTGTTGTTGCATAGTCTTCATTTAATTGAGGTTTAGAAGGTGAGACAAATCTTCTTTATTGTTCAGTTCCCTAGGGTATAGGCAATCTAAATGGAATATCCATTTTGATTCCTCCGTTAATATCTTTTTTTCGTGGTTACCTCCTCTCCAATTTCTGGTGACTTTTTTTTATCCCCATATACCTTAATGTTTTAATGTTTCCTTGAAGTTCAGTGGAGAAATGTTTATATAGAGGAGTGTCCTTATTAAGTTTTTTGATGAGTAGGATATGTTCATGTATTCTGTCTCTTAATGGCCTAGACGTCTGTCCGACATATTGGAGGCCACAAGGACATTGGAGTAGGTAAACCACGTCTTTATCTTGGCAGCGGATCAAATCATTAATTTTATATTTCTTTTTGGTGTTGTTGGAGTTAAATTCAGTAGTTTTTACCCCACATTTACACACTTTGCATGTATGACACAGAACGAATCCTTTTACCTTCTTCCCAAATGCATCTTTAATTTCTGGAGGCTTCTTCTTTTGTGTGCTAGGCGCCAGTTGGTTCTTTAAATTATTTGTCTTTCTGTATACGAATTTCGGTTTCTGTGGTAGTTTCTCCCCAAGTATCTCATCATCTTTTAATATGTTCCAATGTTTACGAAAAATGTTCTCAATTACTTGGTTGTTCTCACTGTATTCCGTTATCAGAGGAATATTGAGGATATCATCATCTTCATTTCTTTTAGTTTTTTCCTTTCAATTTTCCTTACTTCCTCTATTTTTTGGTCTAGCATTTCTTCTTCGTAGCCTCTCTTTAGAAATTTTGACTTAATCACTTGTCCCTGTTCTTCCCACTTTTTTAAGGGCTAGAACAAGTTGTTCTTCCATTTCATATGGTGGCAACTATTTTTGTGGACATAATTGTTGCTATCCACTTTTTGAAATGAGTCGATGTCTCTATTTTGCCTTCTTTTACCTCTATATTCAAATCCAAATATGTAAGTGCTATGTGACTCCATTCGTATGTGAAATGCAAATTAGCAGTATTTTCATTCATAATTTTAATAGTATATTCCAAATCTTCCTGTGACCCTTTACAGACCATAATTATATCATCTATGTACCGGCGATAGAGGACCAGGTCCGCGCTAGCTGGGTAAGAGTCCCAGAAAATTTCTTCCCACTTGCCCATATATAAATTCCCATAACTTGGCGCGAACCTGGTCCCCCTCGCCATGCCAAAGACTTGTCTGTAAAATATTCCATCGTCACAGAAGTAGTTATGGTTTAAGATGTAATGAATAGTTTCCAGAATGAAGTCACATTGTTTAGATGGAATTTCTGAGTCTTTTTCCAAATAGAACTTCACTGCCTCTAGTCCTTCTTTGTGCGGTATACTTGTGTACAAGGACATTACGTCACATGTTACTAAGATATACTGCTTCTCCCATGCTAGGTCTTCCAGAAGGTTTAATATCTGGGTTGAGTCTCTCAGGTAAGAAGGAAGTTGTCTCACATGTTTCTGCAAATGTTTGTCCCCGTATTCAGACAAATTGCTGCTCAAAGACCCTATCCCAGAAATTATTGGTCTTCCTGGGGGGTTGGTGAGACTTTTATGGATTTTTGGAAGATGGTATATGATCGGGGTTCTTGGATACTGGACATTGATATAATTATATTCCTTATCATTCAATATATTCTCTTCTTTAGCTTCCTTCAGTAGGTTCATCAATTTACCCTTGTATGTTCTTCAGCTTCTCATATGTTTTATCATCACTGAGAATGCATTTAGTTTCAGATTTATAGTCTGATTTGTTCATCACCACGATATCTCCTCCTTTATGATAAGGTTTTGGTTGTGTTCAAGTTGTTTTATGGTTTCCAATTGTCTCCCAGACAGATTTTGCCTTTTGTTATTCAACTTCTTGGGGTTTATATCTCATATTTCCCTGCAAACTATAGTTTCAAAGGTTTCTATTGCAGAACCTTTATAAGCAATGGGATAGAAAGTTGACTTTGGCTTTAATTCTGTATGTTTATAGTTGTCCTTTGTGGTTGAATTTCCATATTCTATAAATACATAGCCCATCCGTTCTAGTGGAGATCTGAGAAAAAATCTTTTTAAAGTCAGTTTCCTGATGAGCTCCTTCGTGTTCACGAAGGTAGTGAATTTGTCCAAGCTTTGAGATGGAGCGAATGAAAGGCGAATGATGGGTGGACATCTTTATCTGGGTACCTAAAAACCGCCTGCATTATAATTGGCTGACACAAAGAAAGAAAATCACTTTAACCAAACTAACATAAAATCTTGCCGTACAATAAATGAAAATGACTGAAATAAGATGTACTAATATATAATTATAGTAATAATAATTTATTCTCACGGGCAGATTATATATTAATGGAACATTGTAAAGAATGTAATATCAGTTCTGTATTAAATTGAATGACTACTAGTGATGTTGCGAATAGTTCGCCGGAGAATAGTTCCCGGCGAACATATGCAATGTTCGATCCGCCCCTATTTGTCATCATTGAGTAATACTTTGACCCTGTACCTCACTGTCAGAAGACACATTCCAGCCAATCAGCAGCAGACCCTCCCTCCCAGACCCTCCTACCTCCTGGACATCATCCATTTTAGATTCATTTGGAAGCTGCATTCTTAGTGAGAGGAGGGACAGTATAGCTGCTGCTGATTTAATAGGGAAATTGATAGCTAGGCTAGTGTATTCAGTGTCCACTACAGTCCTGAAGGACTCATCTGATCTCTGTTGTAAGGACAGCACTCCAAAAAGCCCTTTTTAGGGCTAGAACATCAGTCTGTTTTTTTTTTCCTGTGTAATCTAATTGCAGTTGCCTGTCTGCCAGCGTGTGTGTCAGGCTCACAGCATATACTGTGCCCACTTGCCCAGTGCCACCACTCATATCTGGTGTAACAGTAGTGTAGATTTAAAAAAAAAAAAACACTTTTTTGACTGTGTTAAATAATAGCAGTCAGTTTCCTTCACATGTGTGCATTTCAGTGCCTGCCTGCCAGGGAACAGTGTCACCCCAGTGCAACTCATATCAGGTGTAACAGTAGTGTAGATTTAAAAAAAAAAAAAAACACTTTTTTGACTGTGTTTAATAATAGCAGTCAGTTTCCTTCACACGTGTGCGTTTCAGTGCCTGCCTGCCAGGGCACAGTGTCACCCCAGTGCAACTCATATCTGGTGTAACAGTAGTGTAGATTTAAAAAAACAACACTTTTTTTACTGTGTTAAATAATAGCAGTCAGTTTCCTTCACACGTGTGCGTTTCAGTGCCTGCCTGCCAGGGAACAGTGTCACCCCAGTGCAACTCATATCTGGTGTAACAGTAGTGTAGATTTAAAAAAAAAAAAACACTTTTTTGACTGTGTTAAATAATAGCAGTCAGTTTCCTTCACATGTGTGCGTTTCAGTGCCTGCCAAGGCACAGTGTCACTCCAGTGCAACTCATATCTGGTGTAACAGTAGTGTAGATTTAAAAAAAAAACAACACTTTTTTGACTGTGTTAAATAATAGCAGGCAGTTTCCTTCACACGTGTGCGTTTCAGTGCCTGCCTGCCAGGGCACAGTGTCACCCCAGTGCAACTCATATCTGGTGTAACAGTAGTGTAGATTTAAAAAAAAAAAAAAACTTTTTTGAATGTGTTAAATAATAGCAGTCAGTTTCCTTCACACGTGTGCGTTTCAGTGCCTGCCTGCCAGGGCACAGTGTCACCCCAGTGCAACTCATATCTGGTGTAACAGTAGTGTAGATTTAAAAATAACAACACTTTTTTGACCGTGTTAAATAATAGCAGTCAGTTTCCTTCACACGTGTGCATTTCAGTGCCTGCCTGCCTGCCTGCCAGGGCACAGTGTCACCCCAGTGCAACTCATATCAGGTGTAACAGTAGTATAGATTTTAAAAAAAACAACACTTTTTTGACTGTGTTAAATAATAGCTGTCAGTTTCCTTCACACGTGTGCGTTTCAGTGCCTGCCTGCCAGGGCACAGTGTCAACCCAGTGCAACTCATATCTGGTGTAACAGTAGTGTAGATTTAAAAAAAACAACACTTTTTTGACTGTGTTAAATAATAGCAGTCAGTTTCCTTTACACGTGTGCGTTTCAGTGCCTGCCTGCCAGGGAACAGTGTCACCCCAGTGCAACTCATATCTGGTGTAACAGTAGTGTAGATTTAAAAAAAAAAAAAAAAACTTTTTTGACTGTGTTAAATAATAGAAGTCAGTTTCCTTCACACGTGTGCGCTTCAGTGCCTGCCTGCCAGGGAACAGTGTCACCCCAGTGCAACTCATATCTGGTGTAACAGTAGTGTAGATTTAAAAAAAAAAAAACACTTTTTTGACTGTGTTAAATAATAGCAGTCAGTTGCGTTTCAGTGCCTGCCTGCCAGGGCACAGTGTCACCCCAGTGCAACTCATATCTGGTGCAACAGTAGTGTAGATTTAAAAAAAACAACACTTTTTTGACTGTGTTAAATAATAGCAGTCAGTTTCCTTCACACGTGTGCGTTTCAGTGCCTGCCAGGGCACAGTGTCACACCATTGCAACTCATATCTGGTGTAACAGTAGTGTACATTTAAAAAAAAAAACACATACAATTTTGACTGTAATAGACTGAATAGCAGTTAGTTGTCTGCAAGTGTGTGTGTCAGGCCTACAGCGTCTACTCTGCCAACTTCTGCCAGTGCACAGTGCCACTCATATCTGTTGTCACAGTAGCTTGCACGCATAGTACCACTATTCGAAAAAAAAAAAAATGACAGGCAGAGGCAGGCCACCCCGCAGGGGCCGTAGTTTTCGTGGTGCTGTGATTCCCTTTGGCCCTAGAATAATGCCCAGTGTTCAGAGGCCACGTACCCCGAACTCGAACAGTTCAGGACATAGTTGACTGGCTAACACAGGACACCCAATCTTCTACAGCTTCCACTCAGAACCTTGATGCACCATCCTCCTCCAGCTTAGCTTCGGGCACCTCTCAAGTTACCACTCGCCCGCCTGCCGCCACCACCAACACTAGTACCACAGCCGCTTCACTTGATCTGTCAGAGGAGATACTTACACATCAGTTTGAAGAAATGAGTGATAGTGATGCGCAACCATTATTGCCAGAGGATGTAGATAACAGGGATATGTCTCAGTCAGGCAGCATTACACACATGGACGTACGGTGTGATGATGATGATGTTGTACTCGCTGCTGCTTCCTTTGTTGAGTTGTCAGATACAAGTGAAGCGGTTGATGATGTTGATGCGTCCGTGGATGTCACGTGGGTGCCCGCTAGAAGAGAAGAAGAAGAGGGGGAAAGTTCAGATGGGGAGACAGAGAGGAGGAGGAGATGAGTTGGAAGGAGGGGGAGGTCGTCGTACTCGATTGTGCAAAAGGAAGTAATGGAATGTCTGGCACACAGTGTTGGGGCAAGGGTCCATCTGACCACTGATACCTGGTCTGCAAAGCATGGTCAGGGCAGGTATATCACCTACACTGTGCATTGGGTAAACCTGCTGATGGCTGCCAAGCATGGAATGCGTGGCTCTGCAGAGGAGTTGGTGACACCGCCATGACTTGCAGGCAGGCCTGCTGCCACCTCCTCTACTCCTCCTACTCCATCCTCTTCCATAACCTCCTCGGCTGAGTCCTCTTCTGCTGCTGCGTCTTGCTCCACATCAATGGCACCCCCCCAGCTCCCCAGGTACTATTCCACATCCCGGATATGGCAGTGTCACGCCATCTTGGGGTTGACTTGCCTGAAAGCAGAGAGTCACACCGGACCAGCACTCCTGTCCGCCCTGAATGCACAGGTTGATCAATGGCTGACTCCGCACCAACTGGAGATCAGCAAAGTGGTTAGTGACAACGGAAGAAATTTGGTGGCGGCATTGAATTTGGGCAAGTTGACACATGTGCCGTGCATGGCACATGTGTGTAATCTGATCGTACAACACTTTGTGCATAAGTAAGCAGGCTTACAGGACGTCCTGAAGCAGGCCAGGAATTTGTGTGGCCATTTCAGGCGTTCCTACACGGCCATGGCACACTTTTCAGATATCCAGCGGCAAAACAACATGCCAGTGAGGCGCTTGATTTGCGAAAGCCCGACACATTGGAATTCAACACTCCTAATGTTCAACTGCCTGATCCAACAAGAAAAAGCTGTATTTTTTTGCCACGTTACTGGACGCTCATGCGCAATGCCTGTAGGCTCATGCGTCCTTTTGAGGAGGTGACAAACCTAGTCAGTCGCACCAAAGGCAACATCAGCAACATCATACCATTTGTTTTCTTCCTGGAGCGTGCCCTGCAAAGAGTGCTGGATCAGGCCGTAGATGAGCGTGAAGAGGAAGAGTTGTGGTCACCATCACCACCAGAAACAGCCTTATCAGCATCGCTTGCTGGACCTGCGGCAACGCTGGAAGAGGATTGTGAGGAAGAGGAGTCAGAGGAGGAATGTGGCTTTGAGGAGGAGGAGGAGGAAGACCAACCACAACAGGCATCCCAGGAAGCTCGTTGTCACCTATCTGGTACCCGTGGTGTTGTACGTGGCTGGGGGGAAGAACATACCTTCAGTGAGATCACTGAGAACGAGGGACGGGACATGAGTAGCTCGGCATCCAACCTTGTCCAAATGGGGTCTTTCATGCTGTTGTGCCTGTTGATCGACCCTCGTATAAAAAGGCTGAAGGAGAACGACCTGTACTGGGTGTCCACGCTACTAGACCACCGGTATAAGCATAAAGTGCCTGAAATGTTACCAAATTACCGCAAGTCGGAAAGGATGCAGCAGTTCCAAAATAAATTAAAAAGTATGCTTTACACAGCGTATAAGGGTGATGTCACAGCACAATGGGAATCTAACAGGGGAAGAGGTGAAAGTAATCCTCCTCCTCCCACGACCACGCCGGCAAGGACAGGACTTTTTACAGATGTGTTGTTGATGGAGGACATGCAGAGCTTTTTAAGTCCTACTAATCGCCACAGACCTTCAGGGTCCACCCTCAGAGAATGACTCGACCGACAGGTAGCAGACTACCTCGCCTTAACTGCAGATATCGACACTCTGAGGAGCGATTAACCCCTTGACTACTGGGTGTGCAGGCTTGACCTGTGGCCTGAGCTATCCCAATTTGCAATAGAACTTCTGGCCTGCCCCGCTTCAAGTGTCCTGTCAGAAAGGATCTTCAGTGCATCAGGAGGTATTGTCACTGAGAAGAGAAGTCGCCTAGGTCAAAAAAGTCTAGATTACCTCACCTTTCTTAAGATGAATGAGGGATGGATCCCGAAGGGACTGACAGTGGGCAATACATTTGACTAAAAAAGACCTGATGAGATGAGCTGCCTTGGGCCACATGCTGATGGTCCACATGCTGCTGTATTTTATCTCTGAATGCCGGATGATTTGCGTGACTTATCCGCCACCAACTAGGGTTCAAGCCGCAATATTTTAGGGCACTTTCAGCCTGGGAAACAAACATCAATTTTTATGGCCGCTGCTACAGCAGCGGCTGCAACAATACCTAATTTTTCAGGCATGTGTACATGCCTAATTTTTCTGGCCTCTGGTGCTGCACTGTGGATTCAAAAACCAAACCAAAAAAAAGGCACATAACAGGGATGAAACTGATAGGAATAGTACTACTTAACACACCACTCCTATCTGGTGGCACATTAGATTGCACGCGCAGTGCCCCAAATTTGAAGTAGGAGGTCCGACCAAGCATCTTTTTCCATCTCCCGGTTCCTAAAATCGATGCTATATACACGTCCCCTGATAGGGGACGTAACAGGGATTAAACTGATAAGAATAGAACTACTTAACACACCACTCCTATCTGGTGGCACATTAGATTGCACGCGCAGTGCCCCAAATTTGAAGTAGGAGGACCGACCAAGCATCTTTTTCCATCTCCCGGTTCCTAAAATCGATGCCATATACACGTCCCCTGATAGGGGACGTAACAGGGATTAAACTGATAAGAATAGTACTACTTAACACACCACTCCTATCTGGTGGCACATTAGATTGCACGTGCAGTGCCCCAAATTTGAAGTAGGAGGACCGACCAAGCATCTTTTTCTATCTCCCGGTTCCTAAAATCGATGCCATATACACGTCCCCTGATAGGGGACGTAACAGGGATTAAACTGATAGGAATAGTACTACTCAACACACCTTATAATAATGCAGAGAGAGGAGTCTGAAGAAGAGGAGTCAGAGGAGGAAGGTGGTTTTGAGGAGGTGGAAGACCAAACACAGCAGGCGTCCCAGGGGGCTTGTTGTCACCTTTCGGGGACCCTTGGTGTTGTACGTGGCTGGGTGGTGGAAGAGACCTTCAATGACATCAGTGAGGCCAAGGAACAGGACATGGCTAGCTTGGTATCCGACCTTGTGCAAATGGGGCGTTTGCGGTTGTGCAAATGGACTGTTTGCGGTTGTTTGCGGTGCGTTAAAGGGACAGTCTAGGCCAAAATAAACTTTCATGATTCAGATAGAGCATGTAATTTTAAACAATTTTCCAATTTACTTTTATCACCAATTTTGCTTTGTTCTCTTGGTATTCTTAGTTGAAAGCTTAACCTAGGAGGTTCATATGCTAATTTCTTAGACCTTGAAGCCCACCTCTTTCAGATTGCATTTTAACAGTTTTTCACCACTAGAGGGTGTTAGTTCACGTATTTCATATAGATAACACTGTGCTCGTGCATGAGAAGTTATCTGGGAGCAGGCACTGATTGGCTAGACTGCAAGTCTGTCAAAAGAACTGAAAAAAGGGGCCGTTTGCAGAGGCTTAGATACAAGATAATCACAGAGGTTAAAAGTATATTATTATAAATGTGTTAGTTATGCAAAACTGGGAAATGGGTAATAAAGGGATTATCTATCTTTTAAAACAATACAAATTCTGGTGTAGACTGTCCCTTTAAACGGGGAGTTTGGTCTGTTACTGTGAAGCGGGCGTAACCCTTACACTACCTGATCGATACAACATCATACCTGATGTTTTAAAGCACGTTATTCCAAACAATTTAGGAATGTTAGGTGATTTATGCCCTTTATGGATTAAAACCAGACTCTGCATCAACTATGTAATTTTCCATGGGAGTTTTGCCATGGGTCCCCCTCCGGCATGCCACAGTCCAGGTGTTAGTCCCCTTGAAACAACTTTTCCATCACTATTGTGGCCAGAAAGAGTCCCTGTGGGTTTAAAAATTCGCCTGCCTATTGAAGTCTATGGCGGCTCGCCCGCTTCGCCCGTTCGCGAACAGTTGCGGAAGTTCCCGTTTGCCGTTCGCGAATGCAAAATTTTAGGTTCGCGACATCACTAATGACTACATTTTTTTTTACAGGTTATGAGGTAATACAAAATATTGCACAGAACAGGGGCATTATAACGATTGTAAACAAGTGCCTAGTTACAGAAGAAATGGAAGCTTCTTTTTCTCTGTTAATACCATATCTATATTCATTTTAGAGGAAGACTTTCTTCAAATCCGCTGGAGTTATCAGAAGGATATTTTTTTTTTCAATCCTTTGCATTTCAGTTCATGATACCTGCCCATTTATATTTGAAATATGGAGTAACACGTATAATTGACATTCTGTCATCTTTATTTGTCTGGCATTTTTAATATGACTTTTATGCTGCTGAAATCCAATATATAGTAAATAGTGTGTGAACCATAGTGCATATATAATACCTTATTTGTAGTATCTAATGTAGGATTTTATCTCCTGTATTTTTCCAAACTTGTTTCACGATTTATTTGTAAAATACAAGATTGTGATGAGCATGTCTTAGATAGATAGTTGCCTAAGCTGTAGTTATTCTTATTTTTCTAGTGTAAAATGACTAGTACTGACCAGTTTATATTCTATAATTATAGATTAAGGCTGTGTAAAACTTGCTGGTGCAGGCAACAATTGATAAAACATCTCACATTTTGTTATGCAGGATTTCACTGTGTAGAAATTTCATGAAGCTTTTTGCTATTTTAATAACAGATTTATTATAACCTCTCTTTAAAAAAATATTTCTTAATATTGGTCCCTCTATTGGTATAAAGTTTTTTCATGATCCTAAAAACATCCACTAATTGTTAAATTCTTCATATCAAAGCTTTTTTCATATACGTATTGGTGAGTATCAGAGACTGTCTTTTTACAGCTACAAGAAAGCATTTAATTCAGGACAGAAGTAGAGATGAAATATGTAGTTGAACAACAAAGTTCAGGAAGCAGGAGAATCTTGGCAGTGCAGTAATATTTGAATTCTGCTAGTAGCTTTAAATGGTACCAGTTACCTTGAAGATAAGCAGAATATAAGTGCACTAAAGCACTAGTTCATATTAGGGCAAACATCAGTTCTTCACTCTGCTTAATCTGCTTACAGTGCCAATGCCTTAAACAGTAGAAGAAACTGGGGGTAGTGGTCATCACCTCCTCAGTAGATATATAGATTAAGCAAAGACGTTTTTGTGCTCCTTAGATGACAATATTCTTTGATAAACCCCTAAAGTGATTTGATTTCTCAGCCTGAATTGACAGGGGCAGATATTGAAACCAGTCAGGCTGAGCCAGAAGATTTATTCAATACTGATACTTCAGAGTCTTTAGACAGAATATGTACCACCTATTATAATAGGTCATCAAGGAAGATAAATCCTTAATAATTCATCACCATTTCAGCTGCAGTAATCCTCCATCATCACAAGACAAATATCACCCATGCCCGAAGAGAGAACAAAATTTAGATTTGATGTTCAGACCTTTCCTGAAAGACTGTCACATTTCATTAACTTGGAAAAGAGAGACATTTAGCTGTACAAGACAAACCTTAAAGGGACAGTCTACACCAGAATTTTTATTGTTTTAAAAGATAGATAATCCCTTTATTACCCATTTCCCAGTTTTGCATAACTAACACTATTATATTAATATACTTTTAACCTCTGTGATTATCTTGTATCTAAGCCTCTGCAAACTGCCCCTTTTTTCAGTTCTTTTGAAAGACTTGCAGTCTAGCCAATCAGTGCCTGCTCCCAGATAACTTCTTGTGCACAAGCACAGTGTTATCTATATGAAATACGTGAACTAACACCCTCTAGTGGTGAAAAACTGTTAAAATGCAATCTGAAAGAGGTGGGCTTCAAGGTCTAAAAAATTAGCATATGAACCTCCTAGGTTAAGCTTTCAACTAAGAATACCAAGAGAACAAAGCAAAATTGGTGATAAAAGTAAATTGGAAAACTGTTGAAAATTACATGCTCTATATGAATCATGAACGTTTATTTTGGCCTAGACTGTCCCTTTAATATGTTTCTATGGACCTGACTTGCTAAACCATAATATATCCAAATAAAAAAGTGTCTGCTTTCTAGGATAACATAGGACTTACTGGAGAGTTATTTGAATCTCTTTTAGGCTAGAAGAGAAAAGAAAACTACTGGCCAGGATTGGTCTGATAGGGAAATATCCCACGAGCATTACAAGGACTAGTTTATTATATTTGATTTACTTTTGATTTGCTATAAACTTCAAACAATTTTTTTCTCTTCAATGGATGCTACAAAACAAAAGCAGTACCAGCTTAAACAAATGGTAAACAGAATAATGAATTTAGCAAAATCTAATATTTTGTTTAAATTTCAGTCTAGATCTATACAGTATATGTAATGCAGCACTTTGATTCAGAAGTTTTCTTTCTGTGATTGCTGTTGCAGATCTGGTGGACTGTAGGTTTCTGACCCCATTGGTTGCATAAGGTCCACTTGTTTCAAGGTTTTGTGCACTTTTCCTGATTTGGTTTAAATCATGATGTAGAACATAATATTGACAGTCAAAACATCAAGATATTTTCTAAGTAATGTATATATTTATTATGTAAACCAAGTTACTGCTATTAACAAGTAATCTTGGGATACCTTTTAATTGGGCTTTGCTGTGGACAGGAAGAGGCAAACCCATAAGTAGAAGTGTAAAATATTTATTTTTGATTTCTTGCAAGCTTTTAAGTTACATTCTCTTCTAGGCTAAAAGAGATTCAAATAACTCTCCAGTAAGTCCTATGTTATCCTAGAAAGCAGACACCTTTTTATTTGGATATATTAAAACTTCTGAATCAAAGTGCTGCATTACATATACTGTATAGATCTAGACTGAAATTTAAACAAAATATTAGATTTTGCTAAATTCATTATTCTGTTTACCATTTGTTTAAGCTGGTACTGCTTTTGTTTTGTAGCATCCATTGAAGAGAAAAAAATTGTTTGAAGTTTATAGCAAATCAAAAGTAAATCAAATATAATAAACTAGTCCTTGTAATGCTCGTGGGATATTTCCCTATCAGACCAATCCTGGCCAGTAGTTTTCTTATCCCAGCGTCAAGTGGCAAGATAAGGAAATATCCTAGAACAAAAAATATAAAGAAGTAAATGAGGAGACAATACAATACTCAAGTAGAGATGAAGGAACAGGGAAATGATCCCAAGCATTGCAGGGTTAAACACCAGAGAGACAGGCCACTCCTTAACTGTACCAAAGGGTTTAGCAGAGAATGGTCATAGGGAGTCAGAGATCAATACCAGACAGACAGTGCAATCCTTCACGGTACCAAAGGGTTAAAGCAGAGAGGGGTCAGAAACAAGCAGAGTCCAGCAACAATTAGGCAATCAAAGGTATCAGTAATTCAGGGGTTAAACAGGAGAGTAGTCAGTACAAGCAGAGTCCTGCAATAATTAGGCAATTTAAAGTATTAGCAGTTCAGGGGTTAAACAGGAGAGTACTCAGAACAAGCAGAGTCAAGCAACAATTAGGCAATCCAAGGTATCAGCAATTCAGGGGTAAACAGGAGAGTAGTCAGTACAAGCAGAGTCCAGCAATAATTAGGCAATTTAAAGTATCAGCAGTTCAGGGGTTAAACAGGAGAGTAGTAAGTACAAGCAGAGTCCAGCAACATTTAGGCAATCAATAATAATACAGCAGTTCAGGAGAATAGCACCCAGGAAGCACATAACAACCTATACTAGGGCAAAGAATAGTAAGAGACATGGGGGCTGAATTATCATTGTCAAGCATACGCTGTCTGCATTTAATATTGCTCAAGCAGTTCTAGTGAACTGCTTGTGCAATGCCGCCCCTTGCAGATTTGGCCGAAGCCCAAATGCATATCTATAAATAATATTAACATGTATGGACATTTTGCCAGGAGGTTTTTTAAATTATTAAAATAAAAGTTTGTTATTTATCTTATCACTTGCAAATTATTATTGAATGTGGTACCTCATTCAACAGAGGAAGCCCCTTATTTCAAATTAAATTATATGGTAGATAGGGTGTCTGTTATAGCACCACTTACCCTCCATAGAAAAATACTCTTTTTTTTTTTTTTTTTTTTTTTTTTTTAACAGTGTTTGTACCTTTTTGGTGTTTTATGTACTTTTTTTTTTATAGACCTACAACTAGCGTGACATATATAATTTTTGTATTATTCCTAATGGAGTGTTGTAGTGCATAGGTATAATGTATAGATCACAATCTGTATTTATCTATATTTGTTGCAAGTATATGTTTCCTTTCCTTATTTCTCATAGACTTATGTAACAAGCTAAAACAACACATGCTTATCTGTTATCCATGGGATAGCTTTCATATTTTAAAAAAAATACGAAATGGTTCTGTTTTGTTTTATTTTAACTGAATAGAGCTTTTGTATTGATATATGAAAACTCTCAGTTTTTTGTAATATAATGAGTGAAGCTACCAAAACACACCAACTAAGGCCTGAAAAACGTTCACCTGTAGCTTTATATTTACCTTTAGAGCGCTTGAACTAATCTGGTTCTCTTCTTCACAGAGCTCTGGTCACACTAATAGGAGGCTTATCGCTGTTGCTCCTAGGGCCTGCACTAAAGCATTATCTCTTTTAGTGCAGGGCCTGGGAGCCACAAGCCTTCTATTAGAGCGGCTGGGGCTCTGTGCCGAAGAGGACCAGGTTAGCACGACTCTCTAACGTGCAAAAGGTAAATATTTGAACCATTTAAAGGAAACAAATGAATTAGTGTTCTTTACATTTTGGGGTGCATTTGTTTGTATATTTGTTTTGTGGAAGCAAAATTAATATCCCTGTTTCGTCACAAATTTGCATTTGTGACAAAACCGAATGCATATGCCGAGTTATTATTACATTTGTTTTTGGGTCATCTCCCTTTCTTATCAAGCTTATTCCTGTAACCTGTGTGCCCTAACACAACTAAAAAAACAGAACACAGACTTATACATCAGCTCTCAACTTATTGGAAAAGCACTAGTGATGTCGCAAACCTAAAATTTTCGGTTCGCCAACGGTGGACTCGAACTTCCGGTATTGTTCGCGAACCCGCGAACCGCGCGAACCGCCATTGACTTCAATAGGCAGGCGAACTTTAAAACCTACAAGGACTCTTTCTGGCCACAATAGTGATAGAAAAGTTGTTTCAAGGGTACTAACACCTGGACTGTGGCATGCTGGAGGGGGATCCATGGCAAAACTCCCATGGAAAATTACATATTTTATGCAGAGTCTGCTTTTAACCCATAATGGGCCTAAATCAACTAACATTCCCAAATTGTTTGCAATAACGTGCTTTAAAACATCAGTTATGATGTCGTATCTATCAGGTAGTGTAAGGGTTACGGCCGCATCACAGTGACAGAGCAAACTCCAAGTGTTACGCACCGCAATCAACCGCAAACAGTCCATTTGCACAACTACGAGATAGATAGATTTGATAGATAGATACATAGCTCAATCGATGCAATATACATATGATCGATACACTGTACATAGCTCAATAGATGCAATATACATTCGATCGATACGAATTACATCGATCAATAGATGCAATATACATTTGATAGATACGAATGTTATAGAATCAAAGATGCAATATACATTTTATAGATACGAATGACATCAACCAAAATATGTAATATACATTTTATAGATACGAATTACATCGATCAATAGATGCAATCTACATTTGATCGATACGTTTGATAGTTCGATCGATTTGATATATAAATAAATTGATTTGAAATATATATAATTTCCCTGACAGAGTATAACAATAAGACATGTGGTCTGTGACCCGTGGTGTGTTAAGTAGTAATATTCTTAACATTTTGCTACAACCTGTTACTCCCCCTATCAGATGAGGTCTATATGGCCTTCATTTGTGGAACCGGGAGATGGAAGAAGATGATTGTTCTGTCCTCCTACTTCAAATTTGTCAGAAACACAAGTGGATGTCTCAAACATCCCGGACAGAAGATAGATTGATAGATAGGATAGATAGATATACATAGATTGATAGTTAGATAGAATCGATAGAAGAGAAATAGATAGATTTGTTAGATATATAATTACCCTGATAAAGTCTAATAATTAAACATGCGGTCTTGGACCCAACTAGGTTGTGTTAAGTAGTACTATTCTTTGCACTTTCAGCCCTGTAACTCCCCCTATTGGTGGAGGTCTATATGGCGGTTATGATTACCCTGACAAAGTATAACAACAAGACACGCGGTCTGGGACCCATGGTAATTTTGTTGTGTTAAGTAAAACTTTTCTTATCACTTGAATCCCTCTTACCCCCCCTTTTGTTGGAGCTCTATATGGCCTGCATGATTAGCCTGACAAAGTATAATAAGAAAACATCTGGTCTTGGACCCATGGTAATTAGGTTGTGTTTAAGTAGTACTATTCTTATAACTGTAATCCCTGTTACTCCCCCTATCAAGGGAGTTCTATATGGCCTGCATGATTACCCTGACAAAGTATAACATCAAGACACACAGTGTTGGACCCATGATAACTAGCTTGTGTTAATTAGTACTTTTCTTAGCACTTTAATCCCTGTTACCCACCCTATCGGGGGTGGTCTATATGGCCTGCCTGATTACCCTGAAAAAATATAATAATAAGACATGCGGTCTTGTACCCATTTTAACTAGGTTGTGTTTTAAGTACTACCATTCTTAGCACTTTAATCTCTGTAACTCCCCCTTTTTGGTGAGGTCTATACGGCCTGGATGATCCCCCATACAAAATATAATAATAAGACATCTGCTCATGGTCTGTGACCCATGGTAACTATGTTGTGTTAATTAGTAATGTCCTTAGCATTTTAATAGCTGTTACTCATACTCACCCTATCGGTGGAGGTCTATATGGCCTGCATGATTACCCTTACAAAATGTAATAACCAAACATATGCTCTGGGACCCATGGTAAGTAGGTTGTGTTAAGTAGTACTGTTCTTTGCAGTTTAATACCTGTTACAACACCAAATGGTGGCAGGTCTATCTGGCCTTCATGATTAGCTGCACCCAAACCCCCAAAAAAACTGAGTGGTCTTAGACTAACACCCATGGCTAACTCGGTTGTTTCAATTAGTACTATTCTTAGCACTTTCATCCCTGTTACGGGTGGTCTACATGGCCATCATGATTAGCCGAACAAAATACTACAATCCAACCTTTGCTCAGTCTTCATAGGCCCTTCATTGGCTGTATTTTGATAGTACAGTTCTTATTATTTTTATAGCTGATACAACCCCGAATGGTGGCAGATCTATATGGCCTGCATGATTAGCCGCACCCAAAACAAAAATAAAGCCAAGCGGTCTTGGATTAACACCCATGGCTAACTCGGTTGTTTCAAGTAGTACTATTCTTAGCACTTTCATCTCATTCCTGTTACTTCCAGGACTCTCGGTGGTGGTCTACATGGCCATCATGATTAGCCTAACCAAATACTACAATTCAACCTTGGCTCAGTCTTCATAAGGCCCTTCATTGGTTGTATTTTTGTAGTTCTGTTCTTATTAGTTAAATAGCTGATACAACACCGAATGGTGACAGCTCTATATGGCCTGCATGATTAGCCGCACCCAAAACAAAAATAAAGCCAAGCGGTCTTGGATTAACACCCATGGCTAACTCGGTTGTTTTAAGGAGTAATATTCTTAGCACTTTCATCTCATCCCTGTTACTTCCAGGACTCTCGGTGATGGTCTACATGGCCATCATGATTATGCTCACCAAAATATAACAAAAATACGTGCATGCAGGGAACCATGGTAAGGTTACTTCCTTTCGCAAAATCGAGTATAACAGTTGCAGGCAGAGCTTCTGACCCTGAATTATGGCTGCACCTCTCCCTAAAAGAGGCATGCGTTACAGAGTCTGTGGGCATGTCTGCAAAGAGCTGGCCTGCCTAAAAAGAGGAGCAAGGCTGTACAGGTTGTTCTCCTTCAGCCGTTTTATACGCTGTCCCACGGCCATGACCCTCAGCAACCACAACAGAATGAAACACCACATATACCATCCTTTTGAACAACAGAGTACAGGTATGGCATTGATTTTAGTTACACAGCGATATTTATTATGAACCGTGAAATTAAAAACAAAAACATGATTGGACACCCAGTACAGTACAGGTCGTTCTCCTTCGGCCTTTTTAGAATAGTGTTCCGGACCCCCAACAAAAACAACAGCAGGAAAGAGGACATATGGCATCCTTTTGAACAATAGATGACAGGTAAGGCATAGATTTTAGAAAGCCATAGATAATTTTTTTGCAACTGTGAAATAAAAAAAAAAACATTGATTGGACACCCAGTACACTTCTTTATCCTTAGGCCTTTTTATAAGAGGGTCCCGGAGCCTCAACAGAAACAACAGCATGAAAGAGGACATATGGCATCCTTGTGAACAATTGATTACAGTTAAGGCATTGATTTTAGAATCCCAGAGATCATTTATATGACCCGGGAAATAGAAAAAAACATTGACTGGACACCCAGTACACTTCTTTATCCTTAGGCCTTTTTATAAGAGGGTCCCGGAGCCTCAACAGAAACAGCATGAAAGAGGACATATGGCATCCTTGTGAACAATTGATTACAGTTAAGGCATTGATTTTAGAATCCCAGAGATCATTTATATGAACCGGGAAATAGAAAAAAACATTGATTGGACACCCAGTACACTTCTTTATCCTTAGGCCTTTTTATAAGAGGCTCCCGGAGCCTCAACAGAAACAACAGCATGAAAGAGGACATATGGCATCCTTTTGAAAAAATAGATTACAGGAAAGGCATTGATTTATGAATCCCAGAGATAATTTATCTTAACCGGGAAATAGAAAAAAACATTGATTGAACACCCAGTACACTTCTTTATCCTTAGGCCTTTTTATAAGAGGCTCCCGGAGCCTCAACAGAAAAAACATCATGAAAGAGGACATATGGCATCCTTTTGAATAATAGATTACAGGAAAGGCATTGATTTTAGAAACCCAGAGATAATTAGTTGCAGCCGGGAAATAGAAAAAAACATTGATTAGACACCCAGTACACTTATTTATCCTTAGGCCTTTTTAGCAGAGGCTCCAGGACTCTAAACAAAACCAGCAGCAGGAAAGAGGACATATGGCATCCTTTTGAAAAATAGATAACAGGAAAGGCATTGATTGTAGAAACCCGGGGATAATTTGTTTCAACTGGGAAATCTAAAAAAACATTGATTAGACACCCAGTACACATATTTATCCTTAGGCCTTTTTAGCAGAGGCTCCAGGACCCTCAACAAAACCAGCAGCAGGAAAGAGGACATATGGCATCCTTTTGAAAAATAGATTACAGGAAAGGAATTGATTTTAGAAACCCAGGGATAATTTGTTGCAACCGTGAAATCTAAAAAAACATTGATTAGTCACCAAGTACACTTATTTATCCTTAGGCTTTTTTAGCAGAGGCTCCAGGACCCTCAACAAAACCAGCAGCAGGAAAGAGGACATATGGCATCCTTTTGAAAATTAGATTACAGGAAAGGCATTGATTTTAGAAACCCGGAGATAATTTGTTGCAACCGGGAATTTGAATCAAACAAATGATTCGATGGACACCCAGTACACTTCTTTCTCCTTAGGCCTTTTTATAAGAGGGTCCAGGACCCTCAAACAAAACACCAGCAGGAAAGAGGACATATGGCATCCTTTTGAACAATAGAGTACAGGTACAGCATTGATTTTACAAACCCAGAGATAATTTTGGGCAAATGTGAAATAGAAAAAAAATTGAGTGGACACCCAGTACACCTCTTTCTCCTTAGGCCTTTTTATAAGAGGGTCCAGGACCCTCAAACAAAATACCAGCAGGAAAGAGAACATATGGCATCCTTTTGAACAATAGAGTACTGGTACGGCATTGATTTTAGAAACCCACAGATAATTGTTTGGAAAAGTGAAATTGCCCCAAAAACCATGCTTGGACACCCACTCCAGGTCGTTCTCCTTCAGCCTTTTTATAAGAGGGTCCAGCACCCTCAACAGAAACAAATGCAGGAAACACCACCACATATGCCATCCTTTTGCACAAGCGAGTACAGGTATGGCATCCATTTTAGAAACACAGAGATAATTGAGAGGAACCGGGAACATTTTTCTAAAGATTTGCTGGGGCACCCATTACAGGTCGTTCTCCTTCAGCCTTTTTATACCATGGGCCATGACCCGCAAGAGGCACAACAGCATGAAACACCACATATGCCACCCTTTTGCACAATAGAGTACAGGTATAGCATAGATGGAAGACAGAGATAATTTAGAGCAACCAAGAGACAGATAAAGATGCTTGGTCGGTCCTCCTCCTTCAAATTTGTGGCAATTTGCGTTCAATTTAATGGTCCACCAGATATGAGTGGGGTGCTAAGTTGTACTATTCGTAACAGTTTAATCACTGTTATGTGCCTTATTTTTTTTATTTGAGTTTTGTACCCACAGAGCAGCAGCAGAGGCCAGAAAAATTAGGAATGTACAAATGACTGAAAAATGTTGGTATTGTTTTAGCAACTTCTGTAGCAGCGGCCAGAAAAATTGATGTTTGTAAAACATTTATAAAGTGCCCTAAAAGCTTGTTGCTTGAACACTAGTTGTTGGTGGATAAGTCAAGCAAGTCCTCCGGCTTTATAACAAAAAAAAAAGGCCAGCCTGTGTACCAGTTGTAGCCCAAGCCAGCTCATCTCATCATCAGGCCTTTTTTATTCAAATGTATCGCCCAATGTCAGTCCCTTCGGTATCCATCCCTCATTCATTTTTATAAAAGTGAGATAGTCAAGGCTTTTTTGACCTAGTCGACTTCTCTTCTCAGTGACAAAACCTCCTGCTGCACTGAAAGTCCTTTTGGACAGGACACTTGAAGTGGGGCAGGCCAGAAGTTCCATTGCAAATTGGGATAGCTCAGGCCACAAGTCCAGCCTGCACACCCAGTAGTCAAGGGGTCCATCGCTCCTGAGAGTGTTGAGATCCGCAGTTAAAGCTAGGTAGTCTGCTACCTGTCGGTTGAGTCTTTCTCTAAGGCTGGATCCCGAAAGGCTCTGATGGTGCATGGGAGTTAAAAAGGTACTCATGTCCTCCATCAACAAGACGTCAGGAAAGCGTCCTGTCCTTGCCGCCGTGGTCGTGGGAGGAGGAGGATTAATTTCATCTCTTCCCCTGTTACATTCCCGTGGTGCTGTGACATCACCCTTATACGCTGTGTAATGCATAGTTTTTAATTTATTCTTAAAATGCTCCATCCTTTCCAACTTGCGGGAATTTGGTAACATTTCAGGCACTTTATGCTTATACTGGGGGTTGAGGAGCGTGGACACCCAGTACAGGTTGTTCTCCTTCAGCATTTTTATACGAGGGTCCCTCAACAGGCACGACAGCATGAAAGAACCCATTTGAACAAGGTTGGATGCCGAGCTAATCATGCCCGTTCCTCGTCCTCACTGATCTCACTGAGGGTATCTTCTTCCCCCCAGCCACGTACAACACCACGGGTACCAGAGAGGTGACAACAATGAGCACCCTGGGATGCCTGTTGTACTCGGTCTTCCTCCTCCTCCTCAAAGCCACATTCCTCCTCTGACTCCTCTTCCTCACAATCCTCTTCCTGCATTGCTGCAGGTCCAGCAAGCGATGCTGATAAGGCTGTTTGTGGGGGTGATGGACACCACAACTCTTCCTCTTCACGCTCATCTACTGGCTGATCCAGCACTCTTCGCAGGGCACGCTCCAGGAAGAAAACAAATGGTATGATGTCGCTGATGGTGCCTTCGTTGCAACTGACAAAGTTTGTCACCTCCTCAAAAGGACGCATGAGCCTACAGGCATTGCGCATGAGCGTCCAGTAATTTGGCAAAACTATCCCCAGCTCCCCAGAGGCTGGCCTAGCACCCCGGTCATACAAATACTCATTAACAGCTTTTTCTTGTTGGAGCAGGCGGTCAAACATTAGGAGTGTTGAATTCCACCGTGTCGGGCTGTCGCAAATCAAGCGCCTCACTGGCAGGTTGTTTCGACGCTGGATATCGGACAAGTGCGCCATGGCCGTGTAGGAACACCTGAAATGGCCACACACCTTCCTGGCCTGCATCAGGACGTCCTGTAAGCCTGGGTACTTATGGACAAATCGTTGTACAATTAGATTACACACATGTGCCATGCACGGCACATGTGTCAACTTGCCCAATTTCAATGCCGCCACCAAATTACTTCCATTGTCAGAAACAACCTTGCCAATCTCCAGTTGGTGCGGAGTCAGCCACTAATCCACCTGTGCGTTCAGAGCGGTCAGGAGTGCTGGTGCGGTGTGACTCTCTACTTTCAGGCAAGTCAACCCCAAGACGGCGTGACACTGCCTTACCCGGGATGTAGCATAGTACCTGGGGAGCTGGGGGGGTGCCATAGATGTGGAGCAAGATGCAGAATTTGAAGAGGACTCATCTGAGGAAGAGGTTATGGAAGAGGATGGAGTAGAGTAGGTAGCAGCAGGCCTGCCTGCAAGTCGGGGCGATGTCACCAACTCTTCTGCAGAGCCACGCATTCCATGCTTGTCAGAAGTCAGCAGGTTTACCCAATGCACAGTGTAGGTGATATACCTGCCCTGACCATGCTTTGCAGACCAGCTATCCGTGGTCATATTGACTCTTGCCCCAACGCTGTGTGCCAGACATGCCATAACTTCCTTTCGAACAACAGAGTACAGGTTTGGGATCGCCTTTTGTGAAAAGAAATTTCTGCCAGGTACCTTCCACTGCGGTGTCCCAATAGATACAAATTTTTTGAAAGCATCAGACTCCACCAGCTTGTATGGTAAAAGCTGGGGGGCTAAGAGTTCAGACAAGCCAGCTGTCAGACGCCGGGCAAGGGGGTGACTTTGAGAAATTGGCTTCTTACTCTCAAACATGTCCTTGACAGACACCTGACTGTGGGCAGATGACCAGGAACTGCTACGTAAGAGAGACTCAGTGGAGGATGGTTGAGAAGGGGCAAGGAGGACAGCACTGGTTGACATGGCTGAAGATGCTGGAGCAGGAGGAGGAGGGCGGCTTTCACTTTGTGTGCTGCTTCTACTCATGTGTTCTTCCCATTGGCCTTTGTGATGGGAGACCATGTGCCTTCGCAAAGCAGTTGTACCTAGGTGGCTGTTGGACTTCCCATGACTCAGTTTCTTTTGGCACAGGTTGCAAACGGCATCACTGTTGTCAGAGGCAGACACACAAAAAAAATGCCACACTGCTGAGCTCTGCGATGACTGCATTCTGGTGGTGGCAACAGCATGCGTTGATGGGCGTCGGCGTGCTGTCTGGCTGACCCCGGGTGCCGATGCATGCTGTCTGACACTAGCTCCTTGAGACGACCTCCACATGCTTCCAAATCGTCTCCTCCTCCTCTCTGTCTCCCCATCTGAACTTTCCCCCTCTTCTTCTTCTCTTCTAGCAGGCACCCACGTGACATCCACCGATACATCATCATCAACCGCTTCACTTGTATCTGACACATCAAGAAAGGAAGCAGCAATGGGTACAACATCATCATCATCACACCGTACCTCCATGTCGGTAATGCTGCCTGACTGAGACTGATCACTATTATCTACATCCTCTGTCAATGATGGTTGCGCATCACTCATTTCTTCCAAATGATTTGTCAATAACTACAGTGACAGATCAAGGGAAGCGGCTGTGGTGCTAGTGTTGGTGGTGGTGACAGGCGGGGTAGTGGCACTGGTTACTTGAGACCTGCCCAAAGCACAGCTGGACGTAGATGGTGCGTCAAGGTTAGGAGGACTAGCAGCGGAAGCTGAAGAAAATTGGGTGTCCTGTGTTAGCCATTCAACTAGGTCCTCCTCAGAACTTTTTGTGTCCCCCCTGGCACCCGGCGTCTGAACAATGTCCATATTTGTAGGGTCTAAAGGAATCACAGCACCATGACCACGACCACGGAACCTGTGGGGTGGCCTACCTCTGCCTGTCATTTTTTTTAAAATGGACACTAACAATACTATTACACCAATTGAGTGGTGGCACTGTGAAAGTGGGCACAGTATACGCTGTGAGAGTGACAACAACAAAAAAAAAAGATGTTTTAAAAATCACAAATTGTAATTTTTTTAAAATATTAAAAGTACTGTGACAACAAATATGATTGTTTGGCACTAGTTGGCAAATGGGCCTGTCTGGCACACACGCTTAGAGAAAGGAAACTGCAATTCAATGGCACTAGGAGACTGAAGAATCACAGTCAAAACAGTTATGATTAACAAAAAATTCCAATACTGTTACAATAAATATGATTGGTGGCACTAATTGGCTAGTTGGGACTGGCACACAGGCAGGCAGGCAGGAGGAAAATGCAATTCAAGGGCACTAGTAGACTCCAGATTGACAGTCAAAACAGTGATGATTGACAAATTTTGCAATACTGTTAAAAGAAATATGATTGCTGGCACTAATTGGATAGTTGGGCCTGGCACACAGGCTTGCAGGCAGGAGAAAAGTGCAATTCAATGGCACGAGCAAACTGAGGATTAAGATCAACAATCAAAAAACTTTTAATTTTAATTAGTAACTATACTGTGACAACAATTATGATTGGTGTGAATAGTTGGCAAGACGGCCTGGCACAAAAGGCTGGCAGGCAGGAGGTAAATGCAATTCAAGGACACTAGGAGACTGAATACTGACAGTCAAAACAGTGATAATTGACAATTTTTGCAATACTGTTAAAAGAAATATGATTGCTGGGAATAATTGGCTAGGTGGGCCTGGCACACAGCAGGCTGCAAGGCAGGAGGAAAGTTCAATTCAATGGCACAAGCAAACTGAGGATTCAGAACAACTATTATCAAAAATTTTAATTTTTAATTATTTAGAATACTGTGACAACAAATATGATTGGTGTAAATATTTTGAAAGTAGGCCTGGCACACAGGCTTGGAAGGCAGTAGAAAAGTGCAATTCAATGGCACGAGCAAACTGAGGATTAAGATCAACAATCAATTTTATTTAAATTTTAATTAGTAACTATACTGTGACAACAATTATGATTGGTGTGAATAGTTGGCAAGATGGCCTGGCACAAAAGGCTGGCAGGCAGGAGGTAAATGAAATTCAAGGACACTAGGAGACTGAATACTGACAGTCAAAACAGTGATGATTGACAATTTTTGCAATACTGTTAAAAGAAATATGATTGCTGGGAATAATTATCTAGGTGGGCCTGGCACACAGCAGGCTGCAAGGCAGGAGGAAAGTGCAATTCAATGGCACGAGAAAACTGAGGATTCAGAACAACTATTACCAAAAATGTAAATTTTTAATTATTAAGAATACTGTGACAACAAATATGATTGGTGTAAATATTTTGAAAGTAGGCCTGGCACACAAGCTTGGAAGGCAGTAGAAAAGTGCAATTCAATGGCACGAGCAAACTGAGGATTAAGATCAACAATCAAATTTTTTTTAATTTTAATTAGTAACTATACTGTGACAACAATTATGATTGGTGTAAATAGTTGGCAAGACGGCCTGGCACAAAAGGCTGGCAGGCAGGAGGTAAATGAAATTCAAGGACACTAGGAGACTGAATACTGACAGTCAAAACAGTGATGATTGACAATTTTTGCAATACTGTTAAAAGAAATATGATTGCTGGGAATAATTGGCTAGGTGGGCCTGGCACACAGCAGGCTGCAAGGCAGGAGGAAAGTGCAATTCAATGGCACGAGCAAACTGAGGATTCAGAACAAATATTACCAAAAATTAAAATTTTTAATTATTAAGAATACTGTGACAACAAATATGATTGGTGTTAATATTTTGAAAGTAGGCCTGGCACACAGGCTTGGAAGGCAGTAGAAAAGTACAATTCAATGGCACGAGCAAACTGAGGATTAAGATCAACAATCAAAAAATTTAAAATTTTAATTAGTAACTACTGTATACTGTGACAACAATTATGATTGGTGTAAATAGTTGGCAAGACGGCCTGGCACAAAAGGCTGGCAGGTAGGAGGTAAATGCAATTCAATGGCACTAGGAGACTGAATATTTGCAGTCCAAAAAATTATGATTTTTATTTTTTTATACAGTGTTACAATAATTATGATTGGCTCCACTAATTGGCTAGTTGGGCCTGGAAAACACGCTGGCAGGCAGAAGGAAAGTGCAATTCAATGGCACAAGCAAACTGACGAATCTCAAGCGACCAATTTGGAATTTTAAAGATTAACAATACTTTTACAACAACTAGGATTGGTGGCACTAATTGGCTAGTTTGTGCCTGGCACACAGGCTGCCAGACAGGAGGAAACTGCAATTCAATGGCACTAGTAGACTGAATATTTGCAGTACAAAAAATTATGATTTTTAATTTTTTTTGATACTGTTACAAGAATTATGATTGGTGCCACTAATTGGCTAGTTGGGCCTGGCACACAGGCTGGCAGATATGAGTCGTGGATGGTAGGTAGGGCAGCAATTTAACACAGTATGCTGTGTAAGTGACAAAAACACAGGCCTGATAGACAATTAAGTTAGATTACACTAGCAAAATATTTTAAAATTTTAGATTTTAATATTAAAATTATGTTAAGAAGTGCAATGCACATATGAGTGGTCGCACTGGCTGGCTGCTACGTAGGGCAGCAATTAACAACAGTATGCTGTGTAAGTCAGAGACAGTTAGACACAGGCCTGATAGAAAATAAAATTAGATTACACTAGCATAATGATTTAAATACTTTTTTTGGGGAATTTAAAGAAAAAGGTTAAGCACATACATATGAGTCGTGGCTGATAGCCTTGGAAGGGCAGCTATTAAAAACAGTAGGCTCTGTAAATCAGATACACACACGCCTGATAGAAAATACTATTAGATTACACTAGAAAAATGATTTAAATTATTTTTTGGGGGGGGAATTAAAAAAAGGTTAAACACATATGAGTCGTGGCTCATAGACTAGGGAGTGCAGCAAGTAAACACAGTAGGCTCTGTATGTCAGCAAAACAGACAGGCCTGATAGAAAATTATATTAGATTACACTATCAAACAAATATAAACTTTTTTTTTTTTTATATTTAAATTAAGGTGAAGAAGATATGAGTGGTGGGTGGCTGCCTGGCACAGACCAATTAACCAAAAGACTGAAAAAAATGAGGTATATTAATGCTGAGTGAGCCTGACAGACACAGGCCTGATAGTAAATGTAATTAGATTACACTAGAAAAATGATTTAAATAAAAAAAATTAAATTTAAAATAATGTTATAAACGGATATTAACACTGGTGGCTGGCACAGAGCAATGAACCAGAGTATATGCTGTGTGACACAGGCCTGATAGAAAATGAAAAAAAATTACACTAGCAAAATAATTAAAATTTTTGGTTAGTTAAATTTAAACTAATGTTGTTAGGGAGATATCAGTGGTGGCAGTAATCACAGCATATGCTGTGAGCCTTAAACACACAGGCTGAAAGCCAGGCAAATGCTAATAAAAAAAAATATGAAAAAAAACGGCACGAAATATAGCCCTAAAAAGGGCTTTTTGGGGTGCTGTGCTTGCAGCAGAGATGAGTGGAGTCCTTCTGGACTGTAGTGGACACTAAATACACTAGCCTAGCTATGTTTTTCATATTAATGTCAGGAGAAAAAACACAACACGTCCTCTCATTAAGAAAGCAAGGTCATTATGAGTCTAAAATGGCGGATTCCTAGTAGCTGGGAGGGTCTGTGAGGGAGTGTCTGATGTTGATTGGCTCTAATGTGTCAGACGGCTGTGACATACAGGGTCAAAGTTTCCTCAATGATGACACATAGGGGCGGATCGAACATCGCCATGTGTTCGCCCACAAACGCGAATGTGAACAAGCTATGTTCGCTGTGAACCATTCACGGGCGAACAGTTCGGGACATTACTAAAAAGCACACCCACAGACTACAACCAACCATCAATCACTGTAAAATATATATTTCCCAGTACAGAGTGAGAGTTTTATTGTAACGGTCATTTTCCTTCCTACGGTATTAGCAAATAAAAAATAGTTTTTAATTTTTAAATCAAATTTGCATAATATTAAGTGGAATGGTTCCAGTCGAATTCTAAGAGTTTGTAAAATTAAATACAAAATATTATTTAAGAGGAATTAACTTAAACCATCCTATTATATAAAAGGCCAAGTGTGTTTGTCTGAAGCTGTCATGCGCAGTAGAGACAGCACGAGGACAAGCACACCTGGTCTTACCTGACAATCCATGCTGTATGCAGTGAAAGTGGGCGTGGCCGGATGGGAGCATGGGCGTGGGCATGGTCAGGCGTGGCGGGAGGCGTGGGCGGGCGCGATCGGCAGTACAGAGAGGGGAGAGAAATAGAAAGAGAGGGGGAGAGACAAAAAGAGGTAGGAAAAAGCTAAAGAGAGGGGGAAGAGCAGAAGGGAGGGGGAAGTGCAGAAGAGAGGGGGGGAGAGAGCAAAATAGAGGGGAAATAGCAAAAGAGAGGGGAAAGAGCAGAATAGAGGGAAGAGAGAGAAAAAGAGAGGGGGAGAAAGAGCAATAGAGAGGGGGAAAGAGAGAAAAAGAGAGGGGGAGAGAGAAAAAGAGAGGGGAGAGTGCAATAGAGAGGGGGAGAGAGAAAAAGAGAGGGGAGAGTGCAATAGAGAGGGGGAGAGAGAGCAAAAGAGAGGGATGGAGAGAGAGAGCAAAAGAGAGGGGAGAGAGACAGAGCAAAAAAGAGGGGGGAGAGTGGGGAGAGAGGGGGGAGAGAGAGAGCAAAAGAGTGGGGGAGAGAGAGAGCAAAAGAGAGGGATGGAGAGACAGAGCAAAAGAGAGGGATGGAGAGAAAGAGCAAAAAAAGGAGAGAGAGACAGAGCAAAAAACAGGGGGGAGAGAGCACAAAAGAGAGGGGGGGGGGAGAGAGCAAAAGAGAGCGGGAGAGAGCGCAAAAGAGGGAGAGAGAGAGAGCACAAAAGAGAGGGGGAGAGAGCGCAAAAGTGAGGGGGAGAGAGAGAGAGTGCAAAAGAGAGGGGAGAGAGAGAGCACAAAAGAGGGGGGAAAGAGCACAAAAGAGAGAGAGAATGCAAAAGAGTGTGGGGAGAGAGAGAGCATAAAAGAGATGGGGGAGAGAGAGCACAAAAGAGAGGGGGAGACAGAGCAAAAGAGAGGGAGGAGAGAAAGTAAAAGAGAGGGAAAGAGAGGGAGCAAAAGAGAGGGGAGAGAGAAAGAGCAAAAGAGAGGTGGAGCGAGGGAGAGCACAAAAGAGAGGGGAAGAGAGCTCAAAAGAGAGAGGGAGAGAGCACAAAAGAGAGGGGGAGAGAGAGCAAAACAGGGGGGAAGATAGAGCAAAAGAGAGGGGGGAGAGAGCAAAAGAGAGGTGGAGCGAGAGATAGAGCACAAAAGAGAGGGGGAGAGAGCACAAAAGAGAGGGGGAGAGAGCACAAAAGAGACACTGAACCCAATTTTTTTCTTTTGTAATTCAGAAAGAGCATGCAATTTTAAGCAACTTTCTAATTTACTCCCATTATCAATTTTTCTTCGTTCTCTTGCTTTCATTATTTGAAAAAGAAGGCATCTAAGTTTTTTTTTTTGTTTTCAGTACTCTGGACAGCACTTTTTTATTGGTGGATGAATTTATCCACCAATCAGCAAGGACAACCCAGGTTGTTCACCAAAAATGGACCGGCATCTAAACTTACATTCTTGCATTTCAAATAAAGATACCAAGAGAATGAAGAAAATTTGATAATAGGAGTAAATTAGAAAGTTGCTTAAAATTTCATGCTCAATCTGAATCACAAAATAATTTTTTGGGGTACAGTGTCCATTTAATAAATTGCCAGTAATTGTTCTTGTATTTTTCTCCTGAAACATAGTTAATGCCAGTGGGGGTTTTTATGGGATTTTGTTCTTATCAATTTCTCAAGGGACCTCACAGACCAGACATAACCCACATTAGGAAAATCATTTATCAGATAAGTATTATTGCATCTGACCCAATGTCCTTTCCACACTATTTTATGTCTTTGTGTCTCTATGAGGTAGTATTTCCTTTCTACTCCATAACATTATTGCCCCTTTTACTAACATTCAATCATAAGTTTTCTCATTTATTTGTATTCTCCTTCTTCATCATAGTCTACTTTTTTTTCTCTTATCTTGTGAATCATTATTGATAAGCACTCTACACCCCATCAATCACATTAACCCTACTCTCTACAGACACTGTTCAATACACCCACAGAACACTTTGCAACAGTCTTCTATTAGAGCGGTTGGGTCTCTGTGACGAAGAGGACCAGATTAGCATGACTATCTAACGTGCAAAAGGTAAGTATTTTAACCATTTAAAGGAAACAAATGAATGATTTTTCTTTACATTTTAGGGTGCATTTGTTTGGATATTCGTTTTGTGGAAACAAAATTAATATCCCTGTTTTGTCACAAATTTGCATTTGTTACAAAACCGAATGCATATACCGAGTTATTATTACATTTGTTTTTGGGTCATCTCCCTTTCTTATCAAAGGGAGAGAGTTTTATTGTAACGGTTAAAATTCATTTTCCTTCCTACAGTATTAGCAAATAAGAAATAGTTTTTCATTTTTAAATCAAATTTGCATAATATTAAGTGGAATGGTTCCAGTCGAATTCTAAGAGTTGGTAAAATTAAATACAAAATATTATTTAAGAGGAATTAACTTAAACCATCCTATTATATAAAAGGCCAAGTGTGTTTGTCCAAAGCTGTCATGCGGAGTAGAGACAGCACGAGGACAAACACACCTGGCCTTACTTGATAATCCATGCTGTTTGTGGCAAAAGTGGGCGTGGCCAGGCGGGAGCGTGGCCGTGGTCAGGCACGGGCAGCAGGATAGACAGGGGAGAGAAATAGAAAGAGAGGGGGAGAGACAAAAAAAATAGGAAAGAGCTAAAAAGAGGGGTAAGAGCATAAGAGAGAGGGAAATGCAGAAGAGAGGGGAGAGAGAGCAAAATAGTGGGGAAAGAGCAAAACAGAGGGGAAAGAGCAGAATAGAGGGAAGAGAGAGAGAAAGAGAGGGGAGAGAGAGCAAAAGAGAGGGAGAGAGTGAGCAATAGAGAGGGGGGAGAGAGAAAAAGAGAGGGGGAGAGAGAGAAAAAGAGAGGGGAGAGAGCAATAGAGAGGGGGAGAGAGAGAGCAAAAGAGAGGGATGGAGAGAGAGCAAAAGAGAGGGGAGAGATACAAAGCAAAAGAGAGGGGGGAGAGAGGGGGAGAGAGAGCAAAAGAGAGGGGGAGAGAGAGAGCAAAAGAGAGAGATGGAGAGAAAGAGCAAAAGAGAGGGATGGAGAGAGAGAGCAAAAAAAGGAGAGAGAGACAGAGCAAAATAGAGGGGGGAGAGAGAGAGCGCAAAAGAAGGCGGGAGAGAGAGTGCAAAAGAGAGGGGGGAGAGAGAGCGCAAAAGAGAGCAGGAGAGAGAGCTTGCAAAAGAGGGGGGAGAGAGTGCAAAATAAAGAGAGAGCACGCAAAAGAGTGGGGGGAGAGACAGAGCGTAAAAGAGAGGGGGGAGAGAGAGCGCAAAAGAGAGAGGGAGAGAGAGCAAAAGGGAGGGAGGAGAGAAAGCAAAAGAGAGGGGGGAGAGAGAGCAAAAGAGAGGTGGAGCGAGAGAGAGCACAAAAGAGACGGGGAGAGAGCACAAAAGAGAGGGGAGAGAGTGCAAAAGAGGGGGAGAGAGAGCAAAAGAGGGGGGAGAGAGAGAGCAAAAGAGAGGGATGGAGAGAGAGCAAAAGAGAGGGGAGAGATACAAAGCAAAAGAGAGGGGGAGAGAGGGGGAGAGAGAGAGCAAAAGAGAGGGGGGAGAGAGAGAGCAAAAGAGAGGGATGGAGAGAAAGAGCAAAAGAGAGGGATGGAGAGAGAGAGCAAAAAAAAGGAGAGAGAGACAGAGCAAAATAGAGGGGGGGAGAGAGAGAGCGCAAAAGAAGGGGGGAGAGAGAGTGCAAAAGAGAGGGGGGGAGAGAGAGCGCAAAAGAGAGCAGGAGAGAGAGCTTGCAAAAGAGGGGGGAGAGAGTGCAAAATAAAGAGAGAGCACGCAAAAGAGTGGGGGGAGAGAGAGAGCGTAAAAGAGAAGGGGGAGAGAGAGCGCAAAAGAGAGAGGGAGAGAGAGCAAAAGGGAGGGAGGAGAGAAAGAAAAAGAGAGGGGTGAGAGAGAGCAAAAGAGAGGTGGAGCGATAGAGAGCACAAAAGAGAGGGGGAGAGAGCACAAAAGAGAGGGGGAGAGAGTGCAAAAGAGGGGGAGAGAGAGCAAAAGAGGGGGAGAGAGAGAGCAAAAGAGAGGGGGAGAGAGAGAGCAAACGAGAGGTTTAGTGTGATAGAGCACAAAAGAGAGGGGGAGAGAGCACAAAAGAGAGGGGGAGAGAGCAGAAAAGAGAGGGGGAGAGAGAGAGCAAGGGGTGGGACCTCTGTACTGCAAAAAATGGCCCGTGTGAACGTGCTTTAAGAGTAGTATCTTAATAAATTGCCAGTAATTGTTCTTGTATTGTTCTCCTGAAACATAGTGAATGCCAGTGGGGGTTTTTATGGGATTTTGTTCTTTATCAATTTCTCAAGGGACCTCACAGACCAGACATAACCCACATTAGGAAAATAATTTATCAGATAAGTATTATTGCTAGTCTACTTTTTTTTCTCTTATCTTCTGAATCATTATTGATAAGAACTCTACACCCCATCAATCACATTAACCCTACTCTCTGCAGACACTGTTCAATACACCCGCAGAACACTTTGCAACATTCTATTAAGCGAAAGTTAGAAACATTAATACATTTTTATACATACACTGGTAGAAAAAGTTCAAATACAATCTTAATTGCTAGATAAGTAGAGGGAAGGAATCAATTGACCAGTTTCATTCCATGTCAAAAGACAAAAAAAGGGAAAAATAAGATTTGCTCCTTTTAAGTGAAAAGTAAAAGAAAACTTCACATTGTTGACTTCCATTGGATGTCATACATAACATAACAAAGTAATATAAAGAACAATAATGCTAAAACAGTTGCATTACAGCATTATTTTAAACATGAACAGGCTAATATGAAGGACACAACAGTATCTCAGAAGGGTAATTGAGGGGTTTGGCGAAAAGAGGGGGATGGAAAAGGAGAACTAGTGTTCTGGGAGAGAGGGTGAATGCACAGCAATTTTTTAATTACTTTATATGATGCCTAACGAAAAAAAAAAAGAAGCAAAATCACACACAATGTTAAATACAATTTAAAAAAAAAACTATTGAATATTTAAATGTTCAATGACAACACTGGATGTAAATGCCAGAGTTATAGTTTTGAGTTAAACATTAAAAAGCATGGAAGTGCTAAAATTAAATTCTGGCATTAATGTAAGTTACCCAAAACAAACAGGCTAACTTTAAAGACCATCCTGAAGTAATGTGATGATCATCAAACTTCTTTAGAAGTCATTTGCACATCATCAGACATCAGAATTGTAAAATCATCAGCTAAGGTAAAAAATTCTGACTGACGACTTCAGAATGATTAGTAGATTACCTTACTCTAGGGTCATCTCATTTAAAAATTTTGGCCTGTGGGCATACTTGAGGATGGCTTCTAATAACTAGTCTGGAGTCATCGATTATTTTAGAATGATTTAACTTAATTAAGCATAGTAAAACATTATACTTTCCGTATGTATTTTAAGGTTGAGATAAGAAAATAACATGACTGTGTGCACATGCCAGATGTATACTTCCTTGCAAGTCCTGGGACTAGCATCCTGACTGGCTGCTTAAATTCTCTTTACAGTGGGGTGAGGTAAAATATTTTCCTTTTTTTATTACGTAGAGATGTTTGGTGATATGTTTTAGTCAGCTTTTTACACCTATGCGGCACCAATTTCAAGTGCTTCAGCATTTGGGTATCATGTCCCTTTAAGTTATGATTGGCTCCTCCACTTAAGGAAAGTAGTGAGTGGAGTATACAACAAACAAGGTATTAATCTGTTCTAATACAGTTCAGACTCTGATGATGTGTTGTCCTGTTGGAAGGTGTTTACTGTCCCTTTAATTAATTTCTGGGGAATTTTATTGTAAATAAAATGTCTATGTGTGTACACAAGTGATGCTGTTGTAGTTTGTTTGGGTGTGTACTTTCCGCCTCACTCTCTCCTTTGCTCTTTTCTTCTCTCTCATTGTTTTCACCACTTTTTCCCCCTTCAACACCCTGTACAGTGCTGATGTCATGCGTTCTTTCTGCCACAATCTCACCACTGTCAGAGATCAGTTTTTGTATCAAAGAGATAGGACCATCCTTAGCTGAGATATCAAGGTTTCCATAAACATCTGTATATCCAAAATTTGTTGTGCCCCATGACACAAATATGGCTGCCGTGGTACAACCAAGTAAAATAAAAATAACAAACTGGTGGTTTTGTAATACCAATAGATATAGCTAATCACTTTAAAGAAACATTAGGAAAACAAAAACTGGTCAAGCAACCAACTTAGAGAGATACAACTGCACCTCACTGACGAGGCCCACAGAAGGCCGAAACAATCATCTGGGGTTGTTGTTTCTCTTGTTCAGAGAAGAATTGCCTGGTATTTCGGTGCTGGACTGTCATTGGGCAGGGTCAGACTGATATGCTACAGGATATTTTTTCTCTGTGAAGGGGCATAGTGTGCTAAAAGAGACTGCACCCTGAGTCGCAATATAAATGAACAGGCATGGAAGTTATTCTAGCTTTTGTTCTATCTCAGGAGTGCTGTTCTCTCGCTTCTCATATTCAAGCAACCAACTTGACAATTATTGGACCACTTGAGATGGATTGACCTACGCAAAAATAGAAGCGCTATTGTTTGCAGTTGAGCAATATTTTTGTACACGACATGTAATCTAGCTCAAACGTTTGAATTAAGTAGGCGCAAAGTTCTTACTTTATTAATGTAATCAAATTATTATTTTAAAAAAATCCTTAAAGATACATCAAACACCTTGTAAGCAGAACATTTTTCTGCAGTCTTCCAATAAATTAACAAATCATCAGAGTCTGAAAGTTATTGGAACAGATCAATATCTGTCTTTCTGCAATCATTTTTCAGTGACCAAACTTCACCCACTTCTTTCCTTATTTTGAAGAGACAATCTGGACTTATGTCTGGGAAGAAAGGTCTTGCCACGGTCATTGGGTTAACAAAATATCCATTATATGTATTCAGAGAAGATGATAACAGGCAGCAATATAGGGAGATAATATGTTTGTGATGCCTCCCATGTGCTCTTTTAGTTTTCAGGACTAAAAAGTTATATATGGGAATTATATTGCAAAGTTATTTTACTATGCATAATTAAAGGGACATAAAACCCCCACATTTTTCTTTCATGATTCAGATAGAGGATACAATTATAAACACCTTTCCAATTTACTTTTATTATCAAATTTGCTTCATTCTGTTGGTACCCTTTGTTGATGAGCAGCGATGCACTGCTGAGAGCTAGCTGAACACATCAGATGAGCGGATGACAAGAGGCATATACAGTATGTGAAGCTACCAATCACCAGCTAGCTCCCAGCAATACATTCCTGTGCCTGAGCCTACCGTTTAAACAAAAGATACCAAGAGACCAAAGGAAGTAAAATATATAATAGGAGTAATTTGGAATCATGAAATTTTAATTTTGATTTACTGTCCCTTTACCCTTTTTATATTAAAATCTCAAAATGTTTACTCTCTATTTAATGATTCTGGAGCCTGATTGAAATAGCAGTTCCTTGATTCTCAGTAGTAAGTCAAAAAATTATATAAAACATTACTATTTTTGGAAATTCTATTACAACATTAATGATGCTCCATTCTCTTCTAAGCGTTTCTTAAAAGAAATTTAATAATAAAACATTTCAAGGAAAGAACAAGCTGTTCAAAATTAAAAAAGACACATTTAATAAAGAGCTTTCACAGCCTGCACTTCTTTTCTGCTAACAACCGAGAAATCCTCCTTAAAAAAAAGGGACATAAAGACACTAAGGGGTAGATTTATCATAGTGCGAGCGGACATGAAACGATGTAGCGTATCGTGTCCGCTGCACATCGATAAATGCTGACAGCATACTTTGTCTGCATTTATCATTGCAGCAACATTTTTGTGAACTGCTAGTGCAATGCCGGCCCCTGCAGAATCGCGACCAAATGGCCACTAGCAGGGGGTTTCAATTAACCCGATTTCTGTCCGCGGCCTCAGAGCAGGCGGACAAGTTATGGAGCAGTGATCTTTAGACCGCTGCTTCATAACTTATTTTTCCGGCGAGCCTGAAGGCTTGCGCGGAAACAGGGGCATCAAGCTCCATACGGAACTTGATAAATTGGCCCCTAAAAAGTCATTAAAAAATAGGGGCCAGATTACGAGTGCAGTGCAAAATTGCGTTTTCGTGAGCACAATATTTGTGTTCCACTCTGTAATACTAGTGCGCGCAAATAGAATTATTGCATTCACATTGCATAGAAGCTTTGCGCTCATGAGAGCTTGCTTCTATAGGCTCCAAAGGGAGCCTCGTTCTCATGCTGTCATACTCAGCAGAGAACCTAGCACAGTGAAGGGGGTAAGTCGCGCAGTGATCGGCAGCAGATTTTAAATATATGTACAAGTATATATACATATATATTTGTGTTCATATGTGAATTTACGCATATTACATATACACATATAACACATAAATATATATGTATATAAGCACTTCTAATCTTGCCTTAAATAGGCATAATGAACAAACAAAGTGCAACTTTGGAAGTAGAAATAAGATATTCTATAACCTACTAAGGGCCAGAATATGAGTGGTGCACTAACAGTTACGCGCAAGTGATATCAGATTTATCGAGGCAGTTTGTGCACGTTGGATGCATCCCTTGTATTACAAGTTGAAAGTAAATGTGATTGCATGAGCGCAATTGAAGTTAATGTGCGTCGGGATATCACAACCTCAGAGCTCTGGTTAACTGTTACTTGAGTCAAAGAAGTTTCACAAAACACATCAAAAGTACATTGAAAAGTTGAAAAGTAAAGTTACACCTGTCGTTCCCCGGCGCCGCAACCACCGTTAGGAACCTAACCATGCCCCCCCCAACGGTGGGATAAAGGTAACATGTGTAGGTAAATGTGGAGTTAATCGCTCTGTTGCAATTACCCCCGCCCACAGCGGGATGTGGTACTGTCTGAATTTGGGATGCTAAACTACCCCTTTACCAGAAGCTGTTGTGATAAAAGAAGTAAACTTAAAGTTGTTTACAATTACGTGCTCTGTCTGAATCATGAAAGTTTAATTTTGGTGTTACTGCCTCTTTAAGACATTTCTGTGATGCAGGTTTCATAAGCATTACATCCCATTGGGAACAGTTATATAGCAGCACCACCATCTTGAATCCTGCTATGACAAGTGAGAAATGAAAGATAGAGAGATAGTTAGAAGTACATTTTAAAATAGAAATAAATTGAAAAGTCTCTTAAAATTAATACTCTCGGGCCGATTTATCAAGGCCCGAATGGCCCCTGATGTCCCTGTTTCCGCGCGAGCCTTCAGGCTGCTCCTCAACTGGTCCACTGCCTCTGAAGCTGCGGTCTGCAATCCGCCCGATCCTAAACGATCAGTTTGATTGACACCTCCTGCTAGCGGCTGCGCATCTTCAGGGGGCGGCAGTTCACCAGAACTGCTTGTGCAACGTTAAATGCCGACAGTGTATGCTGTCGGCATTCAGCGATGTCTGTCATACATGATATGTTACAGTGTATCATGTTGGACAGACAATGCTAAATCGGCCCCTTAGTCTGAATTGCAAAGTTTAATTTTGGCCTTCATGTGCCTTTAAATAGAAAAAGATCTGGAACTATAAACAATGTGGTCTCAAAACATTTGATGCATTGAGAGTCTTTAGAAGTGCTCCAACATATATCATTATAGCAGGGTCAAATTTGACATGTATGTTATATTTAATCTTCCGAACATAAAAAGAAAACCAGCGAGCCTCAGGTAGAGTTTTGAGTAAACTTTAATTCCTTTTTGTCACAGGAACTACATGTCAAGTAGTAAAAAACTGCACAGAGGCAGTGCTGTGTAGCATCTGACGCGTTTCGGCTAGTATGCCTTAATCGTAGATGCTTACTGATGGCTAATCAACTCTTAAATAGCCATCCTAATCTAGTTAATTCAAAAACACTGTTACAAAAATTTCTATAACACAATCAGACCTTGAGTGGATACAGGGAATATATATTGGGGTAAATGGATATACTGAGAATGTGGTTTCATAGTGATCAGTATAGAATACAATTTACAAATATGCAAATATGCAAATATAAACAGAAACGTAAATATTTTATGTTTTAACCTACCAAAATTTTCCTTGTATATTTGAGCTTTGACGAATTAGCCAAGAATAAAACATTAAGTATATGTTAAATGTATTTAATAAAAATAAATTCTCTTGACTAATGTATGTCTATTTAGAGGGACTCTATTCTACTCTATGAGACACCCCACTAAGGCTCATTAATGTGTGGAAACATGTTTCTTGTCTTTAGAAAATTTACAAGTTGCACTTTTCTTTATACTTTTTGCCAAAAATTGATTATGTCACCACTAATGTTGAACCCTTGAGGCTTCCTAGTTCTCAGCAAAAATATCCAAAAGGCCTCTCTATAAAACATTTTTACTGTTTTATCACCTCCCCTGGGACCTACTTTAATACGTTCAATTACACACCAGTTAAAGGTGGCAACTTTCTTGTTGTGTTCTTGTATGAAATGTCGCACAAGATCTGAACAATCTATTTCTTGCTCAATATTATTAAGATGCTCCCTTATCCGTGAGCGCACCTCCCTCGAGGTGCACCCTACGTACTGTAATTTACACTGGGTGCATTCTGCAAGATAGATCACAAATCTTGTGCGACAATTCGTGCACTCACTTAGATCAAATACTTTTTGGGTTACATAAGATTGGAAATGTTTAGTGGGTCTCATATGATTACAAGCTATGCATTGTGAAAAATGACATTTATAGTGGCCTTTGGAAGTAAGCCAGCTGCTAGTTCTATTATGCTTACTTGGTAACATAGATGGAGATAATATGTTGCCTAATGTTATTCCCCTCTTAGGGATAAAGCTGCAACCTTTTGACACATAGTCCTTTAGACTATCCTCTCCTGTCACTATTGATAGATGTCTTTTCACAATATTGCATATTTCCTCAAACTGTGGACTATAAGTTGTAACAAAACAGGGTCTATCTTCCTGAAATCTATAATTACTTTTGGTTTTGGAGCCCTGTAATAATGAATCCCTGTCTAGTCTCTTAACTTCAAGCTAATATTTAATGTCTATATAATTCTATTACAAGGAAAATAAAGGAAAACAGTTTAACTAGAGTTCTACAAATGGCATTACAATGTCTACAACTGCAAATTATGACTTGAATTCCTATTAGCTGATTTTCAAATCCAAATTCAAATCAGCCAATAGAATGAAAGCTTTTTGGATTTGAAATCAGCCAATAGGAAGGCAAGGGCACCCCTATATAAGGGGGAACCTGGCATTCAAGCTTCAGTGTGCATCGGTGACCACATAAAAAAAGATTGGGTGGAAGATAAGAAGAAAAGAAGACGCAGAATCAGATGGAAGATAGAAGATGGAAGAAGACTAGCCCAGTGGAGCACCACCATGAATGAAGAAAGAAGAGGAGCCCTGCCGGAGGCGATCACCTAGGAGCCAGATTCAAGTTTGGTGAGTACCAACTTTGGGGTTTAGTGATAGGAGTTTTTTAGGTGAGTTTTTATCTTTACCCTTTTTAGGGAAATATTTTGTTTAGAATAGGTTTTTTTTTAGGTTAGGGGTTTTTTTTAGGCAACAAAAGGGCAATGCCCCCCAAAATGGCCTATCCAGGGTTATCTTTTTTTAGGATAGGGTTTTTTTAAGTTTAGGGTTTTTAAAGACTTGGGGGTCGATTTATGAAGCAGCGGATGCTGCTTCTGACCCACTCCGCTTGAGGTCCACCTGAAGCGGAAGTTAAGAAGCAGCAGTCGTAAGACTGCTGCTCCTTAACTCGTCCACAACTTCTAATTTTTATTTTATGTAATGTTAGGTTATTTATTTTTATGTTATGCTAGTTTTTGGTACACTGCCATTTTCAGCATCCACCTGGATGTAGCGTAGGCAAACAAAGCCTTAAAAAAACATGCAACCTCCCGCACGAAACAACGAAAAAACACGTAACCGCCCACAAGAAATAAAAAAAAAACTAACCGCCGGCACGAAGTATAACAAAAAAAAATAACCTCCCGCACAAAGTATTAACAGACACAGAAACCGCCAACATCGCAAAATAATAAAGTCATTAACCTCTAATCAGCAAATAACATAATTAAAATATTAACCCCTAAACTGTCAACCCCCCAAATCGCAATAAACCTAATTAACCTATTAACCCCTAAACCAATAAACCCCACATCGCAATAAACCTAATTAACCTATTAACCCCTAAACCAACAAACCCCCAAATCGCAATAAACCTAATTAACCTATTAACTCCTAAACCGCCAACCCCCCACATCACAATAAACCTATTTAACCTATTAACTCCTAAAGCGCCAAACCCCCACATCGCAAAAAAACCTAATTAATCTATTAACTCCTAAACCGCCAACCCCCACAGTGCAAATAACTAACACCTAGATTATGAGTTTTGGGTTGTGGCTTTAAACACTGAAAAAATGTCAATTTCAGCGTAAAAGCAGTAACGCACTATTGCGAGTCGTGTCAGTATAGCTATACAGCAAGCATTTTAGCCTGTAACGCAACTTCAATCCCGTACTCAAAAAAATGACATTTTGCATGGGATTTCCATAGCGCCAGTACTACAGGTTGTGTGGTGAGGCTAAAATGCTTGCGTTACAGCCTATACCGACACGATCCATACCGCCATCTGAGAACAGTAGTTATGAGTTTTGTGCCACAAAAATGTTTCACAAAAGTCATAACTAAAGTGTTACAAAGTCCACTAACACCCATAAACTACCTATTAACCCCTAAACCGCCACCCTCCTGCATCGCAAACACTATATTAAACCTATTAACCCCTAATCTGCTGCCCACCCACATCGCGACTATTCAATAAAGTTATTAACCCCTAATTTGCCACCCACCTACATCGCCATCATTATTGAAATATATTAACCCATATTCCCCCGCACCCCGACATTGCCACCACTATAATAAAGTTATTAACCCCTATTCCGCCGCTCCCCGACATCACCGCCACTAAATAAAGTTATTAACCCCTAATCTGCTGCTCCCAACATTGCCAACACTAATAAAAGGTCACTAGAGTGTGCAGCCAATGGCTGTGTGAAATATGACAGTATGCTACTCTTCCATTTCTAACAGGAACTGAAAATCTCACAATTTCAGAATGGAATTACAGGAAAAGGGGACAAAATAAATAATGAAATTATATTGTAGAAGTTTTTTATGTATATGATTTATATTTTTTTATTACCATAGCAAAAGTGTTTAATGTCCCTTTAATTGTGCTAGAAATAAAGCTTTTTGTGCTCGTCGGGTTGCACTCGTATTATGAGTTGAAAGTAAACTGTTTTCACTCTCATGCTAATCTGATGAGCGCAAAAAGCTGAACTTAGAATATTACGAGCAGGTTCAAATGAATGAAATATGAATGTTTCACATTCCAATGTTCTGCACATACAAAAATGTAGTCTAAATAAATATTTCTATATATAAATATATAAATATATATATATATATATATATATATATAAAATGTTTTTTTGGTACAACACATATCTATGCATATCTATATCTATCTATATATATATATATATGTATATATATATATATATATATATATATATATATACAACTAAAAATAAAAGTAGGGGGAGAAACTATACTTTTCAGAAACGCCTTGTAAATAGTGTTTATAAATTTGAAAAGTCTTACAAAATATAATACCTAGCCAGCGTTAGCTGAACATAGGCCTGGTGCAGACCCCAAAATCAATTATATAGATTCAGTATATTTTTAAAAAGAAAAATATTTTTACATAGCAGAGCTATATGAGAATACTATGTATAAAGAAGGGGAATACAGCACTCAGCACAAAATACTCCTTATTGATCTGATATGCAGTTTAAAGGCTGAAACATTTGTATCCAGACACAAAAACAACTGACACACCTCGGTTAACTCAAAAAGCCATGATATTTATTCCTTTCAATAAAACAAGGCTAGCATGCAAATGTCACAACACATATGGGGCCCCACTGCAGTGGATAAACTAATCGCAGTATGTATGTTAATGCAACTACCGTTAGATATAACATGAGCTAAAAAATGACAGAGATACATTGATGTACAATAGTATGCGGATTATGCCAACAAATAGTGACTGAGAACACCGATAGATGTATATATCTATTATAAAAGTCCTGATGAAAAGACTTGATGTAGTATGTTTCCTTAAAGTCTCTAAGTCACTGATAAGGCATCAAACACAACTGGTAGGAACTGACATTGTCGAGGTAAGAACGTCCTCAAACATCAGTTAGCCAGACATCTCCAATCTCAGCAATTTTCAGCTCGTTTTCTTGAGCAGCACATGTAATTGTAACAAATGCATACGACCTTGTTTGTTGCAGCGTGATCCGGGTATGCTAGGCAAAGAGGCATTCAGGTAAGTGGACTGGGACTCCTCCTCTGACGTCCTTTCAATCCCAACAGGTAGCAGTCTGTATCTTTGCTCCAGAGAACACAGGTCAGACTTGAATCTCCATTTATGGGTAAAGCTGATTTCTTACGCCTCTGCCAAAGAAACTTTTCCGGCTCCTTTCGAATATGCACCAAACTTTACAGGTGCTATACTTCTGCTGCTTCAGAGTGATTGGGTCAACGCGCGTTTTGCCCCACAATGCTGTGCTGTCGGGGCCTCGTCAGGACTATCAATCAGGAATAGAACTTGCTGCTTTTATTGATTGCTCACCTGCCAGTATAGAGAGGTGTGTACATGCCAGCCAATCATCTTTATTGAATGTGTGACACCTTATTTTAAGAAAAACGGTTCGTTTATTACACCTGTCAAACACTTTGATATTTACAATTTGTTATTTTTTGAATCAACACTTTGTATAGTTTATTCATTAATTGACTCTGGACCCTTTGTCTAGATACACAGGAAAATAGTTAGTTTTATCTTATGTGTCACTTTGACATAGTTTGCTTTAAGCTCTGCACACTTCGGTTTTCTTTTAAATGCCGTGATTTTTTGTTTCCTTTTTAACTTGCTTCCAACCATGCTTAACCGCCAGGGATATAACACTGTATTTTTACCTATGTCAACCCTGTGCCTGATGTTTTTTATAGGTAAATATCAAAGTGTTTGAGAGGGGTAATAAACGAACAGTTTTTCTTAAAATAAGGTGTCACACATTCAATAAAGATGATTGGCTGGCATAAACACACCTCTCTATACTGGCAGGTGAGCAATCAATAAAAGCAGCAAGTTCTATTCCTGATAAACAGAGCTTCAAGTCTGACCGGTATTCTCTGGAGCAAAGATACAGACTGCTACCTGTTGGGATTGAAAGGACGTCAGAGGAGGAGTCCCGGTCCACTTACCTGAATGCCTCTTTGCCTAGCATACCCGGATCACGCTGCAACAAACAAGGTCGTATGCATTTGTTACAATTACATGTACTGCTCAAGGAAAACGAGCTGAAAATTGCTGAGATTGGAGATGTCTGGCTAACTGATGTTTGAGGACGTTCTTACCTCGACAATGTCAGTTCCTACCAGTTGTGTTTAATGCCTTATCAGTGACTTAGAGACTTTAAGGAAACATACTACATCAAGTCTTTTCATCAGGACTTTTATAATAGAGATATACATCTATCGGTGTTCTCAGTCACTATTTGTTGGCATAATCCGCATACTATTGTACATCAATGTATCTCTGTCATTTTTTAGCTCATGTTATATCTAACGGTAGTTGCATTAACATACATACTGCGATTAGTTTATCCACTGCAGTGGGGCCCCATATGTGTTGTGACATTTGCATGCTAGCCTTGTTTTATTGAAAGGAATAAATATCATGGCTTTTTGAGTTAATCGAGGTGTGTCAGTTGTTTTTGTGTCTGGATACAAATGTTTCAGCCTTTAAACTGCATATCAGATCAATAAGGAGTATTTTGTGCTGAGTGCTGTATTCCCCTTCTTTATACATAGTATTCTCATATAGCTCTGCTATGTAAAAATATTTTTCTTTTTAAAAATATACTGAATCTCTCTCTCTCTCTCTCTCTCTCTCTCTCTCTCTCTCTCTCTATATATATATATATATATATATATATATATATATATAACACACAGAGAAAACCCAGCACTCACTTACAAGCTCTCAGCTAAGATTTAAAAGCAAAAATGGAAAGGTTAGTCACCGCATCTGGCCAAATGGGACAAGCTCAGGCTTTTTAAAAATATACTGAATATATATATACACATGATTACATATAGGTATATCATTCTAGCGTAAATTGTGATTGCACTCAAGCAACTCTTAATATGAGCGCTAAGCCTGTCAAGCGCAAACACCCGAGATAAACTTCTTATCCCTCACATGCAAATGTTTGCACTCCACTAGTAATCTGGCCCAATATGAGCGCAACCCAATGCAACCCAATGCGCACAAAAAGCCTCCGCCTAACAACGTTAGCACGAGAGCAGGAGCTCCAATTTGTGTTCCACTCTTAATCAAGATAAATCATTTAGGTACTAGTCTACAGAGTATTCATATTGAGGCCTATCTATCAAGCCGTCAACTGTGCTGCCTTTGCAGGCACCAATACGCTTGCCTAACATCGCCTAACATCGTGGCCGCGGACCTGAATATGCTCTCCTTATTTAAAAAAAGCTGTCAAAAAGCTGCGCACCAAGTACAGGGCGATGGGCAGCGGACTCTTGTTAACTAACAGTCATCGATCTTGCTGCTATTGGGCTTTTTCCCAACTTTATTTATATCCTGTCACTAAACACTGCCACTATACTAAAATGTTTAACCCCTATCCCGCCACTCCCAGACCCCACCGCAGCTAAATAAATGTATTAACCCCTATCCCTCCACTCCCGGAGCCCACCGCAACTCTAATAAATGTATTAACCCCTATCCCTCTGCTCCCGGAGCCCATCGCAACTCTAATAAATGTATTAACCCCTATCCCTCCGCTCCTGGAGCCTACCACCACTCTAATAAAGTTATTAACCCCTATCCCCCGGCTCCCGGACCCACCCGCAACAAAATAAATGTATTAAACCCTAAACCCCTGGCCTCCCACATCACTACCACTTACTAAACGTCCAGCCCCCCACATCGCCATAAACTAAATTAAGCTATTAACCCCTAAACCTAACAACCTTTAACTTTACATTAAATATTAACTCATCCCTATCTTATAATAAATTTAAACTTACCTTTAGAATGAAAATAAACTATATTAAACTACTAATTAACCTCCCCTTACTATTATACTAAAATTACATTAAACTAACAATTAAATTAACTATATAACATATTTAAAAACCTAACCCTACTCAAGTTATTTAAATCTACTATAAAGAATTACTAAGTTAAAAAAAAAACTAAAAAGTTACACAAAATAAAAAATAAATTATCAAATATTTAAACTAATTACACCTAATCTAATTGCCCTATCAAAATAAACCCCCCCCAAAAAAATAAAAAAAAACCTAGCCTACAATAAACTACCAATGACCCTTAAAAGGGCCTTTTGCAGGGCATTGTCCCAAAGAAATCAGTTCTTTTACCTGTAAAATAAAATACAAACAACCCCCCAACAGTAAAACCCACCACCCACACAACCAACCCCAACAAATAAAAACCTACCAAAAAAACCTAAGCTCCCCATTGCCCTGAAAAGGGCATTTGTATGGGCATTGCCCTTAAAAGGGCATTTAGCTCTTTTTCAGAGTCCCTAACCTAAAATTAAAACTCACCCAATAAACCCTTAAAAAAACCTAACACTAACCCCCGAGGATCCACTTACAGTTTTTGAAGAGCGGACATCCATCCTCATCCAAGCGGCAGAAGTCCTCATCGAAGCCGGCAGAAGTCTTCATCCAAGCGGGCTGAAGTCTTCCTCCAAGCGGACAGAAGATTTCATCCAGAGGGCATCTTCTATCTTCATCCATCCTGCGCGGAGCGGCTCCATCCTCAAGAAATCCAGCGCGGAGCATCCTCTTCTTACGACGACTCTTGCAGAATGAAGTTTCCCTTTAAATGATGTCATCCAAGATGGCGTCTCTTACATTCCGATTGGCTGATAGAATTCTATCAGCCAATAGGAATTAAGGTAGAAAAAATCCTATTGGCTGTTGCAATCAGCCAATAGGATGGAGCTTTCATCCTATTGGCTGATCCAATCAGCCAATAGGATTGAGCTCGCATTCTATTGGCTATTCCACAATTACGCTGTGGAATTCCAGCGTATTTGCGGTTGACGGCTTGATAAATATCTCTTATAGAGTTTAAGTCTACCCTAGGGCTAATGTAATAATTTTTATATCATAACCATGTTTAAAGAGAAAAGGATTGCTGATGGTACTGGTCACAACAATTTGTAACAAATGTGTGGACATTGCAAAATGCTTTTTAGCTTCTCCTTTGAAAGTAATTCAAACTTGTTCTTAAATTTTTGCATCAGGATATAGATTGCTCATGAGCCATAGCTGGACTTCTGGTTTTCACAAGTTCTTTGACAAAACATAATTTATGCTTATCTGATAAAATCATTTATTTCATGGTGGTGAGAGTCCACGATCCATTACTCCTGGGAATTACTCTTCCTTACCACTAGGAGGTTACAAAGATTCCCAAGCTCCAAGAACTCTATAAAACCCCTCCCACCTCACAGGTACCTCAGTGTAACATGTAGCCAAGCAAAATGAGGTGGGAAAACTGAATAACAGACAAAAAAGGAGCAGGGGAAAAGATGTGTAAAAGAAAGGGAAAACTCTTGTGGACTCTCACCACCATGAAAGAAATTAATTTATCAGGTAAGCATAAATTATGTTTTCTTTCATACAGGTGGTAAGAGTACACAAGCCAGTACTCCTGGGAACAAATATCCAAGCTTTGGGGTCCAAGAAAAGGGTGGGATTTAAATAATATCTTTTTTCACTGAAAACCTAAATCCACAACCCCAAAAGAGCCTGAATAAGGCAATAAAAAGTAAACAGGTACAAACAAATTAACCTGAAAGAACCGCCAAAGGCTGCCTAAGAGGAAGCAAAAACATTAGAATTGTAGAAAAAATAAACAAGGAAGACCAAAAAACTAACTAGAAAAAACGGTCTACTGATCAATCACAAGAAAATGCAACTGGACTGAAAGAAAAAAAAGAATTCTGGATGGAGGCTAACCTGCCCCCAAGAAAACTGTGTAAATCAAGAGCTTCAAACAAGAAGCCAACATAGAACCAGCAAAAGGAACAAACTAACTAAAAGATTGTCTGAAAAACCTTAGTAGTGTCAACATAGCTCTATAAAACTCTAATAGAATCAAAAATAAATAGGCCACTAAAAATGATTCTATGGAAATAACTTGTGTGGAGTGGAGCGCTATTTATCACTTCCGCTCACGCGTTAACTGTGCTTGAAGTATGTTTTTTGTGCACGTAGAGTAGGGCGCATATTAGTTGAAAGAAAAAAGTTTTCCCTCTTGCGGTAACCCAATGCGTGCAAAAAACCTAAATAAGAATATTGTTTGCATGTTAACCTCCCCCATAGAAGTTAATGAAGCAAAAAAAATGGAAAAAAACATTTACTCGCACCCTAACCCAACATGAAAATTTGAATATTTCACATTCTAATGTTCTTCACATAGCATAATATGTTCTTTCTTTCATGTAATTAGCAAGAGTCCATGAGCTAGAGACGTATGGGATATACATTCCTTAGTATGAGAATAGTACTAGAGAGCGCAGGAAGATACACCAAACTCCTAAAAATACCTATGGGTCCCCAACTAGGTAGCAGACATGAACATATGAGTGAAAAAATAGATAGGAGCGCTAAAAGCTAAAGGTGCTAAATGTATTGATGTGATATTTATTAGAAAAAGAAATAAACAAATTAGATGTATGTCTAAAGAAACATAGATTTATTCACATTAGGTGATATAAAATTGTAAAAACGGACGTCTCCGTAAATAAAACAATTTCTACAATAAAGTTGCCATCATTTGATATAAGAAAAGACTTGTAATATAAAGTTCAGTCCAAATCCGCACTTAACTTTTAAATCGGGAGTTGATTTGTTAGCAAGGCAGGGGCTTACCCAAACGAGTGCACAGTCAGTCTGCTCCGTGATTCGTTGTACGGCCGTAATGACGTCACTATTGGGGGCGCTGTCTTGAAAACACTTACTGATTGGTGTAAATGCGATGTTAGTAGGTTACACTGTTTCTTGGCTTCTTTTGCTCCAATATAGAGTTCAAATGAAGAGAATGATCCTGCACTTAGTGCCAAATAGCACGCAGGATAACTAATCCAAAAGTGTGGTATCAAGTGGTGTCCAGAGATGACCCGTTACAGGTCTAGTGGCAAGTTGGAAATGGCTAACAGTGTTAGCAGGTAGCTTTGGTTTATCCCAAATCCAAGGACGTAGTAGGAGTAATGTCCAGAAATGACCCGTTACGGTCTAGTGGTAAAATCAGAAATGGCTAACAGGGCTTGAAAAAGCCCTGCAGAGGGAGAAACGCGTTGATGTACTGCAACTACACCTAAGCTAACACTTGCCATTTAAAAGTGAGCCATACTGCTAACACTGTTAGCCATTTCTGATTTTACCACTAGACCGTAACGGGTCATTTCTGGACATTACTCCTACTACGTCCTTGGATTTGGGATAAACCAAAGCTACCTGCTAACACTGTTAGCCATTTCCAACTTGCCACTAGACCTGTAACGGGTCATCTCTGGACACCACTTGATACCACACTTTTGGATTAGTTATCCTGCGTGCTATTTGGCACTAAGTGCAGGATCATTCTCTTCATTTGAACGCTATATTGGAGCAAAAGAAGCCAAGAAACAGTGTAACCTACTAACATCGCATTTACACCAATCAGTAAGTGTTTTCAAGACAGCGCCCCCAATAGTGACGTCATTACGGCCGTACAACGAATCACGGAGCAGACTGACTGTGCACTCGTTTGTGTAAGCACCTGCCTTGCTAACAAACCAACTCCCGATTTAAAAGTTAAGTGCGGATTTGGACTGAACTTTATATTACAAGTCTTTTCTTATATCAAATGATGGCAACTTTATTGTAGAAATTGTTTTTATTTACGGAGACGTCCGTTTTTACAATTTTATATCACCTAATGTGAATAAATCTATGTTTCTTTAGACATACATCTAATTTGTTTATTTCTTTTTCTAATAAATATCACATCAATACATTTAGCACCTTTAGCTTTTAGCGCTCCTATCTATTTTTTCACTCATATGGATATACATTCCTACCAGGAGGGGCAAAGTTTCCCAAACCTCAAAATGCCTATAAATACACCCCTCACCACACCCACAAATCAGTTTTACAAACTTTGCCTCCTATGGAGGTGGTGAAGTAAGTTTGTGCTAGATTCTACGTTGATATGCGCTCCGCAGCAGGTTGGAGCCCGGTTTTCCTCTCAGCGTGCAGTGAATGTCAGAGGGATGTGAAGAGAGTATTGCCTGTTTGAATTCAATGATCTCCTTCTATGGGGTCTATTTCATAGGTTCTCTGTTATCGGTCGTAGAGATTCATCTCTTACCTCCCTTTTCAGATCGACGATATACTCTTATATATATACCATTACCTCTGCTGATTTTCGTTTCAGTACTGGTTTGGCTTTCTACAAACATGTAGATGAGTGTCCTGGGGTAAGTAAGTCTTATTTTCTGTGACACTCTAAAGCTATGGTTGGGCACTTTTTTAAAGTTCTAAATATATGTATTCAAACATTTATTTGCCTTGACTCAGAATGTTCAACATTCCTTTTTTTCAGACAGTCAGTTTCATATTTGGGATAATGCATTTGAATCAATCATTTTTCTTACCTTAAAAATATGACTTTTTCCCTGTGGGCTGTTAGGCTCGCGGGGGCTGCAAATGCTTCATTTTATTGCGTCATTCTTGGCGCGGACTTTTTTGGCGCAAAAAATCTTTTCTGTTTCCGGCATCATACGTGTCGCCGGAAGTTGCGTCATTTTTTTACGTTCTTTTGCGCCATAAATGTCGGCGTTCCGGATGTGGCGTCATTTTGGCGCCAAAAGCATTTAGGCGCCAAATAATGTGGGCGTCTTTTTTGGCGCTAAAAAAATATGGGCGTCGCTTTTGTCTCCACATTATTTAAGTCTCATTTTTCATTGCTTCTGGTTGCTAGAAGTTTGTTCTTTGGCATTTTTTCCCATTCCTGAAACTGTCATTTAAGGAATTTGATCAATTTTGCTTTATATGTTGTTTTTTCTCTTACATATTGCAAGATGTCTCACGTTGCATCTGAGTCAGAAGATACTTCAGGAAAATCGCTGTCTGGTGCTGGAACTACCAAAGCTAAGTGTATCTGCTGTAAACTTTTGGTAGCTGTTCCTCCAGCTGTTGTTTGTATTAAATGTCATGACAAACTTGTTAATGCAGATAATATTTCCTTTAGTAAAGTACCATTACCTGTTGCAGTTCCAACAACATCTAATGTTCAGAGTGTTCCTGATAACATAAGAGATTTTGTTTCTGAATCCATTAAGAAGGCTATGTCTGTTATTCCTCCTTCTAGTAAACACAAAAAATCTTTTAAAACTTCTCGTTATCCAGATGAATTTTTAAATGAACATCATCATTCTGATTCTAATGATTCTTCTGGTTCAGAGGATTCTGTCTCAGAGGTTGATGCTGATAAATCTTCATATTTATTTAAAATGGAATTTATTCGTTCTTTACTTAAAGAAGTTTTAATTGCTTTAGAAATTGAGGATTCTGATCCTCTTGATACTAAATCTAAACGTTTAGACAAGGTCTTTAAATCTCCTGTGGTTATTCCAGAAGTTTTTCCTGTTCCTGGTGCTATTTCTGAAGTAATTTCCAGAGAATGGAATAATTTGGGTAATTCATTTACTCCCTCTAAACGTTTTAAGCAATTATATCCTGTGCCGTCCGACAGATTAGAATTTTGGGACAAAATCCCTAAAGTTGATGGGGCTATTTCTACCCTTGCTAAACGTACTACTATTCCTACGACAGATGGTACTTCCTTTAAGGATCCTTTAGATAGGAAAATTGAATCCTTTCTAAGAAAAGCTTATCTGTGTTCAGGTAATCTTCTTAGACCTGCTATATCATTGGCTGATGTTGCTGCAGCTTCAACTTTTTGGTTGGAAACTTTAGCGCAACAAGTAACAGATCACGATTCTCAACTGTTACTGGTGGGAAAGGATCTTTTTTACCACAGGATAAAAAATCTAAAGGTAAAAACAGGGCTAATAATCGTTTTCATTCCTTTCGTTTCAACAAAGAACAAAAGCCTGATCCTTCATCCTCAGGAGCAGTTTCAGTTTGGAAACCATCTCCAGTCTGGAATAAATCCAAGCCTTCTAGAAAAGCAAAGCCAGCTTCTAAGTCCACATGAAGGTGCGGCCCTCATTCCAGCTCAGCTGGTAGGGGGCACATTACGTTTTTTCAAAGAAATTTGGATCAATTCTGTTCACAATCTTTGGATTCAGAACATTGTTTCAGAAGGGTAGAGAATTGGTTTCAAGATAAGACCTCCTGCAAAGAGATTTTTTCTTTCCCGTGTCCCAGTAAACCCAGTGAAAGCTCAAGCATTTCTGAAATGTGTTTCAGATCTAGAGTTGGCTGGAGTAATTTTGCCAGTTCCAGTTTTGGAACAGGGGCTGGGGTTTTATTCGAATCTCTTCATTGTACCAAAGAAGGAGAATTCCTTCAGACCAGTTCTGGATTTAAAAATATTGAATCGTTATGTAAGGATACCAACATTCAAAATGGTAACTGTAAGGACTATCTTGCCTTTTGTTCAGCAAGGGCATTATATGTCTACAATAGATTTACAGGATGCATATCTGCATATTCCGATTCATCCAGCTCACTATCAGTTCCTGAGATTCTCTTTCCTGGACAAGCATTACCAGTTTGTGGCTCTGCCGTTTGGCCTAGCTACAGCTTCAAGAATTTTTACAAAGGTTCTCGGTGCCCTTCTGTCTGTAATCAGAGAACGGGGTATTGTGGTATTTCCTTATTTGGACGATATCTTGGTACTTGCTCAGTCTTCACATTTAGCAGAATCTCATACGAATCGACTTGTGTTGTTTCTTCAAGATCATGGTTGGAGGATCAATTCACTAAAAAGTTCATTGATTCCTCAGACAAGGATAACCTTTTTGGGTTTCCAGATAGATTCAGTGTCCATGACTCTGTCTTTGACAGACAAGAGACGTCTAAAATTGATTTCAGCTTGTCGAAACCTTCAGTCACAATCATTCCCTTCGGTAGCCTTATGCATGGAAATTCTAGGTCTTATGACTGCTGCATCAGACGCGATCCCCTTTGCTCGTTTTCACATGCGACCTCTTCAGCTCTGTATGCTGAATCAATGGTGCAGGGATTACACAAAGATATCTCAATTAATATCTTTAAAACCGATTGTACGACATTCTCTGACGTGGTGGACAGATCACCATTGTTTAATTCAGGGGGCTTCTTTTGTTCTTCCGACCTGGACTATAATCTCATCAGATGCAAGTCTTACAGGTTGGGGAGCTGTGTGGGGGTCTCTGACGGCACAAGGGGTTTGGGAATCTCAGGAGGTGAGATTACCGATCAATATTTTGGAACTCCGTGCAATTTTCAGAGCTCTTCAGTCTTGGCCTCTTCTGAAGAGAGAGTCGTTCATTTGTTTTCAGACAGACAATGTCACAACTGTGGCATACATCAATCATCAAGGAGGGACTCACAGTCCTCTGGCTATGAAAGAAGTATCTCGAATTCTGGTTTGGGCGGAATCCAGCTCCTGTCTAATCTCTGCGGTTCATATCCCAGGTATAGACAATTGGGAAGCGGATTATCTCAGTCGCCAAACGTTGCATCCGGGCAAATGGTCTCTTCACACAGAGGTATTTCTTCAGATTGTTCAAATGTGGGAACTCCCAGAAATAGATCTGATGGCTTCTCATCTAAACAAGAAACTTCCCAGGTATCTGTCCAGATCCCGGGATCCTCAGGCGGAGGCAGTGGATGCATTATCACTTCGTTGGAAGTATCATCCTGCCTATATCTTTCCGCCTCTAGTTCTTCTTCCAAGAGTAATCTCCAAGATTCGGAAGGAATGCTCGTTTGTTCTGCTGGTAGCTCCAGCATGGCCTCACAGGTTTTGGTATGCGGATCTTGTCCGGATGGCCTCTTGCCAGCCGTGGACTCTTCCGTTAAGACCAGACCTTCTGTCGCAAGGTCCTTTCTTCCATCAGGATCTCAAATCCTTAAATTTAAAGGTATGGAGATTGAACGCTTGATTCTTGGTCAAAGAGGTTTCTCTGACTCTGTGATTAATACTATGTTACAGGCTTGTAAATCTGTATCTAGAGAGATATATTATAGAGTCTGGAAGACTTATATTTCTTGGTGTCTTTCTCATCATTTTTCCTGGCATTCTTTTAGAATTCCGAGAATTTTACAGTTTCTTCAGGATGGTTTAGATAAAGGTTTGTCCGCAAGTTCCTTGAAAGGACAAATATCTGCTCTTTCTGTTCTTTTTCACAGAAAGATTGCTAATCTTCCTGATATTCATTGTTTTGTACAAGCTTTGGTTCATATAAAACCTGTCATTAAGTCTATTTCTCCTCCTTGGAGTTTGAATTTGGTTCTGGGGGCTCTTCAAGCTCCTCCTTTTGAACCCATGCATTCATTGGACATTAAATTACTTTCTTGGAAAGTTTTGTTCCTTTTGGCCATCTCTTCTGCCAGAAGAGTCTCTGAATTATCTGCTCTTTCTTGTGAGTCTCCTTTTCTGATTTTTCATCAGGATAAGGCGGTGTTGCGAACTTCTTTTGAATTTTTACCTAAGGTTGTGAATTCCAACAACATTAGTAGAGAAATTGTGGTTCCTTCATTATGTCCTAATCCTAAGAATTCTAAGGAGAAATCGTTGCATTCTTTGAAATATTATGTTGAAGCTACTAAGTCTTTCCGAAAGACTTCTAGTCTATTTGTCATCTTTTCCGGTTCTAGAAAAGGTCAGGAAGCTTCTGCCATTTCTTTGGCATCTTGGTTGAAATCCTTAATTCACCATGCTTATGTCGAGTCGGGTAAAACTCCGTCTCAAAGGATTACAGCTCATTCTACTAGGTCAGTTTCTACTTCCTGGGCGTTTAGGAATGAGGCTTCGGTTGATCAGATTTGCAAAGCAGCAACCTGGTCCTCTTTGCATACTTTTACTAAATTCTACCATTTTGATGTGTTTTCTTCTTCTGAAGCAGTTTTTGGTAGAAAAGTACTTCAGGCAGCGGTTTCAGTTTGAATCTTCTGCTTATGTTTTCATTAAACTTTATTTTGGGTGTGAATTATTTTCAGCAGGAATTGGCTGTCTTTATTTTATCCCTCCCTCTCTAGTGACTCTTGCGTGGAAAGATCCACATCTTGGGTAGTCATTATCCCATACGTCACTAGCTCATGGACTCTTGCTAATTACATGAAAGAAAACATAATTTATGTAAGAACTTACCTGATAAATTCATTTCTTTCATATTAGCAAGAGTCCATGAGGCCCGCCCTTTTTGTGGTGGTTATGATTTTTTTATAAAGCACAACTATTCCAATTCCTTATTTTATATGCTTTCGCACTTTTTTTATCACCCCACTTCTTGGCTATTCGTTAAACTGATTTGTGGGTGTGGTGAGGGGTGTATTTATAGGCATTTTGAGGTTTGGGAAACTTTGCCCCTCCTGGTAGGAATGTATATCCCATATGTCACTAGCTCATGGACTCTTGCTAATATGAAAGAAATGAATTTATCAGGTAAGTTCTTACATAAATTATGTTATTTGTTAATAAATACATATGTCTACATATATCTCATGGTATTTTGGTACAATATCTTTCTATCTGTCTATATATACATGATTATCTCTTTCTCTATCTCTCTCTCTCTACACACATATATATATATATATATATATATATATATATATATATATATATATATATATATATATATATATATATATAGGAATATCTATTTAAAAAAACATAGAACATATTTTGCTATATGCAGAACACAGGAATGTGAAATATTTACATTAAATACATAGTTGAAACCTTTATTAAATATGAATATTGCAAAAATATGATTTGACATGTTCTCATCTACTTGACTGCAAAGGGCTCCAATGCAATATATACAGTGGCCCCAAGTTATCAAGGTCTGTCGGACATGATCAGACAGTGCGGATCAGGTCCGACAGACCTCGCTGAATACGGCGAGCAATACGCTCACCGTATTCAGCATTGCACCAGCAGCTCACAAGAGCTGCTGGTGCAACGCCGCCCCTTGCAGACTCGCGGCCAATAGGCCGCCAGCAGGGGGGTGTCAATCAACACGATCGTACTCGATCGGGTTGATTTTCGGCAATGTCTGTCTGCCTGCTCAGAGCAGACGGACAGGTTATGGAGCAGCGGTCTTTGTGACCGTTGCTTCATAACTGCTTCATAACTGCTTTGTTACAGAAGCATTAGTTATTTTGTTCTGAAGAGCTTATTTCCCAGCAGCAATGCCTGAACCAGCAAGCCAGCGCCTAAGAAGGGCTCCAAGAAAACCGTAACAAGTATCATTTCATAAAGAGTTAACTCTTTTTTTTTCAGCTTTTAGAAACTATTGTCTAATCACCTCTGGAGCCAGACTGCTAATTGATAAGATGAACTTGTAAACTTGTTATCTTAAGTACTGTAATCCTATTGTGGCCTGTCAAAGGACAGTGCTCTCTATCTAAATGTGTGATGGGGGATTTTGTGCTTCCCCCCCTCTCCCCCTGGGAGTGCCCTGTGTGCATGTAACCTTAATAAAAAGCAGGCTGGGCATCCCAGTCCTGAGTTCTTGTTTGACCCTCAATCGCAGCGTTGACTCGTTTTTGTGGGCAGAAGGGTATCCTAGCTGTACTGCAGCTAAGGGAGATTATTCTATATTTGCGAGACTCATATAGAATACTATGGAAAGCAGCTTCTCCCCTCTTTAGCAATAGGGATCCAGGCTACTAAGCGGTCCATCTCTCAGCGAGACTAAGGGTAACCGTAACATTTGGTGGCAGCGGCGGGATTTTCCTGGATTTCCTAGGAGAGGTACAGAACGGATGGAGAGCGCTTACGAAAAATTGAAGCGTACAACCCTAAAAGATTTACTTGAAAGCAGAGGGGGGTACGCCAGCAACCGGCCGAGGAGAGAGCTGATCGCAGAATTGACCGAACTGGATCAGAGCTTCACAATGGCGGAAACACCGACCACGATTAGTGACGAAAAAACCAGGATTGTTCGGGAAAGGCTCTCATTATACGGGCCGAACCCCTCCATGGAATTGGTACAGCAGTTGATGGCGGAGGCGGACGAGGATATACGAGAGACTCGAGCCCACGAACTCAACCTAGCGAACGCACACCGCAATGCTGAAGCCCCGCAGGTAATCATCCCTGTCGAAAATGCTGGGAGGCCCAAGATACCCTATGCGGCATTTCGACCCTTCCTAGAGAGCGAGACAGGGATTGATGAATATTTGGCGGACTTCGAAAGGCAATGTGCCCTGCACCAGATTCCCAACAGAGAGTGGCCCACGATATTGTCTGGGAAACTATCCGGGCGAGCCCTGGAAGCCTTTCGTACTCTGGGTGCTGAGGAAGTGACACAGTATGAGCTAGTTAAGGAGACACTGTTGCGACGGTACGCTGTAACTCCGGACACGTATCGCCGACAGTTTCGGGGCACGGAAAAGAAGCCTAACGATACCCATATGGAATGGGCGCACCGAATGCGGAGAGCGGCAAATCACTGGCTGAGCGGAAGTAAAGCGGTGACTGGGGAGGAAATTTTACAATTGTTTCTCTTAGAACATTTTTATAATGGCATGGAACAGCAAGGGAAGGAATGGCTGCGAGACAGGCGGCCTTCTACCTTAGAAGAAGCAGCCAAATTGGCCGATGAACATTATGACTCCCGTCTTCACGAACCCATGAACTACCGAGCTCCAGCACGGGTCGAACCCAGAGAGGTTTACCGTGCACCCCCTCGTGCTGAATTCCGAGCCCCGGTGCCCACAGGGCCCGTCCGACACTCAGGACCACCCAATAACAGCTCTGAGCGTCCCAGACCGACTTGCCACCGATGCAAGCAACCAGGGCATTTCCTGGCTAGCTGCCCCCTTAATACGCACCAGACACCCAGGAATTACAATTACCCCTCTGGGTCCTATCGTCCGGCCCGGGCCCTCTGTGTTAACCAAGAGGCCCCTATGGAGGGATATGTGGGGCCGCTTCACGAGGCAGACCCTGTATATGCTGCCTCAGATAACCGCCAGCACCATCGCAGAGGGTATGGCTCGAGGGGCGATCTACCGAGGGATTGCGAGACACAGGGGCTACTATCACGCTGGTACAGAGTCATTTGGTGCCAGAGCACAAGCGATCCGGACAGACTGTGGCCATTAGAGTGGCGGGGGGGGATGTGTACAAAATTCCAACAGCTAAAGTGCATCTTGATTGGGGAGCGGGAAAGGGGGCTGTGAACGTGGGCCTAATGGATAATTTACCTGCCGAAGTACTACTGGGCAACGATTTGGGCCCCATGACTTCTGCCTATGCTCCAGTATGCAACAACGAGGCGGACCCAGTGACTACACGGGCCCAAGCCCGGACGGAGCGAGAGCTCTCACCAGTGCGGGAGACACAGGTAAGACCTACCCCGACCTTGCCTGACAGGTTAGGCCCCATACCCTGGGACACCCCAGATGCTTTCGAGGCAGAGTCTAAGACTGACCCGACCTTACAAAAGTACCGGGAACGAGCAGAGACCGGAGGGGGCGGGGCAGATAACGAAACATTCTTATGGGAAAAAGGGAAACTATACCGCTGGACAGAGAAAAGGGGACAGCGTAGGCGACAGCTGGTAGTGCCCCACAAATACCGTCAAGAAATCCTCAAAATAGGCCACGACATCCCCTTAGCAGGCCACCTAGCCGTTACCCGTACCCTACACCGCATTACTCACACGTTCTTTTGGCCAGGGGTGCACGCTGACGTTAGAACTTACTGTAACACCTGCGATGTGTGTCAACGAGTAGGAAGGCGAGGCGATCACCCTAAAGCCCAGCTAGTAAATATGCCCATTGTAGAGGAACCCTTCAGCCGGGTTGCTATTGACCTAGTGGGACCACTGGCTACCCCTAGTCCCTCCGGTAAGCGATACATTCTTACCGTAGTGGACTACGCTACCAGGTACCCAGAGGCTGTCGCCCTATCCAACATACAAGCGGATACGGTAGCGAATGCACTAGTACAGGTGTTCTCCCGGGTAGGATTTCCAAAAGAAATCCTATCCGACCGAGGCACCCAATTTACGGCTGAATTGACCCAACAACTCTGGCAGGTTTGCAAAATTAAGTCCCTCCTGAGCTCCCCATACCACCCCCAGACGAACGGGCTGTGTGAGAGGTTCAATGGGACCCTCAAGCAAATGCTCAAGACGTTCACTCAGGAATACCGAGACTGGGAACGCTTCCTGCCGCACCTCCTATTTGCTTATCGGGAGGTGCCCCAGGAAACGACAGGGTTCTCTCCCTTCGAGTTGCTCTACGGAAGAAAGGTACGGGGACCCCTAAACCTGATCCGGGAGCACTGGGAGGGAGAGATGGAGGCTGACGGTGTCCCAATTGTGCCATACGTGCTGGAACTCAGGGACCGAATGGAGCAATTAGCCAAATCCGTGCGGGCTAATCTCCAGTTGGCCCAGAGAAGACAGAAAGTATGGTACGATCGGGGGGCCCGAAAGAGAATCTTCACCATAGGACAAAAGGTGTTAGTACTTAAGCCGGTGAAGACAGACAAATTGCAGGCGTCCTGGCAGGGTCCCTACCAGATCGTAGAGAAAAGGGGAGACACCACTTATGTGATAGCTAGCTGCCACGACAACAATCTTAGAAAGACATTCCATGTAAACATGCTCAAGGAATATTTTGAGCGACCAGAGAACGTGACGGCCGTATGTTGTTCCCCTCAGGAAGACCCCGACAGTTTACCCATTCCAGACCTATTAGAAAAGAGCCTCCCCACAGGTATAGTGGCGCAGGTTCAGATAGGGGACCGACTTAGCCCCACTGAAAGGGAGCAGCTCAACCAACTCCTCCAGTCCAAACACCTCACCTTCTCCCCGAAGCCAGGGTACACTACTTTAACCACCCACCAGGTAGATACTCCGGGACAAGCTCCCTTGCGCCAGGCTCCGTACCGAATCCCCGAAGCAGTTAGGACAGGAATGAAGAAGGAGATCGATGAGATGCTCCAGCTCAGGGTAATTGAGCCCTCCGATAGTCCCTGGGCCTCCCCAGTTGTCTTGGTGCCCAAGAAAGATGGGACCACCCGGTTCTGCATAGACTATCGGAGGCTCAATGAAAAGATCGTGACGGACGCTTACCCTATGCCCAGGGTAGACGAGCTACTTGATCGTATAGCCAGGGGAAATTACCTGACCACTATTGACCTCTGCAAAGGTTACTGGCAGATTCCCCTGGCCCCGGAGGCTATCCCCAAGTCGGCATTCGTCACTCCATTCGGCTTATATCAGTTTAGGGTAATGCCGTTTGGGATGAAGAATGCCCCAGCTACATTCCAGCGCTTGGTGGATAGGCTCCTGGATGGCTTCCAGAGTTTTGCTTGCGCCTACCTGGACGACATAGCGATCCACAGTGAGTCCTGGGAGGACCACTTAGCTCATGTGGGAATGGTTCTGGATCAGATCCGGGCTGCTGGCCTGACTCTGAAGCCAGAAAAATGCCACTTTGGGATGGCCGAGGTACAGTACCTGGGTCACCGGGTGGGGTGTGGAAAGCAGCGACCAGAGCCGGCCAAAATAGAAGCTGTCGCCAATTGGCCCACCCCCATCACTAAGACTCAGGTCCTAGCCTTCCTGGGCACGGCAGGGTACTATAGACGGTTCGTACCAGACTACAGCACACTTGCCAAACCCCTGACTGACTTGACCAAGAAGAACTTACCTCGACAGGTCCTGTGGTCTCCCCACTGTGAAACGGCTTTCCAGGCTCTCAAAAATGCTCTAATTAACGCTCCTGTCTTGGCGGCCCCAGCCCTTAACAAACGTTTTATCGTCCATACAGATGCTTCCATGTTCGGGCTGGGAGCCGTCCTCAGCCAAGTAGGCGAAGATGGAGGGGAGCATCCAGTTGCCTACATCAGCCGGAAGCTCCTGCCCCGCGAAGTCAGCTATGCAGCGGTCGAAAAGGAGTGTTTGGCTTTGGTGTGGGCATTAAAGAAATTGACTCCCTATTTATATGGTCAGGAGTTCACTCTGGTCACCGACCATAACCCGTTGGTGTGGCTGAACCGGGTCTCTGGAGATAACGGCAGGCTATTACGTTGGAGCTTATCGTTGCAACCCTTCAATTTCACCATTACTTACAGACCTGGGAAACAGAATGGCAACGCCGACGGGTTGTCCAGACAAACCGACCTCAGCCCCGCATAACCAGCGGTCTGGACAGCCTTAGTCTGCCCCGAAAAGGGGTCAGACCGTGTCTGCCAGAGTGTTCCACAGAAAGGGAGCACTGTTACAGAAGCATTAGTTATTTTGTTCTGAAGAGCTTATTTCCCAGCAGCAATGCCTGAACCAGCAAGCCAGCGCCTAAGAAGGGCTCCAAGAAAACCGTAACAAGTATCATTTCATAAAGAGTTAACTCTTTTTTTTCAGCTTTTAGAAACTATTGTCTAATCACCTCTGGAGCCAGACTGCTAATTGATAAGATGAACTTGTAAACTTGTTATCTTAAGTACTGTAATCCTATTGTGGCCTGTCAAAGGACAGTGCTCTCTATCTAAATGTGTGATGGGGGATTTTGTGCTTCCCCCCCTCTCCCCCTGGGAGTGCCCTGTGTGCATGTAACCTTAATAAAAAGCAGGCTGGGCATCCCAGTCCTGAGTTCTTGTTTGACCCTCAATCGCAGCGTTGACTCGTTTTTGTGGGCAGAAGGGTATCCTAGCTGTACTGCAGCTAAGGGAGATTATTCTATATTTGCGAGACTCATATAGAATACTATGGAAAGCAGCTTCTCCCCTCTTTAGCAATAGGGATCCAGGCTACTAAGCGGTCCATCTCTCAGCGAGACTAAGGGTAACCGTAACATGCTTCATAACGGGGCATTCGGAGCTTGATAAATATGCCCCAGTATCTTACAAAAGTGAGTACATCACTCACATTTCTGTAAATATTTTATTATATATTTTCATGTGACAACACTGAAAATGTAGTGAGTGTACAGCCTGTATAACAGTGTAAATTTGATATCCCCTCAAAATAACTCAATACACAGCCATTAATGTCTAAACCATTGGCAACAAAAGTGAGTACACCCCTAAGTGGAAATGTCCAAATTGAGCCCAAAGTGTCAATATTTAGTGTGGCCACCATTATTTTCTTGGGCATGGAGTTCACCAGAGCTTTACAGGTTGCCACTGGAGTCCTCTTCCACTCCTCCATGACGACATCAAGGAGCTAGTGGATGTTAGAGACCTTGCACTCCCCCACCTTCCGTTTGAGGATGCCCCACAGATGCTCAATAGGGTTTAGGTCTGGAGACATGCTTGGCCAGTCCATGACCTTTACCCTTAGCTTCATTAGCAAGGCAGTGGTCATCTTGGAAGTGTGTTTGGGGTCATTATCATGTTGGAATACTGCCCTGAGGCCCAGTCTCTGAAGGGAGGAATCATGCTCTGCTTCAGTATGTCACAGTACATGTTGGCATTCATGGTTCCCTCAATGAACTGTAGCTCCCCAGTGACGTCAGCACTCATGCAGGCTCAGACCATGACAATAGTTTGACTATAGACAAGACACACTTGTCTTTGTACTCATCGCCTGGTTGCCGCCACACACGCTTGACAGCATCTGAACCAAATACGTTTATCTTGGTCTCATAGGACCACAAGACATGGTTCCAGTAATCCATGTCCTTAGTCTGCTTGTCTGACTTCAGCAAATTGTTTGTGGGCTTTCTTAAGCATCATCTTTAGAAGAGGCTTCCTTCTGGGAAAACAGCCATTCAGTTCAATTTGATGCAGTGTGCGGCGTATGGTCTGAGCACTGCCAGGGTGACCCCCCACCCCTTCAACCTCTGCAGCAATGCTGGCAGCACTCATACATCTATTTACCAAAGACAACCACTGGATATGACGCTGAGCATGTTCACTCAACTTCTTTGGTCGACCATGGCGAGGCCTATTCTGAGTGAAACCTGTCCTGTGAAACCGCTGTATGGTCTTGCCCACCATGCTGCAGCTCAGTTTCAGGGTCTTGGCAATCTTTTTATAGCTTAGGCCATTTTATGTAGAGCAACAATAGTTTTTTTCAGATCCTCAAAGAGTTCTTTGCCATGAGGTGCCATTTGAACTTCCAGTGACCAGTAGAGTGTGAGAGCAATAACACCAAATTGAACACACCTGCTCCCCATTCACACCTGAGACCCTGTAAAACTAACGAGTCACCTGACACCAGGGAGGGAAAATGGCTAATTGGGCCCAATTTGTACATTTCCACTTAGGTGTGTACTCACTTTTGTTGCCAACGGTTTAGACATTAATGGCTGTGTGTTGAGTTATTTTAAGGGGACAAATTTACACTGTTATACAGGCTGTACACTCACTGCTTTACATTGTAGCAAAGTGTAATTTCTTCAGTGTTGTCACATGAAAAGATATAATAAAATATTTACAAAAATGTGAGGGGTGTACTCACTTTTGTGAGATACTGTGTATATATATATATATATATATATATATATATACAAACATACATATATATATTTAGAAATTTATATGTATGTATCTCTATGTTAAAGTCCTTTGAATGTCTTTATAACTTTTTTGTGCAATATTGTTTTGAGGGTAACAATCAACCAGAGCTCTGAGATTGCGCTAACTTGACGCACGTTAACTTCAAATGTGTTCATGTGATAAAGTTTTCTTTAAACTTGCAATACGCGTGCTTCTTCCGACGCATGGAAAAAGGCGCAATAAATCAAATATTAATTGCGCGCAACTGTTAGCACACCACTCGTAATCTGACCTTAATAATAAACAACAAAGTCCCAACTAAAACAGTGAGAAAACATGATCTTATCCTTTACAAGATAAGGAGAAAATAAATAAAGAAAATACATCTTTCAATCAAGAAATAGCTAAGTGAAAAAAAAACTCCAAGAAAGAAGTTATATCCACCTGATGCATATGGGCCGATTTATCAAAGCTTCAACTGGAAGTCCACATCAAACAGCTGAACAGGTATACAAAGCACTTTGTACACAGAACGAGTGGCTTTATAATTCCTGCTGTGGAACACTTTAGAACATCTCCTCTTGAAAGTGGCACCTTAAATGAATAAGGTGCCATAAAGCAGGCTGACATTCAAATTCCAGCAGTCAGTACGCTGGAGGTCTCACCCAGAGGACCTGTGAAATCCAGATAGGCGTCTAGAAAGTAGCACCCACGTTTTTTAGGGCCAATGGCCGGACCAGGTGAGCTGCAAGCTGATAGGTGTTCTCCTGCTGCACTCACACCACCGAGACTTTTCTCCAAAACTGACCGTGTCAGTGTATGAAAGGTTCGGCGATGGGGGCAGCAGATTAGAAAAACCTGTGTTCCAAGCGCATCCTCTTAGGTTTTTCCTCCTCAGGAATTTCTTTTTATATTATCTCCTCTTGAAACATTACCTTTTGGACTGTTTATCACCGAGGCTGTGAAAAAACCCTAAAAGGATCGTATATTTCACTTTCTGTGAAAATCTCAAACAATGGCAACAAGGTAGCAGAAATATCGTTTCACAGAAACAATCCAAGTGTAATCTGTTACAACCAATCACAAAAAGGATCAGAAGTCACATGACTGGGACATTCCTGTAGACCATTAACAACGGACCTCACCCAGCATCTTCACTCATAGAGGAGTCTGGAGATTTCCTTTCACTGACTGAAACAGCTTGATCAAACACCCAGCATTCTCAAGCACTTGGGTACAGGTACTCATAAAGCCACTAATGCTGGAATAATAATAAGCTAGACACGCAACAAAGAACTTTCCTAGCGTATTAATTGTGTGCCAGCCATTGTATGCAATTCTCCAGTTGGAGTATCTAATAGTTTTTATCACACTAGTGGTTTTTTAACCCTATCTTTACCATCTATTATTGGACATTTTTACTGTGCACATAGTGATTATTTTTATTTTCATTTTTATTTTTAGATGCCGGCATCTGATTTATTTACATATGCATTTGATCATTAATATTTTCCTGCTTTGATATGGAATAAATGTATCAATATTTGTTTTTTAATAAACCACTGTATTTTTTTTATTTATTTTCCTATCTCATAGGCACATAGCCTGTTCTTTATGAGTGTATATAATACACAAACGGCTAGATTACGAGTTTTGCGGTAAGATGAAAAAGCAGCGTTAACAGGTCCTAATGCTGCTTTTTCACTACCGCTGGTATTACGAGTCTTGCAGGTTTAGGGGCACTGCAAAATTTTTTGGCCTTACCGCAAACCGACTTACGAAAAGTTCGTAAACCCTTTTTTCTATGGGACTTCCATAGTGCGGTATTACAAGTTTGTCTTGGGAGGCCAAAAAGTGAGCGGTACACCCTCTACCTCCAAGATTCCTAACACATTCTAAAGTCAGTAGTTATGAGTTTTACACTACAATGCTGTAGCATAAAACTCATAACTAAAGTGCTAAAAGTACACTAACACCCATAAACTACCTATTAACCCCTAAACCGAGGCCCTCCCGTATAGCAAACACTATAATACAATTTTTAACCCCTAATCTGCCACTCCGGACATCGCTGCCACTAGAATAAACATATTAACCCCTAATCCACCGCCTCGCAAACACTAGTTAAATAATATTAACCCCTAATCCGCCTCCCCTAACATCGCCGCCACCTACATTATACTTATTAACCCCTAATCTGCCGCTCCGGACATCGCCGCCACTTACATTATATTTATTAACACCTAATCTGCTGCCCCCATCGCCGACACCTACATTATATTTATTAACCCCTAATCTGCCGTCCATAATGTTGCCGCAACCTACCTAGATTTATTAACCCCTAATCTGCCGCCCCCAACATCGCAGCCACTATTCTAAATTTATTAACCCCTAAACCTAAGTCTAACCCTAACCCTAACACCCCCTAACTTAAATATAATTAAAATAAATCTAAATAAAACCTACAATTATTACCTAAATAATTCCTATTTAAAACTAAATACTTACCTATAAAATAAACCCTAAGCTAGCTACAATATAACTAATAGTTACATTATACCTAGCTTAGGGTTTATTTTTATTTTACAGGAAAGTTTGTATTTATTTTAACTAGGTAGAATAGTTATTAAATAGTTATTAACTATTTAATAACTACCTAGCTAAAATAAATACAAATTTACCTGTAAAATAAAACCTAACCTAAGTTACACTAACACCTAACACTACACTACAATTAAATAAATTCCCTACATTAAATACAATTAAATAAATTAAATTAGCTAAATCACAAAAAAACAAACACTAAATTACAGAAAATAAAAAAACAAATTACAATATATTTAAACTAATTACACCTAATCTATCAGCACTATCAAAATAAAAAAAGCTCCCCCCAAAATAAAAAAAACCCCTAGCCTAAACTAAACTATCAATAGCCCTTAAAAGGGCCTTTTGTGAGGAATTGCTCCAAAGAAATCAGCTCTTTTACATGTAAAAAAAAAATACAAACAACCCCCACAACAGTAAAACCCACCACCAACACAACCAACCCCCAAATAAAAGCCTAACTAAAAAAACCTAAGCTCCCCATTGCCCTGAAAAGGGCATTTGGATGGGCATTGCCCTTAAAAGGGCATTTAGCTCTATTGCAGGCCCAAACCCCTAACCTAAAAAATAAACCAACCCAAAACACCCTTAAAAAAACCTAACACTAACCCCCAAAAATTCACTTACTGGGAGAAGTCTTCATCCAAGCGTCAAGATGTCCTCAATGAAGCCGGCAGAAGTGTTCCTCCAGACGGGCAGAAGTGGTCCTCCAGATGGGCAGAAGTCTTCATCCAGACGGCATCTTCTATCTTCATCCTTCCGGCGCAGAGCGGGTCCATCTTCAAGACATCCAACACGGAGCATCCTCTTCTTCTGACAGATGGCGTCATCCAAGATGGCGTCCCATAGATTCTGATTGGCTGATAGAATTCTATCCCACGGCGTTCTCGAGGCAGTGCACCAGCAGTTCCCACTCCCCAGGTCTCCTCTCTCCAGTCCGTGGCTGCTTCCCCCTCTCCTTCTCAGTGCTGAGGTCCGTGGGGAATGTGGCATAGTGGCAAAATAGCAGCCACCACGTGGACTCTGCATTTGGACATTGGAGGGGAGGACAAGTGTGGGCTTGGTGAGTGGAGACAGCTCAGGAACTGTGATGCAAACGAAGAAGGCGCTGAGTCCCTGACCTCCTCTTATTGACCATGCTTGCTCTGCCTACTGGGGGGAGGTGATTGGTCATGTGACTCAGCCTGCCTATTTATACTCAGCATGCCTCTCCAGAGGCAGTGCTTGGTTATTTTCCTTGCTTCTTGATTCCAGTGTCCCTTTCCAGCGTATTAACGTGTTTCCTGATCTTACCTCCTGATTTCTTTATATAGATTCCCTAGTTTCTGATTTCAGACTTCCTCTCGACTGCTCTTGACTGCCGCCTGCCCTGACTACAGATTGCATAACTACGCCTCTGCTTCTTCCCTTATTTGATCCTTCATCTGGCTCCTACTCTATTAAAGTCCTCCATGCCACCACAATCCCTTCAGGACCCTGTACCAATTTCCAGGTACTCCTGAGGGTCAAGATTGTAAGGGAGTGCTGTTCCGCTGCAATTGGTTTCCATCATCACCGCAAGAACCCAGGTGGGTTATAACACCCATAATAAAATATCATCATTATATTTAGAAAAACATTAATTGAATATGTGTGCTTGTTCCCACCAGCTCAGATATATATTTGCATAGGTGGGGCACATCCTGCACCCATTTCGGTGCCACGTGTCTGCAGATAAAATCATTATTGTAAAAACACAAAATAATTGTAATTAAAAATAAATTGCAATAATTTAATAACAAATGTATTATATGGTTATATTTATTTTACTAATAAAAAGATATAAATCACTTTAGGACATGGCCCTACAAACATTCCTTCTAAGGGCTATTGCTATAGTAGTGTTAGTAAAGGTTTTTTATTTTGGGGTGTGTTTTTTTAAGTGTGACTTTAGCTTTAGAATGGGCATACCTGTTTTTTTTTAATTATTACATTTCTGTAATGGTATATTTTTTTTATTTTTTGTAATGGCAGAATTTTTTTTGCTTTTTTTCATGTAATGTTAGGATTTGTTTTTATTTTAAGGTAAGGTTAGGTTTTTCTTTTTTTTCAGGTAAGGTAAAGTTTTATTTTGGGTACCTTAGGGGGTGTTAGGTTAGGGGGGTTAGCTGGTTAGGGGATTTAGATGTTAGTAGGTATTTTGCTAGAGGGTTGTGGTGGTTTAGGGGTTAATAGTGTAGTGGGGTATTGTGTGATGGGGTTTGTGATGGTTTAGGGGTTATTAGTGTAGTGGGGTATTTTGCAATGTGGGGGTGTGGCAGTTTATGGGTTTTAGTGTAGTGAGGTACTTTGTGGTGGGCTATGTGGCAGTTAAGGGGTAATTAGAGTGGGGAGCTTATGGCAATTAGGGTTAGTACACTAGTAAGTGTGTTAGGTTTTTTTTAACGCTTCTCACTACATTGAAGTCTATGGGGGAGTACATTAAAGCTTTTATTATTCTAACTTCGGCTCTTTGCGTGTGTTGGTTTAATGCGAAAGTTATTTATTTTTTTTACTTTCAACTTGTAATACTCGTGATACCCGATGTGTGTTATTCAGCATTAAATGCATTAACATTATTAAACATGAGTCAAAAAAATTAGCTAGAGGAGAAACCTCAGCATCTTTACAATAAACACATGTAATAACGGTAGGATGGTGTTTAAGAGACTCGGCTCCTAAGTTAGGTTTAGGGACAGAATCAGGCAGCATCATTAAAGCATTGACAAAACAGAGCAATAAACACTATAATGCCTTTAATAAGCTCTTCAGGTAATGACATAACTAACCATCTCCTAAAGTTGCTTTAGAAAACTTATAGGTATATTGCGCGCTAAGCCAAACTGTAAAATAAAGCAAGAGATTTGTAAATAACACATTCAATGACAGTTATAAGGGAATTTAGACCACCAAAATCCAATGTGCACATAGCCAAGGACATACGTGCACTAACCCAATGAGCATAATCCCCAACAAGCGATAAACTGGCGTGCACTACCCTGATGCACATAGACATGAAGGCCATTGTCTGAGATTTAAACTAAGAGTGCCAAAAAAACTGATGCGCAAAAAACAACAACAATCAGAATGCTGCAGTTAATATATATACAAAGTAGGATGAATTCCTAGGAGCAACAGTTCATAGGTATATATACAGAAAGATTCAAAATAGCAGGCTGCATTTGATATATGAAACAGATTCAGTACAGGACTGAACAAGCAATGTACATGGATAGCACTCAACAATTAGAAAAGCTTGTGTCAATATTAGATACTGGATAGAAAGGATCCATGCAAGAACATTCTGTCTGCATAGAGACGTTTAAAACTTAACTTTTATTTCAAAATAAAAACCAATTGAAATGATACACACAATTAAAAACACTGTAACACAAAGGGCCCCCCAAGGTTAGAGAATAAGGTACTGCTCCAGGTAGCAGTGGAATAAGAGAGTATAGGTACTCGGTACAATATAGTAACCTCTTAACAGTATAAACAATATAACCTGCCCTCTGGGTGTGAGTATCTATTAGCAATATTCAAATCACACAGTGCCCAGATACTAGAGCAAAGTCTAAGTCTAAGTGATTGATATTACAGATCTCCAACCATCTAAGTAAGATCCTATTAGTTGAGTGGCACCTCTAATGGGGTATAATAGTAGGGTACAATGGCTACACCCAGAAGGCGATGAATTTAATATTATTAGAGTCAATATATATGGTGCCTTATAAATTGGGTTAGTATATATTGATATATAGACCCTGGATAGAGGAGGTGCAGTAAAGATAAGATCAATCCCTTACCCTCGTAAACGGAAGTAAGAATATAACTTGTAGCTGTAATCTATGACAGTCACCACTAAAAGGTAGTCGTATTATTCTATAGGTGCAATACCATAGATAACTAAGTAGGTATACTGTAGTTTAGGACGACAAACTACCCTCTCCCAATTAGTTAGGGGGGATAATTAGTAGTCAAGATTTTTCTTATAGTAAAAATTTATCCAAGGTAATTAACTGTACATATGGTTACTTGGAGGTAATGGTATAACACTGTATGTGGGTTATACCATTACCTCCAAGTAACCATATGTACAGTTAATTACCTTGGATAAATTTTTACTATAAGAAAAATCTTGACTACTAATTATCCCCCCTAACTAATTGGGAGAGGGTAGTTTGTCGTCCTAAACTACAGTATACCTACTTAGTTATCTATGGTATTGCACCTATAGAATAATACGACTACCTTTTAGTGGTGACTGTCATAGATTACAGCTACAAGTTATATTCTTACTTCCGTTTACGAGGGTAAGGGATTGATCTTATCTTTACTGCACCTCCTCTATCCAGGGTCTATATATCAATATATACTAACCCAATTTATAAGGCACCATATATATTGACTCTAATAATATTAAATTCATCGCCTTCTGGGTGTAGCCATTGTACCCTACTATTATACCCCATTAGAGGTGCCACTCAACTAATAGGATCTTACTTAGACGGTTGGAGATCTGTAATATCAATCACTTAGACTTAGACTTTGCTCTAGTATCTGGGCACTGTGTGATTTGAATATTGCTAATAGATACTCACACCCAGAGGGCAGGTTATATTGTTTATACTGTTAAGAGGTTACTATATTGTACCGAGTACCTATACTCTCTTATTCCACTGCTACCTGGAGCAGTACCTTATTCTCTAACCTTGGGGGGCCCTTTATGTTACAGTGTTTTTAATTGTGTGTATCATTTCAATTGGTTTTTATTTTGAAATAAAAGTTAAGTTTTAAACGTCTCTATGCAGACAGAATGTTCTTGCATGGATCCTTTCTATCCAGTATCTAATATTGACACAAGCTTTTCTAATTGTTGAGTGCTATCCATGTACATTGCTTGTTCAGTCCTGTACTGAATCTGTTTCGTATGTCTCTCTCCACATATGTACAGCACCCGCCCTCGAGTTATTGATTATGGTTCCCCCTACTATGTGGGACTGATTATAATTATTAGGGCAACAATTCCAGTAGTGCCATCGTCATCCCTTTTCTCCTTGTATGCATTTGATATATGTACACAATGGAGGTTGCATTTGAGAGGAGCAACAGCTAATATAGATAATGCCAAAGCTGGAGAGTAATTAGTAGAGCAGTACAGAGCCAAGAGTATCCAAGTGAAAGTATGGCTATATAGCGGCAGTTCAGAATCTTTACACAAGAGCTGCGGTTGGAAGATATGAGCTAGCAACAACACATAACAGAGGCAACAGGCTGAAAAGGGTAAGGATGCAAGCAAACAGTAGTTAAGATATAGTGGTCGTGCAATTCTTATACTTATATTGATACAGCGTTACCCAAAGTTGCAAGGAGCTGTGCTGAGAGGGAAAGTGTCCTTTGCTGTGGTTCAGGAGCTGCTGGATGACGTCAGCGGAACACACAGGCACTGAATCACGGAGAGGCTGACAGGGCAGATAGCCAGTATGTGTGTGAGAGCTTTGCAGGCTTTGTCCTGAGAGGGAGACCGAGGGCTTGCAGGGGTCTCCACAGGAAAGGCAGAAGAGTAGCATGTAGCTTAGGAAAAGAAGAAGTAGGTGTTCACCTTCCAGGGCTAGAAAACGGAAGAAGGATTTCCTCTGTAAAACTTCATTACCTAGCAAAGTAACTAGATAGGAGGGGTCATATATAGGGCTTAGAAGGTAAGCCTTAAAGGGACAGAGCTAGAAGCATGACAGTACACCCCCCTCAAGGATCCGCTCCTCGGATCAAGGCCTAGGGTGATCAGGATGTCGCCTGTTGAATTGGGAGACCAGACGAGGGGCCTTTAAGTTGATAGATGGTTCCCAAGAATCCTCATCAACATTAAACCCCTTCCAGTGAACCAAATACTGTAATGAGGATTTGACATAACGAGAGTCCAAAATAGAGTCAACTTCGTATTCTACGTCATCCGAAGAGAGAACAGAGAGAGGAGTGGGAAAAAAACTGACTTCTCACTGGATGATAGGGTTTAAGAAGGGATACATGGAAGGTGTGGTGACAGCGGTATGAAGGAGGGAGTTGTAGAGTAACTGCATTTGAGTTGATGACTGCCACAATCGGAAAATGTCCGACAAAGAGAGGTCCAAGTTTCTTACTTGGTATTTGTAGTTTGAGATACCTGGTGGAAAGCCATAGAAGATCCCCAGGTTTGTAATTAGGAGCTGAAGTTCTTCTTAGGTCGTAGTATGCTTTTTGTTTAGACTAAGCATTATGTAGAACTTCTTTGAGAGCAGTAAAACCTTCTGCAATGGAGTTGATGGTGTCATCAACAAGCGGAGATGAGGAGTATGTGCGATGTGATAGTTGGTAGGAGGGGTGAAACCCATAGTTCACATAAAAGGGAGTGAGTTTAGTGGATGCGTTGATAGTGTTATTAAAAGAGAACTCTGCCGTTGGTAATAAAGTTAGCCAATTTTCTTGTTGGATAGTGCAAAAACAGCGGAGATACTGCTCCAGGGTCTGGTTGGTACGCTCTGTCTGCCCATTAGTCTGAGGGTGATAGGCTGTGGAGAGCTGTCTGTCAATTTGTAATGAGAGACAAATTTGGGACCAGAATTTAGATGTAAACTGAGTCCCCCTGTCAGTGGTTATGGACTTGGGAAGACCATGGAGTTTCACTATATGATTAAGAAAGAGTTGGGCAGTCTCAGCTGCAGTTGGTAATCCCTGGACGGGAATGAAATGAGCCATTTTTTAAAACAAATCAACTACTACTAGTATTGTATCATGGTTGAAGGAAGCTGGTAATTCAACAATAAAGTCCATGGCTATGGTTTGCCAGGGTCTCTGTGCTATAGGCATGGATAGGAGGAAACCATATGGGAGTGCCTTTTGATGTTTGTATGTACAACAAATCGAACATGATTTGATGTAGTGAGAAACAAAATAAGACATTCTAGGCTACCATAAATCTCGTTGTAAAATCTGTAAGGTCTTTTTGACACCAGGGTGTCCAGCTAAAAGCAAAGCGGGAGCTGCCTTTATTACTTGATCTCTGAGAGATGGTGGTATGAACAAGCGGTCTTTAAAGTATAAGAACTCATCTGGGGACTTTGTGAGGGGTAATGCAGAGGAAGAGGAGTCCTTTTCTTGATGTATCCTTAAGTAATCTGAAGACTGAGATAACAAAGCAACAAAGCGATCTTAGGGTATTATGGAAGTTGGTGGCAGGTCATATGATGGTTTTGGTACTTTTCTGGATAGTGCATCTGCCTTCATATTCTTGCTATCTGGTCTGTACATTATCAGGAAGTTGAACCTAGATAGGAAAAGGCTCCAACGTACTTGTCTGGAACTGAGAGTTTTATTTGTCTTCAGGTACTGCAGGTTTCTATGGTCCGTGTAGATTATGATGGGTTGTTGAGTGCCCTCTAATAAGTGTCTCCAGAATTCCAGGGGGGCCTTGATCGCCAGTAGTTCTTTCTCACCTATAGAGTAGTTGTACTCCGCTTTTGCCATAAGTCTAGTAAAGAAAGATATTGGGTGTAAAGGGGTCTGTTAGAGACTTTTTTTGAGATAGTATAGCTCCTAGGGCATAGTCTGAAGCATCAACTTCGAGGTGGTATTGCAATTGTGGATCAGGGAACTGTAGGATGGGAGCGGTGGTGAATCATGTTTTCAATAGCTTGAAAGCTCGTCCAGCTTCAGGAGTCTATTTATAACTATTAGAGTGCTTTGTGAGAGGTGAGAGGTTTCACAATGGAGGAGAAACCTTTAATAAACTTCCTGTAGAAGTTGGCAAAGCCAATGAAGGTCTGAACCTCTTTTTTGGATGCAGGAATTGGCCAATTTAGAATAGCTTCTACCTTCTTGGTCTCCATGAGTATACCAGAAGGTGAGATGCTATACCCCAAAAAGGAGATGGAATCAGTGTTAAACAAACACTTTTCACCTTTAGGCGTAGAGAGAGTGTTTCCGTAGCCTGGAGAGAACTAAACGTACGTGTTGAATATGATTTTCTAAGCAGTTGGCATATATAAGGATGTCATCTAAGTATATTACCATACAGACATCTAGAAGATCTCTAAAGACCTCATTCATAAAACACTGAAATGTGGCTGGGGCATTGCATAGCCCGAATGGCATGACTGTGTATTCGAACAAGCCATACCTTGTTCGGAACGCAGTCAGCCATTCATCTCCTTTCCTCATCCTGACTAAGTTATAGACACCCCGAAGATCTAACTTAGTATATATCTTTGCACCTTGCAATCGCTTAATGAGTTCGGGGATCAAAGGTAAGGGGTACCTGTTCTTCTGAGTTCTTTTGTTTTATTCTCTATAATTGATAATTGGCCGCAGGGTGTTGTCCTTGTTATGGACAAAAAAGATCCCGGCACCAGCCGGAGAAGTGGAGGGTCTGATGAACCCTTTCTCAAGATTTTCATCTAGATATTCCTTAAGGATCTTAAGCTCAGGTTCTGACATAGGATAAATGTGTCTGAAAGGAATTGATGAATTAGGAAGTAGTTCAATCGGACAATCGTAGGATCTATGAGGTGGCAGAGTCCATGCTTCTACCTTGTCGAATACGTCTGTGAAGTCCTGATAACACTCTGGGATATTGTTTTCTGTTAATTGCATGATGTTATGTTTAAGTTTTGGTACACAAGATTTAGTGCAGTGTTCGGAATCAAAGTGGAGTATGTTCTTATTCCAGAATAAAGTGGGCTGATGAATCTTCAGCCATGGTAAACCTAATATAATAGGAAATAGGGGAGTAGTGATCACCTCAAAAGTACATGTTTCTACATGGGTAGGCGATATAAAAAGCTTTAGTGGTGTAGTGTTGTGTGTTATAGGTCCTGATTTAATTAATGAACCATCAACCACTGTCAGTGCTAGTGAAACATCTTTCTTTAATAAAGGAATCTTATTACAGTGCACAAAATTATAGTCAATAAAATTTCCTGTGGCTCCAGAGTCAATCACCGCCTGTGTTGTGGTATGTTGTTGATCAAACTGCAAGGAGACAGAGAGGGAGAAATGTGAGGTTGAGTGAACATTTGGATAAGAGGAATGAAGGTGTGTAGTTGTCTTACCCTTCTTTTGTTTAAGCAGGCTAGGGCATTCCTTTACTCCATGTTCCTTTGCTGCGCAATAGAGGCACAAACTTCCTGAGCAGGCAGACTTTTAATCCGGGAGAGTGGCAACTCCATCCAGAAGTTTTTTCCAGTCTAATTCTCAGATGGGGTCAGCCGGAATTGGATCTCATGGCATCTCGGCAGAATGCCAAACTTCCGATGTACGGGTCAAGGTCCAGGGACCATCAGGCGGTACTGATAGATGCCCTGGCTGCACCTTGTACCTTCAGTTTAGCATACCTATTTCTTCCGTTTGCCTTTCTTCCTCGAGTCATTGCTCAAATCAAGCAGGAGAGGGCCTCGGTGATCCTCATTGCACCAGCTTGGCCTCGCAGGATTTGGTATGCGGATCTGGTGGACATGTCATCTCTGCTACCTTGGAAACGTCAGTTGAGGAAGGGCCTTCTATTTCAAGGAGCCTTCCTTTATCCAACTCTAGTTTCTCTGAAACTGACTGCTGAATGCTTAATTTTATCCAAGCAGTTATTGGGACCATGATTCAGGTTCGTAAACCTGTAACTAGAAATATTTACCATGAGATAGGGCATAAATATCTTTATTGGTGTGTATCCAAGGGCTACTCTTGGAGTAGAGTTAGGATTCCTAGAATTTTGTCTTTTCTCCAAGAGGGTTTGGAGAAAGGATTATCTACAAGTTCCCTAAGGGGCCAAATTTCTGCCTTATCTATTTTGTTACACAAGCGTCTGGCAGATGTTCCAGATGTGCAATCCTTTTGTCAGGCTTTGATCAGGATCAGGCCTGTGTTTAAGTCAGTTACTCCTCCATGGAGTCTTAATTCGGTTCTCAAAGTTCTGCAAGGGGCTCCATTTGAGCCTATGTATTCCTTAGATATTAAGTTGTTATCTTGGAAAGTTTTATTTCTTGTAGCTATTTATTCTGCTCGTAGAGTGTCAGAGCTCTCGGCATTGCAGTATGAGTCCCCTTACCTTATTTTTCATTCAGATAAGGTAGTTTAACGTAGTAAGTTAGAATTTCTTCCTAAGGTTGTTTCTGATTGGAACATTAATCAGGAGATTGTTGTTCCTTCCTTTTGTCCTAATCCTACCTCTCAGAAGGAAAGGCTTCTGCACAATTTGGACGTGGTTCGGGGATTTAAAGTTTTTCCTGCAGATGACTAAGGATTTTCATCAGTCTTCTGCTTTGTCTGTGGTTTTCTCACGTAAGGGACAGACAGCTACGGCAACTTCCCTTTCTTTTTGGCTGAAGAGTATCATACATTTTGCATATGAGACTGCTGGACAGCAGCCTCCAGAGAGCGTTACAGCTCATTCCATGAGGGCTGTTGCTTCCTTACGGGCATTCAAGAATGAAGCTTCTGTGGAACAGATTTGCAAGGTTGCAATTTGGTCATCTCTTCACACTTTTTCAAAGTTCTACAAAATTGTCAATTTTGCCTCGGCCGAGGCCGTTTTCGGGAGAAAAGTTCTTCAAGCAGTGGTGCCTTCCATTTAGATTCCCTGTCTTGTTCCTCCCATATCATCTGTGTACTCTAGCTTGGGTATTGGTTCCCATTACTAATTAAGATGATCCGTGGACTCATCTTGTCATTAAAAAGAAAACAACATTTTTGCTTACCTGATAAATTTATTTCTTTTTTGACAGGATGAGTCCATGGCCCACCCTGTTGTTTAGACAGGTTATTTGTATGTTATAAACTCCAGACACCTCTGCACCTTGTTATTCCTTTCTCTCCTTAACTTCGGTCGAATGACTGGAGTGGGAGGGAAGGGAGGAGCTATTTAACAGCTTTGCTGTGGTGCTCTTTGCCACCTCCTGCAGGGCAGGAGAGGTATTCCCATTAGTAATTAAGATGATCCGTGGACTCATCGTGTCAAAAAAGAAATACATTTATCAGGTAAGCATAAATTTTGTTTTCTACATATATCTAATGTTTTTTTAAACAAATATATATTTATACCTATATTTAGATGATTAAATAGGTATAAATATATACAGATATATATGAATATCTATTTAGAAATACATAGAAAATATCATGCTATGTGCAGAACATTGGAATATGAAATATTTTACAGTAAATATTTTACATTAAATACATAGTTAACATTTTTTAATAAATATGAATATTGCATAAATATGCTTTTACAGGTTTTCATCTACTTAACGACAAAAGGCTCTAATGCACTTATGTATGTGTATATATATATATATATATATATATATATATATATATATATATATATATACTGTATATATATACAGAACATATATATTTGTGTTTATATTTGTATATATGTCTGTAAATACATATATATATATATATATACATATAAATACATTAATACATATGTACACATACACACACACACACATATATATATATATAAAGCATTACTGGGCTAAAAAGCTGCACCCAGGTGGTAAATCGCCATAGAACAGGCTAACAATGGTATTGAGCCAGTTGTTCGTTCCTGTGAGTGCACTTCTCTCTGTATGTATTTGGTCTCCCTATGGGAAAAAGGGGCAACCAGACGTGGACTCCTTGCTCAGTGTGCTTAGAGGAATACTGCTACACCTCACTGACGAGGCCCAATGAAGGCCGAAACGATCGTCTGGGGTTGCTGTGTTCCTTGTTCAGAGAGGAATTGCCTGGTATTTCGGCGCTGGACTGACCGTAATAGGCGGGATCAGACTGATATACTACAGGAAAGTTCTACTCTGTGAAAAGCATTACTGGGCTAAAAAGCTGCACCCAGGTGGTAAATCGCCATAGAACAGGCTAACAATGGTATTGAGCCAGTTGTTCGTTCCTGTGAGTGCACTTCTCTCTGTATGTATTTGGTCTCCCTATGGGAAAAAGGGGCAACCAGACGTGGACTCCTTGCTCAGTGTGCTTAGAGGAATACTGCTACACCTCACTGACGAGGCCCAATGAAGGCCGAAACGATCGTCTGGGGTTGCTGTGTTCCTTGTTCAGAGAGGAATTGCCTGGTATTTCGGCGCTGGACTGACCGTAATAGGCGGGATCAGACTGATATACTACAGGAAAGTTCTACTCTGTGAAAAGCATTACTGGGCTAAAAAGCTGCACCCAGGTGGTAAATCGCCATAGAACAGGCTAACAATGGTATTGAGCCAGTTGTTCGTTCCTGTGAGTGCACTTCTCTCTGTATGTATATATATATATATATATATATATTGGATATAAAAAGTCTACACACCCCTGTTAAAATGTCAGGTTTCTGTGATGTAAAAACATGAGACAAAGATAAATCATTTCAGAACTTTTTCCACCTTTAATGTGACCTATAAACTGTACAACTCAATTGAAAAACAAACTGAAATCTTTTAGGTAAAGGGAAATAAAAAAAAAAAAATAACGCCTAGATTTAGAGTTCTGCGTTAGCCGTCAAAACCAGCGTTAGGGGCTCCTAACGCTGGTTTTGGCCTCCCACTGGTATTTAGAGTCAGTCAGGAAAGGGTCTAACGCTTACTTTGCAGCCGCGACTTTTCCATACCGCAGATCCCCTTACGTCAATTGCATATCCTATCTTTTCAATGGGATCTTTCTAACGCCGGTATTTAGAGTCTTGGCTGAAGTGAGCGTTAGAAATCTAACGACAAGACTCCATCCACAGCAAAAAGCCAGGAGTTAAGAGCTTTCTGGGCTAACGCCGGTTCATAAAGCTCTTAACTACTGTGCTCTAAAGTAAACTAACACTCATAAACTACCTATGTACCCCTAAACCGAGGCCCCCCCCCCCACATTGCTGCCACTCTACTAAAAAATTTTAACCCCTAATCTGCCGACCGCACACCGCCGCAACCTATATTATCCCTATGTACCTCTAATCTGCTGCCCCTAACACCGCCGACCCCTATATTATATTTATTAACCCCTAATCTGCCGCCCTCAACGTCGCCGCCACCTACCTACAATTATTAACCCCTAATCTGCCAACCGGACCTCACCGCTACTATAATAAAGTTATTAACCCCTAATCCGCCTAACTCCCGCCTCAATAACCCTATAATAAACAGTATTAACCCCTAATCTGCCCTCCCTAACATCGCCGACACCTAACTTCAAGTATTAACCCCTAATCTGCCTAACGGACCTCAAGTTAAGTATAATTTTTATCTAACGAAATAAATTATTTCTTATTAAATAAATTATTCCTATTTAAAGCTAAATACTTTCCTGTAAAATAAATCCTAACCTAAGTTACAAATACACCTAACACTACACTATCAATAAATTAATTAAATAAAATACCTACAATTATCTACAATTAAACCTAACACTACACTATCAATAAATTAATTACATACAAATACCTACAAATAAATACAATTAAATAAACTAACTAAAGTACAAAAAATAAAAAAATAAAATATTACAACAATTTTAAGCTAATTACACCTACTCTAAGCCCCCTAATAAAATAACAAAGCCCCCCAAAATAAAAAAATGCCCTACCCTATTCTAAAATAAATATTGAAAAGCTCTTTTACCTTACCAACCCTTAAAAGGGCCTTTTGAGGGGCATGCCCCAAAGAATTCTACTCTTTTGCCTGTAAAAAAAAACATACAATAACCCCCAACATTATAACCCACCACCCACATACCCCTAATCTAACCCAAACCCCCCTTAGATAAACCTGACACTAAGCCCCTGAAGATCTCCCTACCTTATCTTCACCATGCCGGGTATCACCGATCCATCCAGAAGAGGCTCTGAAGTCTTTATCCAAGCCCAAGCGGGGACTGAAGAGGTCCATCATCGGGCTGAAGAGGTCCATCATCCGGCTGAAGTCTTGATCAAAGTGGGGGCTGAAGAGGTCCATCATCGAGCTGAAGTGGTCCATCATCCAGCTGACTTCTTGATCTAAGCGGGGGCTGAAGAGGTCCATCATCGGGCTGAAGTCTTCTATCAAGCGGCATCTTCAATCTTCTTTCTTCCGGATCCATCTTCATCCTGCCGCCGCGGAACATCCATCCTGGCCAATGACTTCCCGACGAATTACGTTTCCTTTAAGGGACGTCATCCAAGATGGCATCCCTCGAATTCCGATTGGCTGATAGGATTCTATCAGCCAATCGGAATTAAGGTAGGAAAATTCTGATTGACTGATGGAATCAGCCAATCAGATTCAAGTTCAATCCGATTGGCTGATCCAATCAGCCAATCAGTTTGAGCTTGCATTCTATTGGCTGTTCCGATCTGGTATTGCTGGTATTTAGAGTTGCAATGGTGGTAAATTATTCTCTACGCTCCCTTTTTGGAGCCTAACGCAGCCCTTCTGTGAACTCTAAATACCAGCGGTATTTAAAAGGTGCGGGGGAAAAAAAGCACGCGTAGCTAACGCACCCCTTTGGCCGCAGAACTCTAAATCTAGCCGTAAAATAATATGGTTGCATAAGTGTGAACACCCTTTTATAGCTGGGGATGTAGCTGTGTTCAGAATTAAGCAATCACATTCAAAATCATGTTAAATAGGAGTCAGTACACACCTATCATTTAAAGTGCCTCTGATTAACCCCAAATAAAGTTCAGCTGTTCTAGTAGGTCTTTCCTGACATTTTGTTAGTCGCATCCTACAGCAAAAGCCATGGTCCGCAGAAAGCTTCTAAAGCATCAGAGGGATCTCATTGTTAAAAGGTATCAGTCAGGAGAAGGGTACAAAAGAATTTCCAAGGCATTAGACATATCATGGAACACAGTGAAGACAGTCATCATCAAGTGAAGAAAATATGGTGCAACAGTGACATTACCAAGAACTGGATGTCCCTCCAAAATTGATGACAAGACGAGAAGAAAACTGGTCTGGGAGGCTGCCAATAGGCCTACAGCAACATTAAAGGAGCTGCAGGAATATCTGGCAAGTACTGGCTGTGTGGTACATGTGACAACAATCGTCCGTATTCTTCATATGTCTGGGCTATGGGGTAGAGTGGCAAGACGGAAGCCTTTTCTTACAAAACAAAACATCCAAGCCCAGCTACATTTTGCAAAAACACATCTGAAGTTTCCCAAAAGCATGTTGCAAAAGGAGTTCTGGTCTGATGAAACCAAAGTTGAACTTTTTGGCCATAATTCCAAAAGATATGTTTGGCGCAAAAACAACACTGCATATCACCAAAAGAACACCATACCCACAGTGAAGCATGGTGGTGTCAGCATCATGCTTTGGGGCTGTTTTTCTTCAGCTGGAACTGGGGCCATAGTCAAGGTAGAGGGAATAATGAGCAGTTCCAAATACCAGACAATATTGGCACAAAACCTTCAGGATTCTGCTAGAAAGCTGAACATGAAGAGGAACTTCATATTTCAGCATGACAACGACCGAAAGCATGCATCCAAATCAACAAAGGAATGGCTTCACCAAAAGAAGATTAAAGTTCTGGGATGGCCCAGCCAGAGCCCATACCTGAATCCAATTAAAAATCTGTGGGGTGATCGGAAGAGGGCTGTGCACAGGAGATGACCTCGCATTCTGACAGATTTAGAGTGTTTTTGCAAAGAAGAGAAGTCAAGGGGGCCCATTTATCAAAGGGCTTGCGGACCTGATCCGACACTGCGGATCAGGTCCGCAAGACCTCGCTAAATGCGGAGAGCAATACGCTCTCCACATTTAACATTGCACCAGCAGCTCACAAGAGCTGCTGGTGCAACGCCGCCCCCTGCTGACTCGCGGCCAATCGGCCGCCAGCAGGGAGCTGTCAATCAACCCGATCGTATTCGATCGGGTTGATTTCCGGCGGTTCCTGTCCGCCTGCTCAGAGCAGGCGGACAGGGTTATGAAGCAGCGGTCTTTAGACCGCTGCTTCATAACTTGTGTTTCTGGCGAGTCTGAAGACTCGCCAGAAACACGGCCCTTCAAGCTCCATACGGAGCTTGATAAATGGGCCTGAAGATGTGCCATGCTGAAAAACTCATACCCAAAAAGTCTGAATCAAAAATCAAAAGGTGCTTCAATAAAGTATTAGTTAAAGGGTGTTCACAATTATGCAACCATATTATTTTATTTTTTTATTTTCATTTCCCTTTACCTAAAATATTTCAGTTTGTTTTTCAACATGAAATGATTTATCTTTGTCTCATTTTTTTACATCACAGAAACCTGACATTTTAACAGGGGTGTGTAGACTTTTTATATCCACTGTATATATATATATATATATATATATATATATATATATATATATATATATATATATATATATATATATATATATATATACACATACATACATACATACATAAATACATATACATCATTAGACATGTATATGTATGTATCTCTATGATAAAGCCCTTTGGCGGCTTTTTTTTCTCTCTAAAACCCGAGATCTCATATCTTTGTTTCTAACTAGCTACATCACAATTTGCACCTTTCATGCAAATATATTTTCTTTCCAATGGCATGGAGAGTCCACAAATCTATTCAATTATTAGTGGGAATTCAACTCCTGGCCACCAGATGGAGGCAAAGAACACCACAGCAAAGCTTCAAGTATCCTCCCACTACCCACAATCCCCAGTGATTATTTGCCTGTGTATTCTTTGCCTGTGTAACATTGTAGGTGATGTGCGAAGAAGGTGTCTGAAGAAATCAAGTTGTTGATCCTTTTTACTGCAAGCAAGGATTGGGGTTATGCTGTGTCCATGTAATTCTCTTTAGTAAGAGTAATGGTGGCTTTTAGCAGTTTGAAGATGGCAAGGTGGTCTTTGCTTACCTTACAATATTTTTGCTACCCCCTAAATAGAAAACCAGGGTTGGTTACTGTATTTTTTTTATCTACAGGTCTATGTCAGTGAGGATTCTGTCACACCTGTTTGCTGTACCTGCCCTACAGAGGATCCACAGGTAAGTGCTTTTACCTTCTAGGTGAGAAGGATGCAGCACTTAGGAGTTCCTTTTTTTTAAAAAGAAAAAAAAGAAAAAAAAAAGGATACTTAGTGCACAATGTGGATCCTTATGAGACTGAATATCCCTTTTAAAGGATGGGGATTAATTGGGCAGCCGTTCAGGCCACTGTTCTGTCATGTGAAGGCTTTTTTTTTTTTTTTTTGGCAATGGGGATTTGTTTGCACAAGTTTACCTTTTATTTAGTTTGGGTAAATATCTCTTTAAGAAAGTTGTTGGAACAAGCCTTACTTTTGAATTTGTGATCATGTGACCACTCTGTTACTTCCTGAGTGCTGAATAGCTTGTTTCTAGCCGGCTGTTTAGAAGCTGAATTTTCAAGGAGACAGACCAGATTTTCTAGCATTAGATTGTTTTTCCTGCCTGTCACTTCTCTCTGATGTTTGCAGCTTTCTAGGATCTGCAGTTTGAACAGGATTTATCTGCTGGTGTGGATTGCATTCCTGGTTACCGGTTGGGTGAGTCTCTCCAGCGCTGTATATTAAATGTGCCAATCTTTTAAGGTTTAGCTAGCCTATTTTTATTCCCTTAGCCTTATTTTCTAGGCGCTCCTTGTATCACTCTTATCCAAAGTCTTTCCAGCATGGCTGGGGTGTAGACTTGCCGGTTTTAATAAATATTTATCTATATTTAAAATTGTATTCTAATTTTTATATTGAAATTAGAGTATAAGGGAAATAAAGGGCTATTTTATTTACTATGGAAGCCGATCCCAAGCTGTCTCTGTCATTTGATAAATGTCATTATTGTGCAGATGCCCAGGTTATACCTCCTGTGCAATTTTGTTCCCTTTGCTTAATAAGGTTTTATTATCTAAGGATAATGATTCCTTATCTGAGCCTTCTTTTTCTCAGGATAATGCTGTTCAGGGGTTGTCTCAGCCTTCTGTTAACATGTCCCAGTCTTTGACAATTTCACATGCAGTGCCCTGCAGTTCCTCTCAGATTGTCTCTGGGAGTGTTTGTTTGCCTAAAGATTTTGCTGCGCATTTTACTTCTGCAGTTTCTGCAGCCCTAAGTGATTTACCTAGTTCTGGTAAAGGGAAGAGGAAATCTAAGAACATTTCTATGGGTTCTGATTCCGCTAAGACTGATTTGATTAGTCTTTCTTAGTTATATAGTGAGGATCATTCCTCTGAAGCTTCTGAGGGCGAGATCTCTGATTCAGAATCAGCAGTTCCTAGCACAATTGATTTTGAGGAGGTTAATTTTTTATTTAAACTGGAGCATCTCTGTTTAATTTTTAAGGAGGTTTTAGCTACTTTGCATGGCTCTGAAATTGTTGCAGAGGCTCCTAAAAAGACTAATAAAAACCTAAATCTGTGGAGATTTTTGCTGTTCCAGATTGCATGTCTGACATTATATCTCAGGAATGGTAGAAGCCGAGTGTTCCTTTTAACCCTTCTCCTGTGCTTAAAAGGATGTTTCCTGTGGCTGATTTAGTTTGAGATCTGTGGCACACTATTCCTAGTGTAGAGGGCGCTATATCTACCTTAGCCAAGAGAGCTACTATTCCTCTCAAGGATAGTTCCTCTTTTAGAGACCCTATGGATAAGAAACTGGAGGGTTATTTATGTAAGATATTTCTTCATCAGGATTTGCAGTGGCAACAAGTTGCTAGTATTGTGACAGTTGCTGGTGCAGCCTCTTATAGGTGTGACTCTTTGTCTGATCAAATTTCAGAGGAGATTACTATAAAGGAGATCCAGGATAGGATCAAGTCTCTAAAGCAGGCTAATACTTTTATCGGTGATGCCAGTATGCAAGTTGTTAGGCTGGGAGTCAAGATTTCTAGTTTTGCGATACTAACCCACAGATCCCTTTGGTTAAAGTCTTTGTCTGCGAATATGACTTCTAAACCCAAGTTTCTGTCTCTACCTTTTAAGGGTAAGACTTTATTTGATCCTGGTCTGGCAGAGATCATTTTCATGGTTACTGGTAGAAAGGGAGTTTTTTTACCACATGATAAGAAGAATAGACCCAAGGGTCATCAGACTTCTAATTTTCATTTCTTTCGTAAATTCAAGGGACAGAGATATTCCTCGTCTTCAAAATCTGAGCAAGCCAAGACTTCTTGGAGAGCTAACCAGCCTTGGAACAAGGGTAAGCAATACAGAAAGCCTCCCGCTGAGGCTAAGTCATCATGAAGGGGCCACCCCCTGATCCAGTTCTGGATCAGGTAGGACACAGGCTTTCCTTTTTTCAGCAGGATTTGATTTGCAGTGTTCCAGATCCTTGGGCAGTATAAACCGTCCTATAGGATGCGTATATTCATGTGCCTATCCACAGGGAACATTTCAAGCTCCTGAGGTTCACTTTTTTAGATCTACATTTCCAATTTGTAGCCCTGCCTTTCAGCCTCACCACTGCTCCTTGAATCTTTTACAAAGGTTCTAGGGGATCTTTTGGCTGTGGCCAGATCTCTAGGGATTGCGGTGGCTCTATACCTTAGTCCAGGCACCATTTCTTCAGTTAGCAAGATCCCATACAGATTCTTTGTTAGCTATTCTCCACTCTCACGGGTGGAATGTGAATCTAGGGAAAAGTTCCTTGGTGCCAAGTACCAGGGTATGTTTTCTGGGGACAATTATAGATTTTTTTGATGAAGGTCAGAAAATTCAAGCTTCTGGAGACCTGTCGTTCTCTTCAGTCCTCTGATCATCTATTGGTGACTGTATGCATGGAAGTAATTGGTCTCTGGTGGCATCCATTGACATTATTCCATTTGCTTGCTTCCATCTGAGACCTCTACAGTTATGTTTACTCAATGAATGGAAAAGAGACCACTCGGATCTCTCTCAGAGGATAGTTTTAGACTCTCAGACAAGGATGTCTCTGTCTTGGTGGATCTCCCAGGACCGTTTGTCTCAGGGAACTTATTTTCTTAGACCTTCTTGGGAGATTGTGACCACGGATGCCAGCCTGTTAGGCTCGGGAGCAGTTTGGGGGTTCCTAAGAGCTCAGGGACTTTGTAACTCAGGAGGAGTCTGCCCTCCCTATAAATATCCTAGAATTTAGAGCAATTCTCAATGCTCTATCACGTTGGTCTCAACTTCGTTTTGTCCGGTTTATCAGATTTCAATCGGACATCATTTTGGTGGTGTATATCAACCACCAAGGAGGAACTTGGAGCTTGTTAGCTATGAAGGAGGTGACTCGCATTCTTCAGTGGGTAGAGTCTCACAATTGTCATCTCTTTGCCATTCATATCCCAGGGGTGGACAACTGGAAAGCTGATTATCTGAGCAGGCAGAAGTTTCATCCAGGGGAATGGGCTCTCCATCCGGAAGTTTTCTTAATGTTAACCCTCAAGTGGGGAGTTCCGGAGCTGGATCTGATGACATCTCGTCTAAACGCCAAGCTTCCAAGATACGGAGCAAGATCAAGAGATCCTCAATCAGCTCTGGTAGAAGCCCTGGCAGTGCCATGGGATTTTGGTCTAATTTATCTGTTTCCTCTAGTTGCCCTGCTTCCTCGGGTTATAGCTTGTATCAAACAGGAGCAGGCGTTGGTGATTATAATAGCTCCAGCGTGGCCTCGCAGAACTTGGTTTGCAGACCTAGTAAGGCTGTCATCATTTACCCCGTGGAAATTGCTTCTGAGGAAGGATCTACTACTTCAGGGTCCCTTCCTCCATCTGAACTTAGCCTCTCTGAAACTGACTGCTTGGAGATTGAACGCTTAGTCTTGTCCAGTCAAGGTTTTTCTGTCAAATCTAATGAGATTATGATAAGCCTATTACTCACAAGATGTATTATAAGTTATGATGTAAATACCTTAATTGGTGCAGATCTAGGGGTGAGAATTCCCCGTATTCTATCCTTTCTTCAGGAGGGCCTGGAGAAGAGTTTATCAGTCAGTACCCTAAAGGGTCAGATATTGGCTCTGTCAATTCTTCTGCAGAAGCGTCTGGCAATTTTGCCAGTTGTTTAATCTTTTGTCTATGCTTTGGTTAGAATCAGGCCTGTGCTTAGGTCAATTTCTGCTCCTTGGAGTCTTAATCTAGTTCTTAAAGTTATGCAGCAGGCTCCTTTTGAGCCTATGCATTCTGTTGATATCAAGTTATTGTCCTGGAAGGTTTTGTTTCTGCTGGCAATTTCCTCTGCCCATAGAGTTTTTGAGCTTTCGACTCTACAGTGTGATTCTCCTTATCTTTTTCTTCATGCAGATAAGGTGGTTCTCTGTACTAAATTAGGATTTCTACCTGAGGTGGTCTCCGAACACAATATTAACCAAGAAATTGTTGTTCCTTCATTTTGTCCTAACCCTTCCTCTAAGAAGGAGCGGTTATTGCACAATCTGGATGTTGCGTGTACTTTAAGGTTCTATTTATAGGATAAAAAAGATTTTTGTCAATCTTCTGCTCTTTTTGTTGTTTTTTCTGGTAGATGGAGAGGTTAGAAGGCCACTTTTTCTACTCGCTCCTTCTGGTTAAGAAGTGTTATTCAATTGGCTTATGAGACAGCTGGACAGCAGCCTCCAGAGAAAACTACAGCCCACTCCTCTAGGGCAGGCCCGGATTGGGCCGCCGGGATACCGGGAAAAATCCCGGTGGGCCGCTGGCCGGCAGAGGCTGCTCAGCTGGAGTGCAGGCGCAGCAAGCAACTTGGCACAGAGTTGTTTGAGAGAGCGCTACCTGGCAGTAGCTGCAAGTTAACCAGTTCCTTAGATAGTTAGATATACCTAACCTTTTGTGGCATCCAGTCGGCTGGGCGTACCATGGGGCTTGAGCTAAACCTGCCTGCACCCGGCTGCATCCAATCTGTGCACTGTGTGAGACAAGTCACTCTGACATCACAGTCTCTCTGAGAGGGAAATCTAGAAGTAGATGATTGCTGGCGCCGCGTGAGCGTGACTGAGAGTCTAGTCTATGAGTTGATGCCCGTGCCCACTCCCCCAGACCGGTACTGAAGAGAAGGCCGATGCAGAGGTTTAAGGATGAGGGTCTGACCGATGCACATGATCACATCTGAAGAGAGGTAGGAGAGGGTAAGGGTCGGGGGAGGCCTTAAGAAACCCGGTCCGGGGCTGAGCACATGACAGACTCAGTGTTGTGAGTGACACACAGCAGACAGCACACATCTTCAGGGGCAAACGGTGGCAGTGCGTCTGAGGCACAGTTTGGCTTGGCAGCAGGGGGCAAAAAGACAAGACTGGCATGGCAATTCGCCCCCCCTCCCCCAGGCAGCTGAAGTGAGTGTGACTGTTGAAATGGTGCTTACCTTGATACAGAGCAGCAGAGAGAGGAGGAGGATGGTGAGTGTGCACTGGCTGACAGCTGCATTAAGGAATACTCATTGGTGAAGGAAGGTGCTAAAAGCTGTAAGTTTAAAAACACACACAAAACAATTTTACAACTAATTTAATAAGAATGCACACGTAATTAAAAAAGTTAATAACAACACATCTTATATGTTGTTGATACACTGGGACTTCTCCCAGTGTTTTAACATATTTGATGCATATTTTTATTTATGTGTGCATTCTTTTAAAAATTAGTTGTCACATTGATTTGTGTGTGTTTTTTAAACTTACAGCTTTTAGCGCTTCCTTCACCAGTGTATTCCTTTTGTCATATCTACCTTGGAGGAGGTAGTTATTTTGTTAGGAAGGCTTGTAAAGTCACTAGTTTAGTAGTTTAGCCCCATTTATCTGAATCTGTATTTGACAGCTGCATTAACCCCTTATTAAACAGTCTCTGACGGTCACACTCTCACACTACACAGACTTAGTCACTGCAGCCACACAGTTATTTTATATATATATATATATATACTGGCCTTTTTTATTATATAGAAAATTAAAAAATTGTGAGTTACAACCACACTTTTTTGTTATATTCTATTACAGTATATGTATATATATATATATATATATATATATATAGACACTGGCCTTTTTTATTAGAATATAACAACAAAGTGTGGTTGTAACTCACAATTTTTTTATTTTCTATATATTACAGTATATGTATATTATATATATATATAGTATATATATATATATATATATATATATAGTATATATATATATATATATATATATATAGTATATATATATATATATGTATATATATATATATATATATATATATATATATATATATATATATAGTTATAGTATATAGTTATAGTATATATATATATATATATATATATATATATATATATATTTATATATATATTGAAGGGAAAACCAGCTAGAGCATAGTTGGCTGGTGTGGAGGGGGCGTGGCTAGGTAGGAGGAGGCGTGGCTAGGTAGGAGGGGGCGGGGTTGGGCTGGTCTATACAAATTTCCAGGGCTGGTCGGATTTCCCAGTCCGGCCCTGCACTAGGGCTGTCGCATTCCTCTTGGGCCTTTAAAAATGATGCTTCTATGGAACAGATTTGCAAGGTGGCCACTTGGTCATCATTTCATACTTTTTCCAAATGTTCCAAATTTGATGTTTGTGCCTTCTGTTTAGGTTCACCTGTCTTGTGTATCCCTCCATTCCATTCTGTGGACTCTAGCTTTGGTATTGGTTCCCACTAGTAATTGAATTTTTAAGACAGCTTTTTGTCATTTTTCTAAACCTCAGGCTCCTCTATTCCCTTTGTGTATTCTTCTCTTTCCATAATTCCTCAGCTGTATGACTGGGGATTGTGGGTAGTGGGAGGATACTTGAAGCTTTGCTGGGATGTTCTTTGCCTCCACCTGGTGGCCAGGTATTGAATTCTCACTAGTAATTGAATGAATTTGTGGACTCTCCATGCCAGGAAAGAAAAGAATTTATAAGGTAAGTATAAATTATGTTTTTAATGTTCATACACATGCTGGAAAATAAATGCTACTCATGCTTAATTAAACTCAGTTTGATAAGGTGGTCAAAGTACAGTTTAAACTGCTCTCTCTTTAAACATAGATTTTAAATGGTAATTTATAGACATGTGCGGTTCGTTTCGGATTAATTCGGAAATTCGGTAAATTCGGTAAATTCGGAGATTCGGATCGATTCGGATTTCCGAATTAAAATACTTCCGAATCTACCGAATGAATCCGAAATAGCTGCCGTATCTCCGAATAAATCCGAATTAGCTCGTTAAGATTCAGCATTTCCCCATAGGAAACAATGGGAGTTTCGGCTGAAAAAAAACTAACACCGCAGCCCCATTGTTTCCTATGGGGAAACACTAAGTCTGCACCTAACACCCTAACATGTACCCCGAGTCTCTAAACACCCCTAATCTAACACTTATTAACCCCTAATCTGCTGCCTCCGCTATCGCTGACACCTGCATTATTTTATTAACCCCTAATCTGCCGACCGAATATCGCCGCCACCTACATTATAACTATTAACCCCTAATCTGCTGTCCCTAACACCGCCGACCCCTACATTATAGTTATTAACCCCTAATCTGCCCCCCCAACGTCGCCGCAATCCTAACTACAAGTATTAACCCCTAATCTGCCGACCCGATATCGCTGCCGCCTACATTATAACTATTAACCCCTAATCTGCTGTCCCTAACACCGCCGACCCCTACATTATAGTTATTAACCCCTAATCTGCCCCCCCCAACATCGCCGCAATCTAACTACAAGTATTAACCCCTAATCTGCCGACCTGAAATCGCCGCCACCTACATTATAGCTATTAACCCCTAATCTGCTGTCCCTAACACCGCCGACCCCTACATTATAGTTATTAACCCCTAATCTGCCCCCCCCAACGTCGCCGCAATCTAACTACAAGTATTAACCCCTAATCTGCCGACCCGATATCGCCGCCGCCTACATTATAACTATTAACCCCTAATCTGCTGTCCCTAACACCGCCGATCCCTACATTATAGTTATTAACCCCTAATCTGCCCCCCCCCAACATCGCCGCAATCTAACTACAAGTATTAACACCTAATCTGCCGACCCGATATCGCCGCCGCCTACATTATAACTATTAACCCCTAATCTGCTGTCCCTAACACCGCCGACCCCTACATTATAGTTATTAACCCCTAATCTGCCTCCCCCCAACGTCGCCACAATCTAACTACAAGTATTAACCCCTAATCTGCCGACCGCAAATCGCCGCCACTATAATAAATGTATTAACCCCTAAACCGCCGCACTCCCGCCTCGCAAACACTATAATACATTTTATTAACCCCTAATCTGCCCTCCCTAACATCGCCGCCACCTACCTACAATTATTAACCCCTAATCTCCCGCCCCCATCGTCGCCGCTACTATAATAAGGTTATTAACCCCTAAACCTAAATCTAACCCTAACACTAACACCCCCTAACTTAAATATAATTTAAATAAAACGAAATAAGTTTACTATAGTTAAATAAATGAATCCTATTTAAAACTAAAGACTTACCTGTAAAATAAACCCTAAGATAGCTGCAATATAACTAATAGTTACAGTGTAGCTATTTTAGCATTTATTTTTATTTTACAGGCAACTTTGTATTTATTTTAACTAGGTACAATAGTTATTAAATAGTTAATAACTATTTAATAACTACCTAGCTAAAATAAATACAAATTTACCTGTAAAATAAATCCTAACCTAAGTTACACTAACACCTAACACTACACTATCATTAAATTAACTAAATAAATGAATCATATTTAAAACAAAATACTTACCTGTAAAATAAACCCTAATATAGCTGCAATATAACTAATAGTTACATTGTAGCTATTTTAGCATTTATATTTATTTTACAGGCAACTTTGTATTTATTTTAACTAGGTACAAAAGCAATTAAATAGTTATTGACTAATTAATAGCTACCTAGTTAAAATAATTACAAAATTACCTGTAAAATAAATCCTAACCTAAGTTACAATTAAACCTAACACTACACTGTCATTAAATAAATTAACTACAAGTACCTACAATTATCTACAATTAAATAAACTAAAGTACAAAACCCCCCCACTAAATTACAAAAAAAAACAAACACTAAATTACAAAAAATAAAAAAATATTACAAGAATTTTAAACTAATTACACCTAATCTAAGCCCCCTAATAAAATAACAAAGCCCCCCAAAATAAAAAAAAATGCCCTACCCTATACTAAATTATAAAAGTTAACAGCTCTATTACCTTACCAGCCCTGAACAGGGCCCTTTGCGGGGCATGCCCCAAAGAAAACAGCTCTTTTGCCTGTAAAAAAAAAACACAATCCCCCCCACACATTACAACCCACCACCCACATACCCCTACTCTAACCCAAACCCCCCTTAAATAAACCTAACACTACCCCCCTGAAGATCTCCCTACCTTGAGTCGTGTTCACCCAGCCGGGCCGAAGTCTTCATCCGATGGGGCAGAAGAGGACATCCAGACCGGCAGAAGTCTTCATCCAAGCGGGGCAAGAAGAGGTCTTCCATCCATCATACAAGTACCAAAATACAAACAAACACTAAATTACCAAAAATAATAAAATATTACAATAATTTTAAACTAATTACACCTAATCTAAGCCCCCTACTAGCTATTAATATAGCTTCAATATAACTAATAGTTACATTGTAGCTATTTTAGGATTTATATGTATTTTACAGGCAACTTTGTATTTATTTTAACTAGGTACAATAGTTATTAAATAGTTAATAACTATTTAATAACTACCTAGCTAAAATAAATACAAATTTACCTGTAAAATAAATCATAACCTAAGTTACAATTACACCTAACACTACACTATCATTAAATTAACTAAATAAATGAATCCTATATAAAACTAAAGACTTACCTGTAAAATAAACCCTAATATAGCTGCAATATAACTAATAGTTACATTGTAGCTATTTTAGCATTTATATTTATTGTACAGGCAACTTTGTATTCATTTTAACTAGGTTCAATAGCTATTAAATAGATATTGACTATTTAATAGCTACCTAGTTAAAATAATTACAAAATTACCTGTAAAATAAATCCTAACCTAAGTTACAATTAAACCTAACACTACACAATCATTAAATAAATTAACTACAAGTACCTACAATTAAATACAATTAAAAAAACTAAACTAAAGTACAACCCCCCCCCACTAAATTACAAAAAATAAAAAAATATTACAAGAATTTTAAACTAATTACACCTAATCTAAGCCCCCTAATAAAATAACAAAGCCCCCCAAAATAAAAAAAATGCCCTAACCTATACTAAATTACAAAAGTTAACAGCTCTATTACCTTACCAGCCCTGAACAGGGCCCTTTGCGGGGCATGCCCCAAAGAAAACAGCTCTTTTGCCTGTAAAAAAAAAACACAATCCCCCCCCCACATTACAACCCACCACCCACATACCCCTACTCTAACCCAAACCCCCCTTAAATAAACCTAACACTACCCCCCTGAAGATCTCCCTACCTTGAGTCGTGTTCACCCAGCCGGGCCGAAGTCTTCATCCGATGGGGCAGAAGAGGACATCCAGACCGGCAGAAGTCTTCATCCAAGCGGGGCAAGAAGAGATCTTCCATCCATCAGAAAAGTACAAAAAAACAAACAAACACTAAATTAGCAAAAATAATAAAATATTACAATAATTTTAAACTAATTACACCTAATCTAAGCCCCCTACTAGCTATTAATATAGCTACAATATAACTAATAGTTACATTGTAGCTATTTTAGGATTTATATTTATTTTACAGGCAACTTTGTATTTATTTTAACTAGGTACAATAGCTATTAAATAGTTAATAACTACCTAGCTAAAATAAATAGAAATTTACCTGTAAAATAAACCCTAACCTAAGTTACAATTACACCTAACACTACACTGTCATTAAATTAACTAAATAAATTAATCCTATATAAAACTAAATACTTACCTGTAAAATAAACCCTAATATAGCTACAATATAACTAATAGTTACATTGTAGCTATTTTAGCATTTATATTTATTTTACAGGCAACTTTGTATTTATTTTAACTAGGTACAATAGCTATTAAATAGTTATTGACTAATTAATAGCTACCTAGTTAAAATAATTACAAAATTACCTGTAAAATAAATCCTAACCTAAGTTACTATTAAACCTAACACTACACTATCATTAAATAAATTAACTACAAGTACCTACAATTAAATACAATGAAATAAACTAAACTAAAGTACAAAAAAAACAAACACTAAATTACAAAAAATAAAAAAAATTACAAGAATTTTAAACTAATTACACCTAATCTAAGCCCCCTAATAAAATAACAAAGCCCCCCAAAATAAAAAAATGCCCTACCCTATACTAAATTACAAAAGTAATCAGCTCTATTACCTTACCAGCCCTTAAAAGGGCCTTTTGCGGGGGCATGCCCCAAAGAAAACAGCTCTTTTGCCTGTAAAAAAAAAACACAATACCCCCCCCCACATTACAACCCACCACCCACATACCCCTACTCTAACCCAAACCCCCCTTAAATAAACCTAACACTACCCCACTGAAGATCTCTCTCTACCGTGTCTTCACCCAGCGGGCCGAAATCTTCATCCGATGGGGCAGAAGAGGACATTCAGACCGGCAGAAGTCTTCATCCAAGCGGGGCAAGAAGAGGTCTTCCATCCATCAGAAGTCTTGATCCAGGCGGCATCTTCTCTGTTCATCCATCCGGAGCGGAGCGGCAGCATCCTGAAGACATCCCACGCAGAGCATCCTCTTCTTTCTTGATCCGACGACTAGGTGACTGTACCTTTAAGTGACGTCATCCAAGATGGCGTCCCTTGAATTCCGATTGGCTGATAGGATTCTATCAGCCAATCGGAATTAAGGTAGGAAAAATCTGACCTCGCATTCTATTGGCTGTTCCGATCAGCCAATAGAATGCGAGCTCAATCTGATTGGCTGATTGGATCAGCCAATCGGATTGAACTTGAATCTGATTGGCTGATTGAATCAGCCAATCAGATTTTTCCTACCTTAATTCCGATTGGCTGATAGAATCCTATCAGCCAATCGGAATTCAAGGGACGCCATCTTGGATGACGTCACTTAAAGGTACAGTCACCTAGTCGTCGGATCAAGAAAGAAGAGGATGCTCTGCGTGGGATGTCTTCAGGATGCTGCCGCTCCGCTCCGGATGGATGAACAGAGAAGATGCCGCCTGGATCAAGACTTCTGATGGATGGAAGACCTCTTCTTGCCCCGCTTGGATGAAGACTTCTGCCGGTCTGGATGTCCTCTTCTGCCCCATCGGATGAAGACTTCGGCCCGCTGGGTGAAGACACGGTAGAGAGAGATCTTCAGGGGGGTAGTGTTAGGTTTATTTAAGGGGGGTTTGGGTTAGAGTAGGGGTATGTGGGTGGTGGGTTGTAATGTGTGGGGGGGTATTGTGTTTTTTTTTACAGGCAAAAGAGCTGTTTTCTTTGGGGCATGCCCCCGCAAAAGGCCCTTTTAAGGGCTGGTAAGGTAATAGAGCTGATTACTTTTGTAATTTAGTATAGGGTAGGGCATTTTTTTATTTTGGGGGGCTTTGTTATTTTATTAGGGGGCTTAGATTAGGTGTAATTAGTTTAAAATTCTTGTAATTTTTTTTATTTTTTGTAATTTAGTGTTTGTTTTTTTGTACTTTAGTTTAGTTTATTTCATTGCATTTAATTGTAGGTACTTGTAGTTAATTTATTTAATGATAGTGTAGTGTTAGGTTTAATAGTAACTTAGGTTAGGATTTATTTTACAGGTAATTTTGTAATTATTTTAACTAGGTAGCTATTAAACAGTAAATATCTATTTAATAGCTATTGTACCTAGTTAAAATAAATACAAAGTTGCCTGTAAAATAAATATAAATGCTAAAATAGCTACAATGTAACTATTAGTTATATTGTAGCTATATTAGGGTTTATTTTACAGGTAAGTATTTAGTTTTATATAGGATTAATTTATTTAGTTAATTTAATGACAGTGTAGTGTTAGGTGTAATTGTAACTTAGGTTAGGGTTTATTTTACAGGTAAATTTGTATTTATTTTAGCTAGGTAGTTATTAACTATTTAATAGCTATTGTACCTAGTTAAAATAAATACAAAGTTGCCTGTAAAATAAATATAAATCCTAAAATAGCTACAATGTAACTATTAGTTATATTGTAGCTATATTAATAGCTAGTAGGGGGCTTAGATTAGGTGTAATTAGTTTAAAATTATTGTAATATTTTATTATTTTTGCTAATTTAGTGTTTGTTTGTTTTTTTGTACTTTTCTGATGGATGGAAGACCTCTTCTTGCCCCGCTTGGATGAAGACTTCTGCCGGTCTGGATGTCCTCTTCTGCCCCATCGGATGAAGACTTCGGCCCGGCTGGGTGAACACGACTCAAGGTAGGGAGATCTTCAGGGGGGTAGTGTTAGGTTTATTTAAGGGGGGTTTGGGTTAGAGTAGGGGTATGTGGGTGGTGGGTTGTAATGTGGGGGGGGTATTGTGTTTTTTTTTACAGGCAAAAGAGCTGTTTTCTTTGGGGCATGCCCCGCAAAAGGCCCTGTTCAGGGCTGGTAAGGTAATAGAGCTGTTAACTTTTGTAATTTAGTATAGGGTAGGGCATTTTTTTTTATTTTGGGGGGCTTTGTTATTTTATTAGGGGGCTTAGATTAGGTGTAATTAGTTTAAAATTCTTGTAATATTTTTTTATTTTTTGTAATTTAGTGGGGGGGTTTTTGTACTTTAGTTTAGTTTTTTAATTGTATTTAATTGTAGGTACTTGTAGTTAATTTATTTAATGACAGTGTAGTGTTAGGTTTAATTGTAACTTAGGTTAGGATTTATTTTACAGGTAATTTTGTAATTATTTTAACTAGGTAGCTATTAATTAGTCAATAACTATTTAATAGCTTTTGTACCTAGTTAAAATAAATACAAAGTTGCCTGTAAAATAAATATAAATGCTAAAATAGCTACAATGTAACTATTAGTTATATTGCAGCTATATTAGGGTTTATTTTACAGGTAAGTATTTAGTTTTATATAGGATTAATTTATTTAGTTAATTTAATGACAGTGTAGTGTTAGGTGTAATTGTAACTTAGGTTAGGGTTTATTTTACAGGTAAATTTGTATTTATTTTAGCTAGGTAGTTATTAAATAGTTATTAACTATTTAATAACTATTGTACCTAGTTAAAATAAATACAAAGTTGCCTGTAAAATAAAAATAAATGCTAAAATAGCTACACTGTAACTATTAGTTATATTGCAGCTATCTTAGGGTTTATTTTACAGGTAAGTCTTTAGTTTTAAATAGGATTCATTTATTTAACTATAGTAAACTTATTTCGTTTTATTTAAATTATATTTAAGTTAGGGGGTGTTAGTGTTAGGGTTAGATTTAGGTTTAGGGGTTAATAACCTTATTATAGTAGCGGCGACGATGGGGGCGGGAGATTAGGGGTTAATAATTGTAGGTAGGTGGCGGCGATGTTAGGGAGGGCAGATTAGGGGTTAATAAAATGTATTATAGTGTTTGCGAGGCGGGAGTGCGGCGCTTTAGGGGTTAATACATTTATTATAGTGGCGGCGATTTGCGGTCGGCAGATTAGGGGTTAATACTTGTAGTTAGATTGTGGCGACGTTGGGGGGAGGCAGATTAGGGGTTAATAACTATAATGTAGGGGTCGGCGGTGTTAGGGACAGCAGATTAGGGGTTAATAGTTATAATGTAGGCGGCGGCGATATTGGTTCGGCAGATTAGGGGTTAATACTTGTAGTTAGATTGCGGCGACGTTGGGGGGGGCAGATTAGGGGTTAATAACTATAATGTAGGGGTCGGCGGTGTTAGGGACAGCAGATTAGGGGTTAATAGTTATAATGTAGGCGGCGGCGATATCGGGTCGGCAGATTAGGGGTTAATACTTGTAGTTAGATTGCGGCGACGTTGGGGGGGGAAGATTAGGGGTTAATAACTATAATGTAGGGGTCGGCGGTGTTAGGGACAGCAGATTAGGGGTTAATAGCTATAATGTAGGCGGCGGCGATATCGGGTCGGCAGATTAGGGGTTAATACTTGTAGTTAGATTGCGGCGACGTTGGGGGAGGCAGATTAGGGGTTAATAACTATAATGTAGGGGTCGGCGGTGTTAGGGACAGCAGATTAGGGGTTAATAGTTATAATGTAGGCGGCGGCGATATTGGTTCGGCAGATTAGGGGTTAATACTTGTAGTTAGATTGTGGCGACGTTGGGGGGAGGCAGATTAGGGGTTAATACTTGTAGTTAGATTGTGGCGACGTTGGGGGGAGGCAGATTAGGGGTTAATAACTATAATGTAGGGGTCGGCGGTGTTAGGGACAGCAGATTAGGGGTTAATAGTTATAATGTAGGCGGCGGCGATATTGGTTCGGCAGATTAGGGGTTAATACTTGTAGTTAGATTGCGGCGACGTTGGGGGGGGCAGATTAGGGGTTAATAACTATAATGTAGGGGTCGGCGGTGTTAGGGACAGCAGATTAGGGGTTAATAGTTATAATGTAGGCGGCGGCGATATCGGGTCGGCAGATTAGGGGTTAATACTTGTAGTTAGATTGCGGCGACGTTGGGGGGGGAAGATTAGGGGTTAATAACTATAATGTAGGGGTCGGCGGTGTTAGGGACAGCAGATTAGGGGTTAATAGCTATAATGTAGGCGGCGGCGATATCGGGTCGGCAGATTAGGGGTTAATACTTGTAGTTAGATTGCGGCGACGTTGGGGGAGGCAGATTAGGGGTTAATAACTATAATGTAGGGGTCGGCGGTGTTAGGGACAGCAGATTTGGGGTTAATAGCTATAATGTAGGCGGCGGCGATATCCGATCGGCAGATTAGGGGTTAAATAATGTTATTATAGGGTTTGCGATGTGGGGGGGGCCTCGGTTTAGTGGTTCATAGGTAGTTTATGGGTGTTAGTGACTTAGTGAACTAAATGGGTGTTAGTGTAGTAAAAACATACCGAATTTCGGAACGGAATAGAACCGAATTCAGCCGAATCCGAATAAATCCGAAACGAATTTATTCGGATCCGAATAAATCCGAAACGAATTTATTCAAATTTTGCCGAATCAGATTCGATCCGAAACGAAATTCGAAAAGTCCGAATCGATCCGAACCGAAAACGAACCGAATTTTTTAGCGGTGCACATGTCTAGTAATTTATCATCAAAAATGATTGATTGAATGATGACAAAAATTGTCTTAGAGTCAAATTATTTTTTATATTTCGAAATATACATTATATTCTGCTAAAAAGCATTTTTTAATTATTTTAAATAAAAACAATATATAATAGAATATTTGAACCCTATGTATGCATTATCCAGCTTTTACCAAATAAAAGTGTATTTAAAGAACAGGCTACAATCATTGCAAACTCATTGAATTTACCAAATTGCACTTAAATTGTATTGTGAATAGCAAACAAAACTCAATGTTCCAAGTTAATACTTTAAGCCAGTTGTACATCTACTAATTCTTTAATTACTATGAAATCCACTTATTATAAATTATATTTCCACTAACACTTTAAAGTCTTATTTAAAGGGTCAAAATTAGTCAAACAATGCAAAATAAATCGGCTTTGTATTTAAATGATGCAGAGTTTGAAATCCATAGATATATATTTAAAAATAATTTTATTTATAATAATTATAGCAACATTTTGATTACACTCAAGATCATAATGATGTCACACACAAAAGATATACATTCTTGTTGCAGGCATAGTGAGAACAGTTTATATTTTTCTTTCAATCTCTTTCCTGTGGTTTTAAATAATATGTATTTTCTTTTTTTGTAATAGAATAGAATTAATTGGCAGGAAATTAATGAAGTACGCAAATACATAGATCTCACATCACAAGAAGAAAAATAATACAATTGTTTAATTGTATTAAAAGTTTAAGCAGTTATATTAAATTTCACAGAATGTATCAAAATTGATTCTTTTTTTTCTTGAAAATTAATTTAAAATGATAAAGTATTACTTATGTAATTTTGAATATAAAGGGCTAGATTAAAGTGGCGTGCTAACCGTGGCGCGCAAGTGAAAAGGGGTTTATTGCGGCTGTTTGCGCGCATCAGATTTTTAGCTCATATTACAAGTTGAAAGTAAACACAATCGCTTGAACGCAATTGAAGTTAGCAAAGTACAGTTACACTCATAATAACACTAATAAAAATTATTTATAAAAAAATATTGCACAAAAAAGTGCTCAAAGATATGGCAGAGGCATAGGGCTTTAACATGGAGATACATACAAATACATGTCTAAAGTATGTGTGTGTGTGTGTGTGTGTATACATAGATAGATAGATAGATAGATAGATAGATAGATAGATAGATAGATAGATAGATAGATAGATAGATAGATAGATAGATAGATAGATAGATAGATATGTCTATTATAACCAAAGAAGAATAAAGGGGTTAGCCATTTAAAAATACAATAATAAAATTAGAACCCTGACTCAGAATTTCAGTATATGAAAGAAAGAATTGGCAACTAAATATAAACATTAGAGCCTAGGGCTACAATGTCATTTGGAGATCTTTCAAAATATTCCTAAAATGATTCCATATATTAGGGGAGAACACACTCCCTCAAGGTGAACCAGATAGTTATTACATTTGTCAAATCAGTCTCCTGTCAATTTGTGATGCAAACTTAGAATGGAGGAAGGAGCAGCCTCAGTGTGAGTCCCATAACCAATTTTATAGCAGGCAGAGTGTATATCTTACCAATCTCTAGGCATGTATAAAATGCCCCATACTCAAGTTAGGGCAATAACACATAGTCTTCATGTCAGGAGATATCCAAACGGTCAAGCTATCATGGTAAGATTATCGTCTGCCACGGATCCCTCTCACTGGTCTTGTCAATGTGGCTTGAAATGACCGCAGCCTGCTCCATACATTCCAACATCTCCAGCAACAATATCCATAGGGCTCATGAGTGGAAGCCATGCCCTTTCTCTTAATCTGGCCCAAAATGGGGTTAAACACACAGCAGTAAAACTGATCAGGCCTTGTGGTGCACTGTTAGTCTCAAGTGGAACTTTCCATTGATCCAGTTGGTAGAGATAGTTGCACGGAGTGAACACAGTACTGCAGGGTCGATAGTCTTAAAATGACATGCTCTAATGGATTCTGTTTTTCTGTATGTCTGAGCAAGGGGCTAAACCCCCCGAAAACATTCACTTCTATGGAATACATTTTGTTTACAAGTCCTATATATATATATATACAAATTCAAAAAAGTGGCACACACTACAATGGCAACTACCCGGTGCACTGCAAATGAAGTATTGCATGTAAGTAGGATATCCAGATGCACACATAGCCTCAGTGTTTAGAAGTATCCGGAAAGATGCAGGCAACACAGGAATTTCAATAATAAGAAAAAAGGCTTTATTCCAATCTTAGGAAAAAACAGCAGGGCCTTAATCCATGGGTTAAGGCCCTGCTGTTTTTTCCTAAGATTGGAATAAAGCCTTTTTTCTTATTATTGAAATTCCTGTGCTGCCTGCATCTTTCCGGATACCAGTGGCGGTTCTAGACAAATTTTACTGGGGGGGCCAAGGTGGGGCCAGTGTTTAATCAGAGGGGCACATTAAAAAAATATAGATATACATTTATTATATATGTATAAAGCCTTGATTTGCCTGAGTACATAAGGACCACATTTTAAAATTTTTACATGGACACATGCTCAATAAGGTGACAGATTTTACCTTTTTGTGACTTTCCTTACACAGCTCAAGGTATTAAGAATAAGGTATAAATTGCATCTTTAAGCAAAATACAACTTAGAAAGTACAGGGAGTGCAGAATTATTAGGCAAGTTGTATTTTTGAGGATTAATTTTATTATTGAACAACAACCATGTTCTCAATGAACCCAAAAAACTCATTAATATCAAATCTGAATAGTTTTGGAAGTAGTTTTTAGTTTGTTTTTAGTTATAGCTATTTTAGGGGGATATCTGTGTGTGCAGGTGACTATTACTGTGCATAATTATTAGGCAACTTAACAAAAAACAAATATATACCCATTTCAATTATTTATTTTTACCAGTGAAACCAATATAACATCTCAACATTCACAAATATACATTTCTGACATTCAAAAACAAAACAAAAACAAATCAGTGACCAACATAGCCACCTTTCTTTGCAAGGACACTCTAAAGCCTGCCATCCATGGATTCTGTCAGTGTTTTGATCTGTTCACCATCAACATTGCGTGCAGCAGCAACCACAGCCTCCCAGACACTGTTCAGAGAGGTGTACTGTTTTCCCTCCTTGTAAATCTCACATTTGATGATGGACCACAGGTTCTCAATGGGGTTCAGATCAGGTGAACAAGGAGGCCATGTCATTAGATTTTCTTCTTTTATACCCTTTCTTGCCAGCCACGCTGTGGAGTACTTGGACGCGTGTGATGGAGCATTGTCCTGCATGAAAATCATGTTTTTCTTGAAGGATGCAGACTTCTTCCTGTACCACTGCTTGAAGAAGGTGTCTTCCAGAAACTGGCAGTAGGACTGGGAGTTGAGCTTGACTCCATCCTCAACCCGAAAAGGCCCCACAAGCTCATCTTTGATGATACCAGCCCGAAGTAGTACTCCACCTCCACCTTGCTGGCGTCTGAGTCGGACTGGAGCTCTCTGCCCTTTACCAATCCAGCCACGGGCCCATCCATCTGGCCCATCAAGACTCACTCTCATTTCATCAGTCCATAAAACCTTCACAAAATCAGTCTTGAGATATTTCTTGGCCCAGTCTTGACGTTTCAGCTTGTGTGTCTTGTTCAGTGGTGGTCGTCTTTCAGCCTTTCTTACCTTGGCCATGTCCCTGAGTATTGCACACCTTGTGCTTTTGGGCACTCCAGTGATGTTGCAGCTCTAAAATATGGCCAAACTGGTGGCAAGTGGCATCTTGTCAGCTGCACGCTTGACTTTTCTCAGTTCATGGGCAGTTATTTTGCGCCTTGGTTTTTCCAGACGCTTCTTGCGACCCTGTTGACTATTTTGAATGAAACGCTTGATTGTTCGATGATCACGCTTCAGAAGCTTTGCAATTTTAAGAGTGCTGCATCCCTCTGCAAGATATCTCACTATTTTTGACTTTTCTGAGCCTGTCAAGTCCTTCTTTTGACCCATTTTGCCAAAGGAAAGGAAGTTGCCTAATAATTATGCACACCTGATATAGGGTGTTGATGTCATTAGACCACACCCCTTCTCATTACAGAGATGCACATCACCTAATATACTTAATTGGTAGTAGGCTTTCGAGCCTATACAGCTTGGAGTAAGACAACATGCATAAAGAGGATGATGTGGTCAAAATACTCATTTGCCTAATAATTCTGCACTCCCTGTATATACAAATACTTCAAGAAAATAGTTACCTTAAACAATTAAAAACCACACACAACACACAATAATCTGACTAGTATTGTCTCACCAAAATTTTAGATGATGATCATGTAAATCAATTTGAAGAGCAAATTGATACACAACATTAATACAACAAATACCCATAAGATAAAACAAATGTGTTGATTACATAAGCACCATATTGATATCTGTGCACTGCAATTTACACATTTAAGGATTCAATGGTTGGTTAGACTTCCACTTTTCTTCTTGTCTACCATCTTGCCCCCACTTATGACATACACGGATCTCAAGACACTCCCTATACCTCTGTCTCCCTTAAGGTTTTGCTAATTAATTAGATTGATCGATCATCATGTCAGTCTGCCCTCTCAGCTCTCTTGCCTGTCTGTTCTCTACTCTAAGTTACGATCTAACTATGTTTTTGTCAAAAACATAGTTAGATAGTAACTTAGAGTAGAGAACAGACAGGCAGTGAGGCAGGAGAGCTGAGAGGACAGACTGACATCGTTTTTTGTTTTCCTGCCAGACGGGCACTGCTTGCTATACTTTATTTGACAATGAAAGTACTTTAACTTTACTCCTACCTGAGTTAGGCTCCCCGATTCCCCGCCACCGCAGAGCAGACTGCACCGACCGTACTTACGATCACTGATCCGGATCAGACTACTTAGTCTCCAAGCCCGGCTGCCGTCCACACTTCTTCTAAGTTCTTCTCACCTAATTACCTAACCGCGGCATGGGAGATCAGTTCACATGCGTGAGCGTGAAGCCATGTGCCACAGACACTAGCTGGTCACGTGACGCCTGTGCCTGTCAAACTCAAACACCATTTCAAGGGGGGCTGAGGACATTTCTACAGGGGCACCGGCCCCTGTAGGCCCCCCTGTAGAACCGCCCCTGCCGGATACTTCTAAACACTGAGGCTAAGTGTGCATCTGGATATCCTACTTAAATATATATATATATATATATATATATATATATATATATATATATATATATATATATATATATATATATATTTACTTTGGAGACCTTCCCAGTCAAATGCCTTGATTCATGTAATATCATATTATTATATATATAATTATATTTTAATATGCTTTAATGTGTTTTGAATAGAAATTCTTGAAATTCCATTTTTATACAGAGAAGCACACTCTTCTAGTATATCAGTCTGATCCCTCTTATTAAAGGGACATTAGAAATTAACGCCTAGATTTAGAGTTCTGCGTTAGCCGTCAAAACCAGCGTTAGGGGGTCTTAACGCTGGTTTTGGCAGCCCGCTGGTATTTAGAGTCTTGTAGGTAAGGGTCTAACGCTCACTTTCCAGCCGCGACTTTTCCATACCGCAGATCCCCTTACGTCAGTTGCGTATCCTATCTTTTCAATGGGATCTTTCTAACGCCGGTATTTAGAGTCTTGGCTGAAGTGAGCGTTAGAACTCTAAAGACAAGACTCCAGCCGCAGGAAAAAGTCAGGAGTTAAGAGCTTTATGGGCTAACACCGGTTCATAAAGCTCTTAACTACTGTGCTCTAAAGTACACTAACACCCATAAACTACCTATGTACCCTTAAACAGAGGTGCCCCCACATCGCCGCCACTCTAATAAATTTTTTTAACCCCTAATCTGCTGACCGCACACCGCTGCAACCTACATTATCCCTATGTACCCCTAATCTGCTGCCCCTAACATCGCCGACCCCTATATTATATTTATTACCCCTAATCTGCCCCCCCAATGTCACCGCTACCTACTTACACTTATTAACCCCTAATCTGCCGACCGGACCTCACCTCTACTATAATAAATGTATTAACCCCTAATCCGCCTCACTCCCGACTCAAAAACCCTATAATAAATAGTATTAACCCCTAATCTGCCCTCCCTAACATCGCCGACACCTAACTTCAAGTATTAACCCCTAATTTCCCGACCGGACCTCGCCGCTACTTTAATAAATGTATTAACCCCTAAAGCTAAATCTAACCCTAACACTAACACTCCCCTAAGTTAAATATAATTTAAATCTAACGAAATAAAATAAATCTTATTAAATAAATTAATCCTATTTAAAGCTAAATACTTACCTGTAAAATAAACCCTAATATAGCTACAATATAACGAATAATTATATTGTAGCTATTTTAGGATTTATATTTATTTTACAGGCAACTTTGTATTTATTTCAACTAGGTACAATAGATATTAAATAGTTAATAACTATTTAATAGCTACCTAGTTAAAATAATTACAAAATTACCTGTAAAATAAATCCTAACCTAAGTTACAATTAAACCTAACACTACACTATCAATAAATTAATTAAATAAACTACCTACAATTATCTACAATTAAATCAACTAAACTAAATAAAAACAAAAAACTAAACACTAAATTACAAAAAAAAAAACACTACATTACAAAAAATAAAAAAAGATTACAAGAATTTTTAAACTAATTACACCTACTCTAAGCCCCCTAAAAAATAACAAAGCCCCCCAAAATAAAAAATGCCCTACCCTATTCTAAAATAAAAATTTTACAGCTCTTTTACCTTACCAGCCCTTAAAAGGGCCTTTTGCGGGGCATGCCCCAAAGAAATCAGCTCTTTTGCCTGTAAAAAAACATACAATACCCCCCCCCACATTACAACCCACCACCCACACACCCCTAATCTAACCCAAAACCCCTTAAAAAACCTAACACTAAGCCCCTGAAGATCTCCCTACCTTGTCTTCACTACGCCGGGTATCACCGATCCGTCCAGAAGAGCCTCCGAAGTCTTCAACCTATCCGGCAAGAAGAGGTCCAGAAGAGGGTCCGAAGTCTTCATCCTATACGGCAAGAAGAGGAGATCCGGACCGGCAAACATCTTTATCCAAGCGGCATCTTCTATCTTCATCCATCCGACGAGGAGCGGCTGCATCTTCAAGACCTCCGGTGCGGAACATCCTCTTCTCCCGACGACTAGACGACGAATGAAGGTTCCTTTAAGGGGCGTCATCCAAGATGGCGTCCATCGAATTCCGAGATTCAAGTTCAATCCGATTGGCTGATCCAATTAGCCAATCAGATTGAGCTCGCAATTTATTGGCTGTTCCGATCAGCCAATAGAATGCGAGCTCAATCTGATTATTATTTATATTGTAGCTATATTAGGGTTTATTTTACAGGTAAGTATTTAGCTTTAAATAGGATTAATTTATTTTATAAGTTTTATTATATTTCATTAGATTTAAATTATATTTAATTTAGGGGGTGTTAGTGTTAGGGTTAGATTTAGCTTTAGGGGTTAATACATTTATTAAAATAACGGTGAGGTCCGGTCGGCAGATTAAGGGTTAGTGTAGGTAGGTAGCGGTGATGTTGGGGGGGGGGCAGATTAGGGGGTAATAAATATAATATAGGGGTCGGCGGTGTTAGGGGCAGCAGATTAGGGGTACATAGGGATAACGTATTTTGCGGCGATGTACGGAGCGGCAGATTAGGGGTTAAAAATAATATGCAGGGGTCAGCGATAGCGGGGGCAGCAGATTAGGGGTTAATAAGTGTAAGGTTAGGGGTGTTTAGACTCGGGGTACATGTTAGGGTGTTAGGTGCAGACTTAGGAAGTGTTTCCCCATAGGAAACAAAGGGGCTGTGTTAGGAGCTGAACACTGCTTTTTTGCAGGTGTTTTTTTCCAGCTCAAACTGCCCCATTGTTTCCTATGGGGGAATCATGCATGAGCACATTTTTGAAGCTGGCCGCGTCCGTAAGCAAAACTGGTATTGAGAGTTGCAGTGGCGGTAAATATGCCTGTACGCTCCTTTTTTGGAGCCTAACGCTGCCCTTCAGAGAACTCTAAATACCAGCGTTGTTTAAAAAGTGCAGGGGGAAAAAAACACGCGTAGCTAACGCACCCCTTCTAACGCAAAACTCTAAATCTAGGCGTAAATAAATACTAGATAGAATTATGCATTCAAAGAAAAGATTAGTCTAAGAATAACATGTAGATGCATTTTTTAAAGTTGCATTAGCTGTTTAAATATTGACATAATAAGTGTAAACTTTTAGTGTCTATAAAACAATGGAAGCTGCCATGTTGTAATCATGGTTACTTTCTCTGCTGTGGCCAATTAGAGACAGTTATAAATAGGTCACTAGAGTGTGCAGCCAATGGCTGTGTGCAATATAACAATGTTCCACACTTCCACTTCTAACAGGAACGGAAAAGCTCAGAATTTCAGAATGGAATTACAAAAAAAGGGGACAAAATCAATAATAAAAGTATATTGCAGTCACGATTAGGGATGGGCGAATGTGCTGAAAGTGTAATATATTTGTTAGAACGAATAGCCCTGTGTACATTGGTTTTGGACAATCGAATGTTGATAAGAATGAAAATCCATTAAAATTCAGTAATCTAATGTTATTTCGGATTTTTAAATGTAACTTTCATTTTTGAATGTTCATAATTAGATTGAATATCCACATTCACAATTTTGAATGTAACATTCAATTTAACAAATATTATTCAGAAGTTTAATAGTTCATGTGGTAAGTAATTTAGTAAATTGATACATAATAGATACAAATATATCAATTTGAATATTTCTATTTTGAATATTGCATACTTTGAATATTACATTTTAAAGAGAGCATTAGAAATACTATTACACATATGTGGATTCAAATTTTTCGAATTCAAATATTGCATAAATTGGGTCGAATTATCAGAAAAATTCAAATTGAATATTACATTTAAAGCAACACTATTACATTAAACAAATGATAGAATGATGCACAAACATTCGAAATTTGAAACAAACAAATTTGTTAAAATTTGTTTAATTTTTCGAATGTTACAAAACATTTGCCCATCCCTAGTCTTGATATCCTAAATCCTGAAGTTAGCACAGCCAAGCTTTTTGCTCAAATGCTAACTTTTTACTTTTGTATTGTAGTAATCCGGCTGCACTAATTTTTTAATGTAAGTGCATTTAGTGCTCACACAGAAATAATTAGTGCTACTTGTAATCTAGGTCTGTATCACAGAATTGCAGATCTGCAGTAAGGAATAAGGAATAATATAAAAGGAAACAGCATTAGTTTATTATGTATGTGTTTCATTTCAGCAGTTTTTTTAAATAAAATATTAAATATTACATTATAAAAGGGGTTGGTTGCTATACCTGGGCCTTTGAGTTGCACTTCCACCAGGCCAAAAATAACCAGTGCTTCTAAGTATCCTACTGTTCAGTTTTGAGATTCAGACTGTGTTTAGAAATATTTTGAATTAACTTTTTACTTGGTCCAAGCGCCATCTTTTCAGTTAGCAAGATCTCCACTCTCATGGGTGGAAGGTGAATCTAGGGAAAAGTTCCTTGGTGCCAAGTACCAGTGTATTTTTTCTGGGGACAATTATAGACTCAGTATCTATGAAGATTTTTTTGACGGAGGTCAGAAATTTCAAGCTTCTGGAGACCTGTCGTTCTCTTCAGTCCTCTGATCGTCCATCGGTGGCTGTATGCATGGAAGTAATTGGTCTCTGGTGGCATCCATTGACATGATTCCATTTGCTGGGTTCCATATGAGACCTCTACAGTTTTGTTTGCTCAATGAATGGAACAGAGACCACTCGGATCTCTCTCAAAGGATAGTTTTAGACACTTAGACAAGGATGTCTCTGTCTTGGTGGATCTCCCAGGACCGTTTGTCTCAGTGAACTTATTTTCTGAGACCTTCTTGGGAGATTGTGACCACGGATGCCAGCCAGGCTGGGGAGCAGTTTGGGGGTTCCTAAGAGCTCAGGGACTTTGTAACTCAGGAGGAGTCTGCCCTCCTTATAAATATCCTAGAATTGAGAGCAATTATCAATGCTCTATCAGCTTGGTCTCAACTTAGTTTTGTCCGGTTTATCAGATTTCAATTGGACATCATTTTGGTGGTGTATATAAACCACCAAAGAGGAACTCAGAGCTTGTTAGCTATGAAGGAGGCGACACACATTCTTCAGTGGGCAGATTCTCACAATTTTCTTCTGTCTGCCATTCATATCCCAGGGGTGGAGAACTGGAAAGCGGATTATCTGAGCAGGCAGACGTTTCATCCAGGGGAATGGGCTCTCCATCCGGAAGTTTTCTCAATGTTAACCCTCAAGTGGGGAGTTCTGGAGCTGGATCTGATGGCATCTCGTCTAAACGCCAAGCTTCCAAGATACGGAGCAAGATCAAGAGATCCTCAAGCAGCTCTAGTAGAAGCCCTGGCAGTGCCATAGAATTTTGGTCTAATTTATCTGTTTCCTCTAGTTGCCCTGCTTCCTCGGGTTATAGCTTGTATCAAACAGGAGCAGGCGTTTGTGATTCTAATAGCTCCAGCATGGACTCGCAAAACTTGGTTTGCAGACCTAGTAAGGCTGTCGTCATTTCCCCCGTCGAAATTGTTTCTGTGGAAGGATATACTACTTCAGGGTCCCTTCCTCCATCTGAACTTAGTCTCTGAAACTGACTGCTTGGAGATTGAACACTTAGCCTTAAATAGAGAAAATTATTAAATCCCATTGGAAAATACTCAAATCAGATCCACATTTAGGACACGTAATACCAACAAATCCGAAATTTGTTTATAGAAAAGCTAAAAACTTGAAAAGCATACTAGCACTGACTATGAAACATAATAATACAGGGATTACTAGAGGTGTGTTAGGAGAAAAACTGCAAGGATTTTATCCTTTTGGGATCTGTAAAGCGTGCAAATATGCAAAGAAAACTAAAAACTTTAAATCTAGTGTAACAAGAAAGGAATATAAAATACGGGAGACTATAAGGTGTACGGATATGAACATAATTTATTTAATCACATGTACTAAATGTGAGAAACAGTATATTGGCAAAACTGAAAGAACTATCAAAGAAAGAATAAGAGAACATATTTTATCTATAGAGAATTCTGGCACTGAAAGAAACAAAGAACTTCCAGTACCGAAACACTTTAGAAAATGTAATGATAGTAATCTAAAATGTTGTAATTTTACAGCAATACAAAAAGTTAGAAATAATAGAAGAGGAGGAAACCAAAGTAACAATTTACTTAAAAGGAAGCCAAATGGATATTTGAAAACCAGACCCTTAAACCTAAAGGATTAAATATAGACTTTAGCCTAAACTGCTTTCTTAACCAGTAAAAAGAACATGGCTAAAATTACCCCATAAGAAAAAGTTGTAAAATTGACCCAAATATATTTTATGGGTTGTGGTTTCTAAAACTCCCCTCCCCCCCTCCCACACATTTATATATATATATATTTTTTTTTTTATTTTATTTTTTTTATAAAAAAAAAATTAAATATACTCTCCACAATTTCAAATATACTCTCCATGATTATATTGTTCTCCTTTGTTTACAAAAACCTTAATACAAAAAGTTTTTCCCCACATTTTACAAATATACAATTTTCTTATGTATATACAAATTTAGATCCTCTTGTGTATATAGCTATAGCCTGCATATATGACTTGTCAACGTATATCCCTAATGTCTTTCAACAAATAACCACCAGTGAGCGATAAAACAATACTCAACATTATGAATTAAAATTTACTTATTTACATTTCAGTATTATGTACTGTAATTGTTATAACATCCTTATAGTTTATTTTTTTATATTTTTTATTAGTATTTCATATGCTATTAGAAACCAAGGTATCTGTAAATGTTATTGGCAATTAATTGCAACCAATCAGACACTAAGATCCGGGATATAAGGAGACCCACAGAAGATTGAGGATATGCTTGACAAAGGCTGTATTTGACAGCTGAAATGCGTTGCAATCCTCGTGATGCTTATTCTCTCAAAAAAATACTTTCACCACATCTCATCACTAAAAAAAATTTCAACCTTCTTGGGTCAATATTGGCCACAAACAAGAAAGAACTACTCAGCGGATTGACAGATAGAGCCACACGATTCAGAAGAACTCCAAGTGAGTAACGCTGGGCACATTTCCCCTGAGACCAATCACCGGAAGCCTACACTAAAGGCGCATGATTTTGAATATTCTGGGGAGTGAGCGGCGTCAACGAGACCCACTGCGGGTGTAAAGGCTCCAGGACCGGCGATCATTCTGCAGCGAGACAACCGAGACCTAACAGGTTAGAATTCCCTATAGGAACATTAATTCAGACACTATCGTAGCATAATAACCTCCAAACCACAGGCACTAATCAACTTTAAAGCGAGCGATCGCGCTTCTTGTCCTAACAGGACTAACGGACATACTTGAACTCTATTTATACCACCTTAAGACTTTGAAACCGTTTATAAACAAATAATCATGTCTAGCAGTTTCTATGTATAGGCTGTTGTCCACTTAACGATTGGAATAATTGTGAATTTGTAACTTGTTCACACAGCCTATTTTCCCATTATCACATTTAGCATATGCTATTAATTGTGCGATTTAACGGTCTTTCATATATATCACATTGACCATAGATCCTCAATATACCAGTTGACACCCATCTTACACACTATCGTATACACTATTAGGCCTAGATTTGGAGTTCGGCGGTAAAAGGGCTGTTAACGCTCCGCGGGCTTTTTTCTGGCTGCACCATAAAATTAACTCTGGTATCGAGAGTTTAATCAAATGCTGCGTTAGGCTCCAAAAAAGGAGCGTAGAGCATTTTTACCGCAAATGCAACTCTCGATACCAGAGTTGCTTACGGACGCGGCCGGCCTCAAAAACGTGCTCGTGCACGATTCCCCCATAGGAAACAATGGGGCTGTTTGAGCTGAAAAAAAACCTAACACCTGCAAAAAAGCAGCGTTCAGCTCCTAACGCAGCCCCATTGTTTCCTATGGGGAAACACTTCCTACGTCTGCACCTAACACACTAACATGTATCCCGAGTCTAAACACCCCTAACCTTACACTTATTAACCCCTAATCTGCCGCCCCCGCTATCGCTGACCCCTGCATATTTTTTTAAACCCCTAATCTGCCGCTCCGTAAACCGCCGCAACCTACGTTATCCCTATGTACCCCTAATCTGCTGCCCTAACATCGCCGACCCCTATATTATATTTATTAACCCCTAATCTGCCCCCCTCAACGTCGCCGACACCTGCCTACACTTATTAACCCCTAATCTGCCGAGCGGACCTGAGCGCTACTATAATAAAGTTATTAACCCCTAATCCGCCTCACTAACCCTATCATAAATAGTATTAACCCCTAATCTGCCCTCCCTAACATCGCCGACACCTAACTTCAATTATTAACCCCTAATCTGACGACCGGAGCTCACCGCTATTCTAATAAATGTATTAACCCCTAAAGCTAAGTCTAACCCTAACACTAACACCCCCCTAAGTTAAATATAATTTTTATCTAACGAAATAAATTAACTCTTATTAAATAAATGATTCCTATTTAAAGCTAAATACTTACCTGTAAAATACATCCTAATATAGCTACAATATAAATTATAATTATATTATAGCTATTATAGGATTAATATTTATTTTACAGGTAACTTTGTAATTATTTTAACCATGTACAATAGCTATTAAATAGTTAAGAACTATTTAATAGTTACCTAGTTAAAATAATAACAAAATTACCTGTAAAATAAGTCCTAACCTAAGATATAATTAAACCTAACACTACCCTATCAATAAAATAATTAAATAAACTACCTACAATTACCTACAATTAACCTAACACTAACTCTAACGCTCACTTCAGAAACGACTCTAAATACCAGCGTTAGAAAGATCCCATTGAAAAGATAGGCTACGCAAATGGCGTAGGGGGATCTGCGGTATGGAAAAGTCGCGGCTGAAAAGTGAGCGTTAGACCCTTTAATCACTGACTCCAAATACCAGCGGGCGCCCAAAACCAGCGTTAGGAGCCTCTAACGCTGGTTTTGACGGCTACCGCCGAACTCCAAATCTAGGCCTTAGTGTTCAAGACATTTTAAAGCGCAACTATAGATGCACTTTTTGCAACCAATTTGCAACCATATCTCCTCCAATTAAGTAGCAGTTACTTTTCTCGGCACATAGAACAGAGTAATATCCAAGTTATTAACAGTTAAAACAGATTCCAGATCATTAACTCTTAGGATTTCATACTTCATATTGAACCTACTCTCCTGCTCTTTTGCACAAATATATTGTTTTATTGTTTTATTATTTTATGAATACCTTCATTAGGTTGGCAAACCTAACAATTAAATAATGTTTCAAAGACAAAAGAATATATATTTTTTATTTGTTTATTCTGCACTTGCGCAATTCTCTTTTAAATTACAAATACTATATTGTTTCTAGTCAAATTAAAGATCTATTTATTTTTACTTATTTCGAATTGTACTAGCTCTTTTTTATGGGGTATTTGCTTTGAGCGCTAGGAAGTCTAATCCTTATCACACATATTGTTCATTGCTGCACCCTGGTACTGTGTCTCCAAGTTTGTGAGAGTGCAATCTTTTCAAAGACTATATATATATATATATATATATATATATATATATATATATATATATATATATATATATATATATATATATATATATATATATATATATATATATATATATATGTATAAAACATGTGACAAAAATCTCCAAGGGTGCAATACAAACAAAAAATCAATCAGAAGACAATGCACTCTTTGGATTTACCAATCTTCAAGCAACGTATTAAGCAACGTTTAGGGGCATTCTGAGGAAGGGGTGAATGCCCCAAAATGTCACTCAATAAAAGTTAATTGAAGATTGGTAAGAAATATTGAAAATAATTATTAAAAAATATTTTACATATGTGTAATAATTTTCAATAATTATTAATAGTATTTTTTTTAAATTTATATAATAAATACAGTATATATAAATTAAAAATTTCAATCACAAATATATATATATATATATATATTTTTTTTTTTTTTTTTTTTTAAACTTGAACTAGAACTTGAACTAGAACAGTCTCAGAATAAGGACTATTAATAATTTTTGACGTAAGAGAACATTTTCCAATTTTTGTACATTTTTTCAGTCTGAAAAAAATTTAAAATTATATTCCTTTTTACTTGCCTCAAAATATGGTTTTAAATCTTTGTTTAGTTTGGCAATCTCTTGTTTTGTTTCATGTTGTAATTTTGAGATGATTGCCTGTCTCATTAGATACATATCAATTAACAAAAAGTAAATGTTGCCACTTTTGTCAGAATTCTTAATTAGGAATTTCTCCAATGTAATCATCTCAGGTGATGCCTTCTGTTCTCTGAGAGATATTTTTTTCTAACAGTAATTTCACAATTTACAATTTCTTCATAATGAGTTGAGAGCTTAATTTTGGGGAAAGAGTTTTTCAATAAATCACACCTGGTTTCTTGCCTTCATTATCTTGCTATAATTCTTCTAGGACATTTTCCCTTTTTTATCATTGGTCTATTTTGTATTGTATAGATATTCACTATCAATATCTGAATCTTTAATATAATATATATAAATATATAAATATATATATATATATATATATATATAATTTTTTTTTTAAGTTTTATTTCCTTAAATGTGTTAACAACAGCCACATCTCTTAGTAATATCGACTGTTGCTTGGCTAACAAAATCCCTATGATCACACTGGCCCCCCCCATCTGCTATTACATTGTGCACAACCAGGTTTCCTACCCACTGTTAACCCTAGGAACGTGCCAATCCCTTATTAATCATCTGCCATTTAATGGCTCAGGTTTTAACCTAGCTATGACAAGGCTACCCTTCACAATTAACCGTAGCAGATCAGCCAAGCTAGCCTGCTCTTCCCCATTATAATAAATACTAAATCACAGATGGTACATCTCCACTGGGTCTATATCAAAAGACCAAAGTACACAAGACAGAATGCCGCAATCCTGAAGTTCTAAATACTGAAACGTAAAAATGCTGACACAAGGGGCGTGTCTCTGTCTTAAATGGTTGCAATATCGGTTGCTCTGAGTGGAACATTGATAATATGCCTTTTATCAGTGCTTATGAGGATCATCCATCTAACTCAACCTGATAACTAGAAACTACTTATTCAGCTGAATTGAGTGATACCACAATATTGGGTATACCACCCCTGATAACCGATCCGGAATGTTGAGGCCTAAGGCAGGCTCCTCAGTGAGAGGCTTTCAACAACCCACCCCCCCCCCCCAGTATCTTGCAAGCCGGGTACATAGTGTACTATCACTGAAAATTACAGATTCTACTCTTGAAGTGAGATGCAAGCTGCCGGGTGAAAATGGAGGAACAGCTGCTAGACATGAATCCACCATCCAACTACGCATGTAGTTCCTGGTGGGAATATAAATAACAAAGCTATTTCTGGCCAAAACATAGTGTTGGAACATTCAGGGGAGAATACCGCAACTAAAGACACTGCACCATGCGCCCCTAAAGTTGTACATACACATCAGCGATACCCGCAAAGCCACGAACCTCTACACCCACCGTGACCATGGAGAGATCCGTACCGCAGCTACCTTCTCATTGAAATGAGACACATAGGGGAGGACATGCTAGATATGCTACATGCAAAAATATCATGTACACCATCAAAGGTAGCTAACTTAGAAGCACTAGTCCCATCTGGGATATACGATAGTAGCCAGCACGTCCACAGCTCCATAGAGCCTGAGGTAACATCAAAGAGCAAGAAGGCGCTTCACCTAATGCTAGCTGGCCATGGAGAACACAGAAAACGATCCCTCAGGAATCATCTATGTGAGCCAACACAGAGGATTCAAGGGGGGCATGAGCAAACACTCACAGACATTAAATTAGGAATAGGCTGAGAGAGCTTCTCTTGAACTAGCATGGACTAGCTATAAGATGTCCCTGTGGATCGCTACGTCTAAACTACACAATGCCAGAATACATTTTTTGTCATGAATGTTAAAAACTGTCCCTAGCCTTTTACGGAGACTTAATAAAAGTATGAACATATCCTCTGAGTGCTACTAAGGTTAAGGTACTAGTTGTTTATAGCAACAAATCTGAGACACACGCTTAAAATATTTGTGAAGGTGGAATGTGTATTAATATGCTTAGTGTGAAAGTCACTTAAGGCAGCTGCATGTTCTCTCATACTTATGGCTGTTACTCTGCCATTTCAATGTGCTTGCTTTACGGGAGAGCTATTACTATAATGCTCTTAATATATATACCCTATTTAATAGTTAAAGATTGCTGTATTCACCTTTGACCTTATATTATAAGAATCCCCACATATCTTTTTCCATTTAGGGGATCACTTTTCTTTGTTAAGTGACACCTCTACTATGCTTCTAGTAGAAGGGCTCCCCAGTTGGTTTATAGAACATTAATTAGAATTACTATAAACAGGCTCATATGTTCTCCTCTGACAGTCCAGCTAGTCAATAAGCTTGATATACTTTGTGGGACCTTCACTATTAGTACACCTCCAGACATACTAAAACATTATAGCCCTGTATATTCAAGGTGGATAATACCTCTGTGATCTCCCACCTCTACTTAACCTGTTGGGAGCTATATTATATTAACTTGCTGTCTCTCTGGTTGTTAATCTACTATATTTTCCTCCATATTCCAGAGAAAATTCATTATAAATCAATGCCCGACCAGGTGAGTATTCTATGATAAATTAGATAAAATACTCCCCTAAATTCTAAACTCTAAATAGTGAAAAATCAGGGACCTTTGTATACTAGATGAGATTTCTTGTCGCTGCAGATCAAAACAGATTAAAACAGATGCTATATGTTCATCTTATTTACACTTTTGTTTGTTGATATCTGTCCCCATAGTTGAGCTGTTTATTTTTTATTTTTCTATAGTCTCTGTATTATACACACAATTAAATTCCATTGCTAGTTTGCAACTAAAGTCCTAATAGTCCAAGAGTGTCCCTATATGTTCCACAACTGGTATATACTTATAGAAATTATTGATATATTCTACTGAAGCCCATGAGTGGCTATACACTCCGTTGTCATATGTTACTGTTCCTGGGTCTAAGAGTGGCCCTTTTATTCTCAGGACGTTCATATAAATATAAAATTTGAGGATTCTGTTATATTGCCCTAAGCATGACTTGATTTGTCTATATCCTGACAAACATAATATTTGTTAGGAATTATAGTTAGCATGAGTAGCACCATCTTGTTCTTGGCCGCCATTTTGTCTTTGGCATCCATCTTGTCTGAATAACCTTTATTATAGTGGTTTATTCTGTAGTGAAAAGTACATGTTTGTTATTATTCTCTGCAAAGCTAGTTGACCTTGTAGATGTTCCTGGCGCAAAGCCCGGAGGGTACTATCTCTATACAATGCTCAAATAGCCTTGTTTTCATGCACTCCTTATTGTGACTATAGAAATATTGTTTATGAGCTAGTATTTTTCCTGACAAACACTGTGTAAAATGACGCGGTCATAACGTGTAATCAAGTTAACCCTGTATGCTGTAATTGTTGGCTATAAGACATGTTGTGTGTCTTTCAATAAACAGAATAGTTTTAGATCATTGCTGCGTGGTCTAAATTACTGTTCTCTGGACATCCTTATCAAATAATCTATTCATCTCCAGTTGATACGGTGTGCCTGAGGCCCAGTCCTGAACTGACACGCTCCCCCCCCTGAAAACAACACCTTACAGTTTATGGTGTCAGCATGTGGGATTCACACTGGGTAAGTAGATTAGTGTTTTTTACTCTACTTTCCCTTTGTGAATCTGAACCTAAATTTAGTTGGTTTAATTTTTGTAATAGGTGTTGGTTATGTATGATAAAGGGTTAAAGGGGATCCTGCAGTAGAAGCAGGGTTTTGCGGAGGTTTTCAGACCTGCCGGCAGTTGTGATAATACCCTCCAGGCGGGTTAAAGTCCTGTGCTGGTTTAAACAGGTATTGTTCTGTCTGGTGAAGCGCGCAAGATAAAAGTTAGCATCCATTTGACGGGAGGTTATCAGTCCCCCGTGCAAGTTGGCATCGCTGTGCTGTGATGAGTGAGTCTCATCTGTGTTGAAGTTATCCCTATATACATGTCCTATAGTAGAGTTTTTGTTACCTATCACTGGATTTGAACTGATATTTGATGCTCTGCTTGCATGATTTTAATTGCTATTTGATTGCTGTGCTGTGCTTGGAGAATATTAAGTGACTATACATTTTAGCATTGATGCTCTTATTGTGCATGTAAAAATGGGGTCTGCTCATAGCAAAATATGGATAATAATGCATATTAAAAAGAGGAGAAGGAGATTGCATTTTTAATGTCTACAAAGGGGTTAATAGAAGCAGAGAGATATCCACTCCATAAAGGGAGGGGGATGATACAAAAACTGTCAGTGAGCACAGCTGTGTAGAGTCAGCAAAGAAAAAAAAAAGACAAAAAGAGCAGATGTATTATCCTGTTTGAAAATTGTCTCAGTCTGTTGGGAAATGGCCATTCTTTGCAGATCTGGACACTTTCAAATACATTTTAAATTTGGTGGAAAGTTAATCTTCTTGTATTTTTATATGTCTTTGGTATGTTATGAAATATATGTTTTCCTGAGAAGGAAAGAAAAAAAGGGAGTGAATTTCTGGTATGCGAGATATGAGCTTGTGTGTGTGTGTGTGTGTGTATTGCTGTAAAAATGACCTTGGTGCATTTTTCTTTCTGTATGGTAATTATTTAGGCTAGTTTCTTAGCTAAGAAAGCAAATGTTGTAATAAGGTATTTTGTAGTGTTATTTTTATAACTGTATTTTAAAGTCAACAGCATGTTTTAATTATGTGTGTTATTAATAGCAGTTTTTAGTTTTAAGTGATATTTGTTGTATGCAAATAAAAAAATAAAAAAACTGTCCACCTGTTGCAGCATATCAATATAGTGTTTTTGCAAATGAACTAATTAAGGGATTTGTGAATGTGCGGATGATTGAGTGACCTTTGGTCATGTTCTGGTAAATAAAAAGGATTAACAGGTTGATTCAAGTATGTTGTATTTACAAGATTTGTGCACGGCGTTAGTGGAAAAGATAAAATATGGTTATAAGCTGCATGTCATTAAAATTTATCTAAAGTATTTGGGTCAGTTTCTGTTGCAAGTAAATTAATGCAGAAGTTTTAATAGAAATGGGTATTATTTATGCGGTGATGGCTCTCATTTAAATATGCAGGTCATGATACAGTACAGAAGTAGACTTTTTGTGGTAAATAATATGAGTTTATTAAATCATGGCTAGGGTATACATAGTAACATAGTAACATAGTAGATAAGGTTGAAAAAAGACTGAAGTCCATCGAGTTCAACCTATACAAATCTAAAATACTTACAAAAAGCTCCAGTTAAGCTTAAATAACCCCATTAAAATGTGACCCATTTAATACTAGCAATCATATCCATGAATTTTGTTTATATACAGAAATTTATCCAGACTATTTTTAAATGTATCTATGGTATTGGCATTCACTACCTCCTTTGGTAATGAGTTCCACAATTTTATTGCTCTTACAGTGAAAAAACGTTTCCGTTGCAGGAGATTAAATCTCCTTTCCTCCAACCTTAAATTATGACCTCTTGTCAGAACCAATTTTCTTGGAATAAAAAGAGCTTCTGCCATCTCTGTATATGGGCCTTGAATATATTTATATAAAGTAATCATGTCACCTCTCAAACGCCTTTTTTCTAAAGAGAACAGACCCAGTTTGGCTAGCCTCTCCTCATAGGTTAATTTCTCCAATCCCCTTATTAGCTTTGTGGCCCTTCTCTGAACTTTTTCTAGTTCTGCAATATCTTTTTTAGCAATCGGTCCCCAGAACTGCACTCCAAACTCAAGGTGAGGTCTTACCAGGGCTTTATATAATGACAGAATTATGCTTTCCTCCCTTGAATCAATGCCTCTTTTAATACATGCTAGTATCTTATTAGCCTTTGAAGCCGCTGCCCTGCATTGTGCACTCATCTTTAGCTTGTTATCTATTACTACTCCCAAATCCCTTTCCTCCTGTGTTTGGCTAAGTCTTGTCCCATTTAAAAAATACATAGCCTGCTTATTTTTACTTCCAAAATGTAGAACCTTACATTTTTCCGTATTAAATCTCATTTTCCATTCACTTGCCCATAGTTCTAATTTTAGCAAATCCCTTTGCAAAGAGAGTTCATCCTGCTCTGACCTAATGACCTTACTTAAATTAGTATCATCTGCAAAAATAGAGATGTCGCTATTTAATCCTTGCTCCAAGTCATTTATAAAAATATTAAAAAGAACAGGGCCCAGTACTGATCCCTGGGGGACGCCACTGATTACCTTTGTCCAATCTGAGTATGATCCATTTACTGCTACTCGTTGCTCCCTATCTTTTATCCAGTTATTTATCCATGAGCTAACATTTTCAGCTATTCCCAGTCCCTTAATTTTGTGCATTAATCTCTCATGTGGCACTGTATCAAATGCCTTTGCAAAATCTAAGTATATCACATCAACTGATTCCCCTTTATCTATATTTTTACTTACTTCCTCGTAGAATCTAATTAGATTAGTTTGACATGATCTATTTCTCCTAAAGCCATGCTGATTAGAACTCATAATCTTGTTTACACGAATATGCTCATCAATATAATCCCTTATAATCCCTTCAAATATCTTCCCCACTATTGATGTCAGACTAACTGGTCTATAGCTTCCTGGATCATCCCTGCTTCCCTTTTTGAAGAGTGGCACCACATCAGCTTTACGCCAATCCTGGGGTACCATGCCTGAGGATAATGAGTCTTGAAAAATTAAGAGTAAAGGTTTGTCTATAACAGTGCTAAGTTCACTTAACACCCTTGGGTGTATTCCATCTGGGCCTGGAGTTTTATTTACCTTAATATTTTTTAGTTTTTTCCTGATATCCTCTAAACAAAACCCAGTTAGTGGTATGGACTGGCATGTTCTATTCTGTTCCAAAGTATCATTCAATGGTTCCTCTCTTGTGTATACTGAAGAAAAAAACTGGTTTAGTACCTCAGCCTTCTCCCTGTCATTATTTATCATGCTACCCTCCACACATTTTAATGTACCTATATTATCCTTCTTAGACTTTTTGCTATTTATGTACTTAAAGAACCTTTTAGGGTTAGACTTAGAATCCTTGGCAATTAATTTTTCATTTTCAATTTTGGCTAATTTGATTGTTTTTTTGCATGCTTTGTTACATTCCTTATAAATATTGTATGCTGAGTCTTTTTTTCGTTTTTTCCTAATTTCTTTTAACACATTTTTATTGATATGTATATTTATTTAACAAATTTTTAAATATTATCCATTTATCCTCTGTATTTTTATTAGAAAATACATTGTCCCAATTTATATTATTTAATGATTTCCTTAAATCGTTGAATTTTGCTTTCTTGAAATTAAAAGTCTTAGTTAAGCCTTTAAAACACTGCATATGAAAAGAGATTTCAAATGTGACCATGTTATGATCACTGTTACCCAAATGTTCTTTAACTTCTATGTTTGATATTATATCTGTATTGTTTGATAGCACTAAATCCAATATAGCTTTACTCCTAGTTGGCTCCTCTATTAATTGTGACAAGAAGTTATCCCTGAGAACATTTAAAAATCTATCCCCTTTAGCTGAATTACTAGTTTCATTGGCCCAGTTTATATCAGGGTAGTTAAAATCTCCCATAATTACAGCACTGTTATTAGCAGCCTTACCTATTTGGATAAGTAGTTGAGTTTCCTCCGGGTCACTAATGTTGGGAGGCTTGTAGCATGTTCCTAGTAATATTTTTTTAGGATTTTTCCCCCCACTCTTTATTTCAACCCACAGGGTCTCTACATTGTCACTTGTATCATAAATATCTTCCCTTATTGTAGGTTTAAGGTCAGGTTTAATATACATGCAGATTCCTCCACCCCTTTTATTATTCCTGTCCCTCCTAAATAATGTATACCCCTCTAAGTTAGCTGTCCAGTCATGTGAATCAAATTACATATGTAATTTACATGATAAATGGTTAGTCCTTAAAGGGACAGTACATTGTAACATAGTTTGATATTTAATGTATTTTTAATGACTTGTGATACAAGCTGAATAGTATAAAATGTAGGAGAAATTGCATTTGCAAGTTTATTTGTATATATGAAGTAAATTGCAATGGGTTAAATTTCGGATAATAAGTATATTTTATTGTGTTCCTTATCTTATATTTGTCTGTAAAACCGGAGCTCAGGGCTTAGACAGAGCAATGGAAAATTGTAATTTTATTACTTAAAGGACCAGTTCACTCATATGAAAGGAGTTCATGAGCAGCAATAGCACTGTATTAGCAGTTTGCAAAATATATTTTTTGAGACCTTTCCTTGTATTATTTTTTTTAAATCTGCCGTTTAGATAGCAGATATTTTCGCAGTGTAATTCTCTCTGTAATGCAAACTGAACTGATAAATTGCCTGCAATCTTAAGGCTAGATTTAGAGTTTTGTCAGTAACGACCCGCGTATCTAATGCTGGCTTTTTTTTCCCTGCACCTTTTAAATACCGCTGGTATTTAGAGTTCACAGAATGGCTGCGTTAGGCTCCAAAAAGGGAGCGTATAGCATATTTACCGCCACTGCAACTCTAAATACCAGCGGTGCTTACGGACGTGGCCAGCTTCAAAAACGTGCTCGTGCACGATTCCCCCAAAGAAAACAATGGGGCATTTTGAGCTGAAAAAAAACCTAACTCCTGCAAAAAAGCAGCGTTCAGCTCCTAACACAGCCCCATTGTTTCCTACGGGGAAAAACTTCCTAAGTCTGCACCTAACACCCTAACATGTACCCCGAGTCTAAACACCCCTAATCTTACACTTATTAACCCCTAATCTGCTGCGCCTGCTATCACTGACACCTGCATATTTTATTAACCCCTAATCTGCCGCTCCGTACACCACCGCAACCTACGTTATCCCTATGTACCCCTAATCTGCTGCCCCTAACACCGCCGACCCCTATATTATATTTATTAACCCCTAATCTGCCCCCCACAACGTCACTGCCAGCTACCTACAATAATTAACCCCTAATCTGCCGCTACTATAATACAGTTATTAACCCCTAATCCGCCTCACTCCCGCCTCAATAACCCTATAATAAATAGTATTAACCCCTAATCTGCCCTCCCTAACATCACCGACACCTAACTTCAAGTATTAACCCCTAATATGCCGACCGGACCTCACCGCTACTCTAATAAATTTATTAACCCCTAAAGCTAAGTCTAACCCTAACACTAACACCCCCCTAAATTAAATATAATTTAAATCTAACGAAATAAATTAAATCTTATTAAATAAATTATTCCTATTTAAAGCTAAATACTTACCTGTAAAATAAACCCTAATATAGCTACAATATAAATAATAATTATATTGTAGCTATTTTAGGAATAATATTTATTTTACAGGCAACTTTGTATTTATTTTAACCAGGTACAATAGCTATTAAATAGTTATTAATTATTTAATAGTTACCTAGTTAAAATAATTACAAAATTACCTGTAAAATAAATCCTAACCTAAGTTACAATTAAACCTAACACTACACTATCAATAAATTAATGAAATAAAATACCTACGATTATCTACAATTAAACCTAACACTACACTATCAATAAATTAATTAAATACAATACCTACAAATAAATACAATTAAATAAACTAACTAAAGTACAAAAAATAAAAAAGAACTAAGTTACAAAAAATAAAAAAATATTTACAAACATTAGAAAAATATTACAACAATTTTAAACTAATTACACCTACTCTAAGCCCCCTAATAAAATAACAAAGCCCCCAAAATAAAAAAAATGCCCTACCCTATTCTAAAATTAAAATAGAAAAGCTCTTTTAACTTACCAGCCCTTAAAAGGGCCTTTTGCGGGGCATTCCCCAAAGAATTCAGCTCTTTTGCCTGGAAAAAAAAACATACAATACCCCCCCACCAACATTACAACCCACCACCCACATACCCCTAATCTAACCCAAACCCCCTTCAATAAACCTAACACTAAGCCCCTGAAGATCTTCCTACCTTGTCTTCACCACGCCGGGTTCACCGATCCGTCCAGAGTAGCCTCCCAAGTCTTGATCCAAGCCCAAGCGGGGGCTGAAGAAGTCCATCCTCCGGCTGAAGTCTTGATCCAAGCGGCGGCTGAAGAATTCCATCATCGGGCAGAGGTCTTCATCCTATCCGGGCAGAAGAGGAGATCTGGACAGGCAAACATCTTCATCCAAGCGGCATCTTCTATCTTCTTCCATCTGATGACGAGTAGCTCCATCTTCAAGACCTCCAGTGCGGATCCATCCTCTTCTTCCGACGTCCTAAAACAGAATGAAGGTTCCTTTAAGGGACGTCATCCAAGATGGCGTCCCTCGAATTCCGATTGGCTGATAGGATTCTATCAGCCAGTCGGAATTAAGGTAGGAAAATTCTGATTGGCTGATGGAATCAGCCAATCAGATTCAAGTTCAATCCAATTGGCTGATCCAATCAGCCAATCAGATTGAGCTCGCATTCTATTGGCTGATCGGATAAGGCAATAGAATGTGAGCTCAATCTGATTGGCTAATTGGATCAGCCAATCGGATTGAACTTGAATCTGGCTGATTCCATCAGCCAATCAGAATATTCCTACCTTAATTCCGATTGGCTGATAGAATCCTATCAGCTAATCGGAATTCGAGGGACGCCATCTTGGATGACGTCCCTTAAAGGAACCTTCATTCTGTTTTAGGACAACGGAAGAAGAGGATGGATCCGCGCTGGAGGTCTTGAAGATGGAGCCGCTCGTCATCGGATGGAAGAAGATAGAAGATAGGATACCACTTGGATCAAGACTTCAGCTGGAGGATGGACGTCTTCAGCCCCCGCTTGGGCTTGGAACAAGACTTTGGAGGCTCTTCTGGACGGATCGGTGAACCTGGCGTGGTGAAGACAAGGTAGGAAGATCTTCAGGGGCTTAGTGTTAGGTTTATTTAAGGGGGGTTTGGGTTAGATTAGGGGTATGTGGGTGGTGGGTTGTACATTATATTTATTAACCCCTAATCTGCCGCCCCCAATGTCGCCTCCACCTACCTAACTACACTTATTAACCCCTAATCTGCCGACCGGACCTCACCGCTACTATAATAAAGTTATTAACCCCTAATCCGCCTCACTCCCACCTCAATAACCCTATAATAAATAGTATTAACCCCTAATCTGCCGTCCCTAACATCACCGACACCTCACCGCTACTCTAATAAATTTATTAACCCCTAAAGCTAAGTCTAACCCTAACACTAACACCCCCCTAAGTTAAATATAATTTTTATCTAACAAAATAAATTAACTCTTATTAAATAAATTATTCCTATTTAAAGCTAAATACTTACCTGTAAAATAAACCCTAATATAGCTAAAATATAAATAATAATTATATTGTAGCTATTTTAGGATTTATATTTATTTTACAGGCAACTTTGTATTTATTTTAACCAGGTACAATAGCTATTAAATAGTTAATAACGATTTAATAGCTACCTAGTTAAAATAATTACAAAATTACCTGTAAAATAAATCCTAACCTAAGTTACAATTAAACCTAACACTACACTATAAATAAATTAAATAAACTACCTACAATTATCTACAATTAAATCTAACACTACACTATCAATAAATTAATTACATAAAATACCTACAAATAAATACAATTAAATAAACTAAAGTACAAAAAATAAAAAAAGAAATAAGTTACAAAAAAATAAAAAAATATTTATAAACATTAGAAAAATATTACGAAAATTTTAAGCTAATTACACCTACTCTAAGCCCCCTAATAAAATAACAAAGCCCCCCAAAATAAAAAAATTCTCTACCCTATTCTAAAATAAAAATAGAAAAGCTCTTTTACCTTACCAGCCCTTAAAAGGGCCTTTTGCGGGGCATGCCCCAAAGAATTCTGCTCTTTTGCCTGAAAAAAAAACCATACAATACCCCCCCAACATTACAACCCACCACCCACATTCCCCTAATCTAACCCAAACCCCCCTTAAATTAACCTAACACTAAGCCCCTGAAGATCTCCCTACCTTGAGTCGTGTTCACCCAGTCTTCATCCAAGCGGCATCTTCTATCTTCATCCATCCGGAGCGGGGCGGAGCCATCTTCTTGCCAGCCGACGCGGATCCATCCTCTTCTACCGACGCCTACTCGCCGAATGACTTTTCCTTTAAATGACGTCATCCAAGATGGCGTCCCTCGATTTCCGATTGGCTGATAGGATTCTATCAGCCAATCGGAATTAAGGTAGGAAAATTCTGATTGGCTGATGGAATCAGCCAATCAGATTCAAGTTCAATCCGATTGGCTGATCCAATCAGATTGAGCTCGCATTCTATTAGCTGATCGGAACAGCCAATAGAATGCGAGCTCAATCTGATTGGCTGATTCCATCAGCCAATCAGAATTTTCCTGCCTTAATTCCGATTGGCTGATAGAATCCTATCAGCCAATCGGAATTCGAGGGACGCCATCTTGAATGATGTCATTTAAAGGAACAGTCATTCGGCGAGTAGGCTTCGGTAGAAGAGGATGGATCCGTGTCGGCTGGGAAGAAGATGGCTCCGCTCCGCTCCGGATGGATGAAGATAGAAGATGCCGCTTGGATGAAGATGTCTACAGGTCCGGATGTCCTCTTCTGCCCGGATAGGATGAAGACTTCAGCCCGATGATGGACCTCTTCAGCCCGATGATGGACCTCTTCAGCCTGATGATGGATCTCTTTAGCGCCCGCTTGGGCTTGGATGAAGACTTCATAGGCTCTTCTGGACCAATCGGTGATACCCGGCGTGGTGAAGATAAGGTAGGAAGATCTTCAGGGGCTTAGTGTTAGGTTTATTTAAGGGGGGTTTGGGTTAGATTAGGGGTATGTGGGTGGTGAGTTGTAATGTTGGTGGGGTATTGTATGTTTTTTTTACAGGCAAAAGAGCAGAATTTTTTGGGGCATGCCCCGCAAAAGGCCCTTTTAAGGGCTGGTAAGGTAAAAGAGCTTTTCTATTTTTATTTTAGAATAGGGTAGGGCATTTTTTTATTTTGGGGGGCTTTGTTATTTTATTAGGGGGCTTAGAGTAGGTGTAATTAGCTTAAAATTGTTGTAATATTTTTCTAATGTTTGGAAATTATTTTTTTATTTTTTGTAACTTAGTTCTTTTTTATTTTTTGTACTTTAGTTAGTTTATTTAATTGTATTTATTTGTAGGTATTTTTATGTAATTAATGTATTGATAGTGTAGTGTTAGGTTTAATTGTAGATAATTGTAGGTATTTTATTTAATTAATTTATTGATAGTGTAGTGTTAGGTTTAATTGTAACTTAGGTTAGGATTTATTTTACAGGTAATTTTGTAATTATTTTAACTAGGTAGTTATTAAATAGTAAATAACTATTTAATAGCTATTGTACCTGGTTAAAATAAATACAGAGTTGCCTGTAAAATAAATATAAATCCTAAAATAGCTACAATATAATTATAATTTATATTGTAGCTATTTTAGGGTTTATTTTACAGGTAAGTATTTAGCTTTAAATAGGAATAATTTATTTAATAAGAGTTAATTTATTTCGTTAGATAAAAATTATATTTAACTTAGGGGGGTGTTAGGGTTAGGGTTAGACTTAGCTTTAGGGGTTAATAACTTTATTATAGTAGCGGTGAGGTCCGGTCGGCAGATTAGGGGTTAATAAGTGTAGGTAGGTAGCGGCGATGTTGGGGGGGCAGATTAGGGGTTAATAAATATAATATAGGGGCCGGCGGTGTTAGGGGCAGCAGATTAGGGGTACATAGGGATAACGTAGGTTGCGGCGGTGTACGGAGCGGCAGATTAGGGGTTCATAATAATATGCAGGGGTCAGCGATAGCGGGGTCAGCAGATTAGGGGTTAATAAGTTTAAGGTTAGGGGTGTTTAGACTCGGGGTATATGTTAGGCTGTTAGGTGCAGACATAGGAAGTGTTTCCCCATAGGAAACAATGGGGCTGCGTTAGGAGCTGAAAGCTGCTTTTTTGCAGGTGTTAGATTTTTTTTCAGCTCAAACTGCCCCATTGTTTCCTATGGGGATATAGTGCACGAGAACGTTTTTGAAGCTGGCAGCGTCCGTAAGCACCGCTGGTATTGAGAGTTGCAGTGGCGGTAAACATGCTATACGCTCCCTTTTTGGAGCCTAACGCAGCCCTTCTGTGAACTCTAAATACCAGCGGTATTTAAAAGGTGCGGGGGGAAAAAAATCCAGCATTAGCTACGCGGGTCGTTACCGACAAAACTCTAAATCTAGCCATGAGATTTTAAAGAAATATTTACAGAGAGATGAAAATGAGGTTTACTATAAGCCTACCACTAGTATATTTAACTGTGTCAGCAGTTTCAATTAAAGATATTTTTTAATTTGGGTAAAATGTTCCTTTAACTAGCCTGCACCCCACTGTGAGTGTATGTTTTTATGCTTAGGCTATTTAATGAACATCAGTATATATTTTTTATTATAAGTATGGCTAATGGATCATTGGGAACAAGTTAAAGGGGATTTTTTTTAATTATTATTATTATTCTTTTGTAGAAAGCTTATTTTTTGTTATTTGCAGTTGTTATATTTGGCTAGAGAGCTGCAAAATGATGAATATCAAATTATAAAACAAAGTTGAATCAAATAATTGTGTATTTATTAAAATTTTGGTTATGTAAAAGTATAGATTGGATTCCATAGCTTTTCACAAATTATTTGTGCCACACCTGAGTTATTTAACAGTGGATTTGCATGGTGCATGCGGGCAGGGGCTATATAGAATAGTGTCTGTACCATTATTATCTGATCTTTCCCCAAATAGGGTACTTAGGTGTTTGTGTGTTCCTTTGTAAATTTATGGTTCGGGATTTTATTTGTAAATATGCAACTGGAGTTTAGTGATCATCTGCAGTGATTGCCTTATTAGTATGATCTCATAGTATTGTGCATGGTAGACTTTGCAGAACCAGGGTATAGATGGTTGTTATAGGATTTTAATTATTTGTAGTGTTTTGCGAGTGCTGTGTTTCAGTGAATGTAAGTATATGTGTTGAATTTCAGGTTAATTGTGGTTGTTTAAAGTTTGTGTCAGCTGTTAATGTTTTGTTTTGTGGAATGGACAAGTGGTTTTAAATGTTTTCTAAGAGATTGTTATGTTTTTCTCTTTCGTGACTGCGTGTGGAAGCGTGCTGTATGAATGGCATATTGAATAGTGAGGTGTATTTGATTTTGCTTGCTATTAAGAATAGTTTACTGCATGCATGAGTGGAGTGCATGATTTGTCTTTTAGTTTCGTGTTATATTGTGTTTGTGTGCCACATGGGATGTTTCATGCAAACAAGGGGGAAATATTGATGAGTATTGATGAGTATCTTTAGGTGATTTTGTTCTTAACACAATATTTGTATTTGCAGGATGAGATTATGAAGCTGTATCCTGAGATTAAAGACATTAAGGTAAAATCTGTACAGATAAAATTCCATAGTGCACTCTCCAAAAGATTGAAGATTGAATGCAAGTAAACCTTTTAAAGAAAGAAAAATGAAGATAAAAGACCTTTTGTCAAGCTTGTTTTAACCACCATACTGCAGTAAAGTTGCTGTACTATCTTTGGATCCATTCTTTGCTTTGCATGCTGGTACCAGCCCCAGAACTGGACTCTGGGTAATCTATGACTGTTTCCTATAGTGTGTGTCTTCAAAACATAAAGACTATCCTTCTCTGGACTGTGCCTTGCCGGTTGTTATTGAGGACCTGTTATGCTGTTACAGGGTCAACCAATTAAATTACGGGAGTATTGTTTTAACTTGTTAACTTATATTGCTTGTTTTGTATGCTCTTGTATTTGTGTTATTTATGTTGATCATATTAGTTATAAGAAGTCATATAGTCTTGTCCACAGAAAAGTATGCCTTATTGGTATTAGAGCACATTGTAGTTTATGTACTTAAACAAAGTAACCTTTTAGATAAGCGTAACTCTAAACCTTGCAGTATTGTAACCTATTGAATTGCCCACTGAGTATAGAAAATATGTTTGCACCTCTATAGTTTAAAGAAAATGCTGCAATATATCAGAGTATTTTAGACCCTTCACCCTATGGAACATAGTGAGGACACGTCTCAGATAGAAATTTATATTAATCATACAAAGGAATATTTGTTTAGGGAGTAGCATAATCATAGTTATATTGATGGTATATTTTCTACCTACCATGGCTCTTATTGGAGCTGTGTTATGAAAGCAAATGTATTTTGTTTCCCTTTTATTAATTGGTAAGGTATCTGCAATTTGAATTTTGTAATTCCAAAGGTTTGTCAATGAAAGGAATTATCTTACCATAAAGATGTGTTTACCTTTAAAATATTTTGTAGCTTTAAATGATGTTATGATTGTATGCTTTCCTCATACAGGAGTGTGAGAGAATTTAGGTTGCATAAAATAATTAGTAAACTAGTAGTGTTTATATCAGATGAGATTGTTGACTATTAGGATCATAGTTGGAGAACTATAAACATTACAGGTAGTAGCTGTGCAGAATAAAGCAACACTAGGTTCTTTTATTTTTAGTAGTTCCAAGTGACAGTGTGAAGGGATTCATTTTTTTAAGAAAATATTTTTATTGACTGTTTTGTTTTTGTTACAGGGCAGGCCTTAGCATAAGTTTTAGCATAGACATTCAGCCTCTTGATGAAGTCTAGCAGTTTTCACTTGCTTAGTATTCATGAAGTATCATTTAAATTGTATAGAGAAGCTGTGAATTATTCTCTGTAAAAGTATCAATGTATTTAGTTTGTATTATATATCAATAATGTTTTCTTGGTTTTAAATGACATAGGATAAGTTAAGCTAAAGGAATTGTGATGCTTACGAAAAAATATGAAAGAAGTTTTATTTGGACATAATTGTGATTGTTTTGTTTCCTTCTTAGACTCCTTCTGACTCGAGTATCTGCTTGCTATGGGGATCCACTGGCTACCTTGTCTACTCCATGAAGAAACCATCAGACTTCCAGCATCTACCTGCAGAAGAACACTGGATAAGCACCCCTACTGCAAATGAACTGTATTAAAGCAAATTGTCTGAGGAAGGTGGAGCTCTCGAAGGGGACAAAGACTGTTCTTAAAGTGATCAGAGGCCACCTAGAGACATTTGTGCTGTTCCCATGTCATGCTTCACTGTAGGAGTGTACAGAGCAAAGAACTGTTGGACATATTGGGGGGTGCTAGAAATGCAGGTGGAGAAATAAAAGATGCATCATTGTTTGGGGGTAGATGGGGGGCTGGTTGGGTCTTTGTGCAGATAGACCAGTAGTTTGAGGATGCTGGGAGGTAGACAGAGAGTATTGGAGAGGCTGCACCTATGTGCAGTGACAAATTGTGCCCTATTGGGCTATAAAATTATACCACGACATGCAAATATATTTTCTCTATAGTATTCTCACATAGTTTCATGTTACCGTAGAATTCGGCTTATGATGTTGTTAAAGGCTTTACTAATTTTCTGCGCCTTTCTATTTTTATGTTATTCTGTTAGAATAAAAGAGTGGTATGTTAGGAATTATTGTTAGCATGAGTAGCGCCATCTTGTTCTTGGCCGCCATTTTGTCTTTGGCATCCATCTTGTCTGAATAACCTTTATTAAAGTGGTTTATTCTGTAGTGAGACGTACATGTTTTTTATTATTCTCTGCAAAGCTAGTTGACCTTGTAGATGTTCCTTGCGCAACGTAGGGTACTATCTCTATACGATGCTCAAATAACCTTGTTTTCATGCACTCCTTATTGTGACTATAGAAATATTGTTTATGAGCTAGTATTTTTCCTGACAAACACTGTGTAAAATGATGCGGTCATAACGTGTCATCAAGTTAACCCTGTATGCTGTAATTTTTGGCTATAAGACATGTTGCGTGTCTTTCAATAAACAGAATAGTTTTAGATCGTTGCTGCGTGGTCTGAATTACTGTTCTCTGGACGTCCTTATCAAATAATCTATTCATCTCCTGTTGGTACTGTGTGCCTGAGGCCCAGTCCTGAACTGACACCCCCCCCCCCTGAAAACAACACCTTACAATATTGTTCAGATATGAAAGGGGCTTGATCTTGTCTTTACCTATGTACAGGTTACATGTTGTTAACATTAGTTTTTTTCTTTCATTTTGGTATGCACTTTTGGTCCAATATGCCGTAACTTCTCCTTGTGCTTTAACGTACAGAACATTTTACTGATATGTATATATGCTCAGGAAACAAATTAATGACCAGTTGATGATGGTGCCAGATTAAGCATCAACTTGTTCCCATTGTTATCCTATCTATGTACTATATTGTTTTGGACTGTATCCATCTCGTACATCTGTTACAACTGTGGAAGATCATGATATATTTATTGTATTCTGTTGAAACACCTCAATAAAAATTCTTATTATAAAAAAAAAAAATGTCAACGCAACATAACCAAAATCCCAAAACAATGAAATCCTGAAAGCAGTCCATATCTTCACTATCTTTTTCCCTCTGCCTGCAGCCAGGGTTCAAGGGGGCACCAATCAGTGCTGACTCCTAGGTAACTCCATGGGGACGTGAGCACAATGCTATCTATATGGCATACATGAATCTAGTTGTGAAAAAATGTAAAAATGCATTCAGATAAGAGGTGGCCTTCAAGGGCTAAGAGATTTGCATATGAGCCTCCTAAGTTTAGCTTTCAACTAAGAATACCAAGAGAACAATGCAACATTGATGATAAAAGTAAATTGGAAAGTGGTTTGAAATTACTTGCCCTATCTGAATCATGAAAGCTTAATTTTGGCTAGACTGTCCCTTTAACAAATAAAAATCATGATTGCAGTGGGAGGGTTCTCTGTCCAAAAATTGATCTCCCACACTATTCTAACTGGTTAAACAGTGATTGTTATTATTATTTAATAGTCATTCCAATCAGTGTTTAAAGGAACAGTCAACTCCAACATTTTTATTGTTTAAAAAGATAGATAACCCCTTTATTACCCATTCCTCAGTTTTGCACAGCCAACATGGTTACATTAATATATTTTTAACCCCTGTGATTAGCTTGTATCTAAGCCTTTTTTTACAACCCTCTGATCACAAGGCTATTTATTTTCTATTGACTTGCATTTAGTACTGTGTTCTGCTAACTCTTAAATAACTCCTCAGGTATGAGCACAATGTTATCTATATGGCTCACATGAACTAGCAGTCTGCTGTTGTGAAAATCTAATAAAAAATCATGTTATAAGAGGCTGTCTGTAGTGGCTTAGAAACAGACAGAAATTTAGAGGTTTAAATGTTATAAACTATTTTAATATAACAATGTTGGTTGTGCAAAGCTGGGAAATGGGTAGTAAAAGAATTATCTTTCTTTTTAAACAGTAACAGTGTTGGTGTTCACTGTCCCATTAAGTCATCCAGTAATATCTCACAGGACTATGTGATTCTTAGCACCCTTTCATGCTGCTTCTTTATATTTCTTTTCCTTTACACAAAGTGATTATTGCTTTTAAAATATGATAATTCCCCTTAATGCAAGGAATAAACCATATTGCAAGACTAGTATTTCTAGATCAAGTGAAACCTTACTCCTGTGTGTCTTGCTGGGGACTGGGTAAGATGGGGCTAAAGGCACCCTCATGGAATGTTGCTGTTTACATCTAAGCATAAGCACCGTCTTGAGTATTTAAGAGAATTTAAAGGGACACTAAACACATATTTTTTCATTTGTGATTCAGATAGAGCATGCAATTTAAAGCAACTTTCTAATTTCCTCCTATTATCAATTTTTCTTCATTCTCTTGGTATCTTTATTTGAAATGCAAGAATGTAAGTTTAGATGCCGGACCATTTTTGGTGAACAACCTGGGTTGTTCTTGCTGATTGGTGGATACATTAATCCACCAATAAAAAGTGCTGTCCAGAGTTCTGAACCAAAATAAAAGCTTAGATGCCTTCTTTTTCAAAGAAAGTTAGCAAGAGAATAAAGAAAAATTGATAATAGGAGTAAATTAGAAAGTTGCTTAAAATTGCATGCTCTATCTGAATCGTGAAAGAAAACATTTGGGTTCAGGGTTCAGTGTCCCTTTAAGATCGCCTATGGCTACAATACTTACCTCAATATGCTTTTTAAAGCATGGAGATCATGTTAAGGTAATTATTAAGCACTTACAATAAATAAATAAAGGAAACAAATTAATACTGACAATCTTTGTAAGTATTTTTTTTTCATTGGTGCATTCATTCAGATTTTCATTTTGCTAAAACAAAACAAATATTCGATTTTTGTGACGAATGTGGAATCATCCAAAAACAAATGGACATCTCTACTGCTCTCCTTGCAAACTCAGACAATTTGATTGGGGTGTGATTTCAATTAGCGAAACCAGCTATTTCATATGCATATTTACAGTACCTTTAAGCTAGAGGCAATGTTTTATGACAAAATATACAGTATTGTTATTGTTTAAGGGTAATGCAATTTGATCATGAACAGTGCTGCGTTTAGTATAGGTTTATCAAACTGACTATTGATATGAGTAAATCTCTGAGTGGTTAAATAGCAGCAACAGTGATTCCATGCTGTCACAATTTATAAGCAGCAGGTAAAAATAATTTACCCTTACATAGTTATGTATTTGGAACAGACTGTCAGAGTTTCTGGTAACAATATATACAGTGGATGAATCCTCCATAGTCATTTATGTCAAAATCATTTTGTATCAAACCAGATTCAGTTATTTGAAAAGTAAATTGTTACTGCACTGTAAATATATTCCAAATTTGTGTTATTTCTTTAGATAAAACAGGGCTCTTTTTTAATTCTACAACATATTTGTTACTGTATATATCAGTTTTGCACAAAATAATGAAATGCATTGCATTTTATATATCAGTTATCGTTTATGTCAGATGAGATTGATTAATATATTTATAGCTGTTTCTACACTCAAATAAAGAATAAAAAGGATATTTGGAAATAATAAAAATATGTTACATAAAGTATCACAAGTAAAAAATAATATTAATTCAATTCAAGGAACACATACATATTATTAAATGGTCCTATTCTGATAAAATATATGAACCATTTTACACAACCACCAAATCCCCGTATATGGTCTAATCCATGGGCAAAAACATTTGTTAGAGTCAATATTTAAATTTCTGTGGATGTGCTAGATGCATGGACTTTTGTGCTTACTCAAATATCAGGAAAAAATTAGGAACAAAAATAAAAATGAATATATCAATAATGCCATATGACATTTATAATAAAATAATCAATATCATCATACTTTGTAAGTGGTTATCTTGTTGGCTGACTGAATGAAGTTTCCAAAGCTAGTGTAAAGTGTCTAAGAAAAAATATGATTATAGTTGTAAATCAAATTTGCTATCTCAAACCTTTGACTATTAAAAACTTGTATCTATGAAAATCTCCATAGACTTCAATGGGGAATTTGAAATCAACATTAAACGGCAATGTAAGGCTATCTTATTGCACTGTGCTTCAGGTTCAGATTCAGATGACCAGGAGAACATATAATCAAATGCATTAAATGTGTTCACTATTGTAAAACATGGCCATAGACAAGACATTAAATTAGCATGCGCAGAACTAATTGTAGAACTAAATGTAGAATCATTAGCATTTAGCCTTTAGGTTTCCTTCCATAGCTAAGGACATGATGATCTAAAGGTTTCTGTGCTGGTGAGATTATTAAAGAACCAGTAAATACAGTAGATTTGCAAAATTAACAAATGTATGATAACAAGACAATGCAATAGTACTTAGGGCTCGATGATTGAAAGCTCTCTGGGCTGGACATTATTAAAGAATGCTCGCCAGTCCGTTTATTTCCCTGGTGTGATGATCTAAAGCCACTTTTTTACCCTAAAAACCGGGTGTCTCGCTAAGGGGCTTATACTGCATTTTCATATGAAAAATGCACAATAAAATTTGTATTTTAAACATCAAACAAAACAAATATTTGAACCAATAAAAAATAAGAATTAAAAGTTAAGTATTTTCACAGCACGAGTGAAATGTAAATTTTTTAAAAACCGGGCACTTTATCGTCTAAATTTACATTCACTTTAAGTAAACTGGATGTGCAAAAATTATCCCTTCGAAATTCTTACTTATAAGTACAATACAAAGCATAATTGTAGCTTTTTGTAAAATGGTCTGAATATGGGCTGTCGCATTGGCATATATGAAATGGTCTCTCTAATCCCAGTGTAATTCTGTAAAAACATTTGCACTACAGATCTCCCAGTTTTTTCTCGCTAACTAATAGGTGGCAAGCTTTTCTCAAAACACTCAAAATACTTATAACCCTAATAGAAAAACACATGCATACAAAATATAGGCAATTGTAAGATGCTATACACAGAAAGCAGCGTAATGTGATTTATATTGGCTGCAGGATTTACTTTTTAAAGTTGCCCCCAGGCAGGGTCCCCAGCTCACTGATAACTTTGCTCCACAGAGCAAACAATCCACCAAGGCAGCCCCTGTGAGGATCAGCGACAAAAAACATGTCTGATCTGGCGAAGTTTATATTATCAGGGCCATAACATAATAACATAGTAGATGAGTTTAAAGGAAGACAAAAAAAATATATATTGTAACCTATACAGATCCTAACTGATTTACCTGATTTACAATAAAGAAGCTGCCAATTAAATAATTAGAAGCCAACCCATTTAACAACAAGAAATCATTTCCCTGTATTCTGCTTTTAGCAAAAAATGCACATAAGCCATCCAGCTGTGAGCTGCATTATTTCAGTAAATATCACAACAAAATGTTACTGTTTTAATTTTCTATTGTGATATTTCTGAGATTTCTTCTAATAATATTCACTTAATGTAATTTATTCCATCTGTTTATAATTGTGAAAAATATTTATTCATTTTAATGGCCCTACAAGTCATCTAGCATTTAATGAAAGCTCACCATAGTTTTAATGTTATTGTTTTGTTACATGAACAACCAATTGAACTCAGATTGTCATTTATATTCTATAAAATGCTACAGTATGTCTACAATCTGGTTATAGTGATGATATTGACCTTCACCAGAAGTCAATGACTGGAACAGCGTTTTCCTCTTGAGGTTTTATTCTGTCAATCTTACCTTCTTTACCAATAATATAAATATCTCTAAGGAATGAATGAGCAGATTGCCTTGGGAAATGTATCAAAAGATGATAGAAAGAGTGATGCAAGTCTCAAAATTCCATTATCGACAATCTGAATATGTCTTAGGTAGGTCTGATTTCTTAAAACACATTATTAATGATAAAGGAATGGGAAAAATGAATATGTATATATGTATATTTGCCAAGGCATATAGTTTTTTTTTATATATTCAAGATTTAAAAAACAATGTGCTCAGATACCCCAGGATTATGACAGCTTCTCACTCCAATAGGAGCACAGGCACATTGTGAAAATGTCCCCTGCTCGCCAAAACACACCCAAGCACCCGGGGAAAGTGTCCCTTGCTTGCCAATAGCTTCCTAGGAACTCTCAAGGAAAGTTGCCCCTACTCACTAATTGGTGCACAGGCACCCTGGGAAAGTGGTCCTGCACATCAATAGGCACTCAGGCTACCTGGGAGTGTATTTGTGAGCAGGTGTCATTTTCCTTTAAGGTTCCTAGGCAGCTATTAGTGAGCTGTGGCCACTTCCCAGGGTGATTATGTGCCTATTGACAAGCCGGGTCCACTTTCCTGGAGTGCCTGGGTGCCTATTGGCAAGCAAGGGCAACTTTTCCAGGGTGCCTGGTCACCTATTGGTGAGCAGGAACCACTTTCTTGGGGTACCTAGGTGCATAATGGTAAGCAGGGGCAACATTCCTGGGGTACCTGGGCATCTGTTGGTGATCATGGGCCACTGTCACTGCCTATAATCAAGAAGGGTCCACTATCCAGGAGTATCTGGGGACCTATTGGTGAGCAGGGCCATTTTCAAGGAATACCTGGCTATTAGTGAACAAGAGACCATTTTCCAGGTTGCCTGGGCCTCTATTTTCTAGTCAAAGGGCTTTGAGAGTTGCAAAAAAATGAAATAAATGTGCACAACTATTTGTCTGAATATTATAAGGAATATTAAAAGGAGCAGTATTTGACTGCGCTATCACATTCTCACGAACAGTTAGAAGTATTAAGCATCTTTCAAGCTAGGTGCACATTATGCCCTAAATCCTTGGAGGTGATGGAAATATAACTGCGGAGATGAAATGTCTAATAATTGAGTGCTTTAATTGCGGCATCAACTGCACAGCCTATCTTACATACAGTATATGTGATTTATAGGACTTAGAGAGCTCCCTGGCAATAATATCTCAGACGTTTTTGATCCATTGGGCCCCTTTGCTCTTTCTACAAGCTATACCATTGGGACTGAGACCTATCCTTTCGGGATCTCTGATGTATTGCAAATATATTAACTTTTGATTTGTGTGATTTATATATCATGACCTGTTTATTGTTATATAACAAGTGGGCCCACTCTCATGAGTATTAACAGTGTTTATTAAATATCATAGTGCTCTATACACATTTGCATAGATTGGGTGTAAATATCATATGTTTTTTAATTTTAGTGTCTTACTTATCTATTCCTCTATAACAACAGACAGTATATTATGTAAATTTAATACTTTGGTGCTGGATAGAGGAGACTTTCTGGAGCACCTAGCTCAACGCTTCTTCCTTTTAAAATTACTGCTGTGAAAAAGATCTATTACACCATGTTTGTGCAAGACATGTTTGAGCATTACATACACATGTGGTATGAGTTTAATTAATTGAAAGCTTGCTAATAAGACCAACTTTCAATCACATCATTCCATTCAAAATGCCAAAGATCACAGAATTTGACAGACATAAAATCATACTTTTACATCAGCACGGCCACTCTCAAAAAGAAATCAGCAAATAAACTAGATACTCAAGATGTGGTATTCAAGCTGTTATAAAGAAATTTAAATAATCAGTAGAGGTCAAGGACAAAAGAAGGACTGTCAAAAGAAGGACATTGTCAAAATCTGATGAGAAGTTTCTCAGAGTTTCCTTCTTTTTTTTTTTTTTTCCAAAAATATTTTTATTAAGGCAAACAAGCAATTGTAACAATCAAAGACATCTCCATAACAATAATACAGATCAATAATCTCATACAGCAGAACATCATATAGCAAGACATTAATTGAGGCAAAGTGTCACCCTTCATCAATGCCTCTTTTTGTAATGATTCAACACTCCGGCGTCTTCAATATAATAGAGATCCACTCATGGGATCTGGTGACTGGGGCCAATCTGAAGACATCTTCCGAGAATTCAAAGAGTCCTCATCATATGAAGACAGGGAAAACTGATAAAAAGGTTGCAACAAAATATTCTTCAGGTAGCTTTGCAAGTACAGTATATGTAGATCATAAAAATGAGCACTCTGTAATATAAAATATAACTAATGTCTAGACATGCTACAGAAATCAAATAAAGCATTATAAAAATGTGCATGCATACACTGTGCGTAGGAGACAAAGAGCATAAGAATAGACACTACAATATCTGTTATAGTTAGGGCCTGAGGAACCTTCTAATGAAAAAGTAATAAAAAGCTAAGATCAAAAGCTCCTCAGACAGAGCAGAGACTACTTAACTCTGCCAGAATAGACTAATGTGGAGGTAAAGGTACGTAGCCTTTACCACAAAAGTAAGGGGGGGAGGGTGGGAGGGGGGGGGGGAATAGGCTGGCAAAAGTATTCCTCACAGCTACTGACAGATTTTACAAAGAAACAGGCTTCCTAGTCATGAACACAATCTGGGAAACATCAAACATAGATATATACTGCATATTAGAGTCCATATAAACATTGGAAATTAATATGGCAGTTGTTTCGGGTATGTAAAAACACATGTTTGACCTATTATGTTCTTGTCGCCCCTAGAAGCATAAAATAACAATACAAGAACAGCACTCAAAACAGAAGAGTTTCCTTTTTTAGAAACCAGACGAAGTCCAGCAAGGAGTTGGCTCAGCATCTGGCAGCTTCATCAGGATGCCAAGTTGACCCTTCTACAGTCCAAAGAAGCTTGATTCAGGAATGTATTTTGTGGAGGGGTAGTACCCAAAGAAGCCACTTTTTTGGAAGGAATCAGGGTGAAAAGGCTAAGATATGCTAAAGTTCACAAAGATTGGAATGGAAAAGTGGAAAAGAGTATTATGGAGTGACGAATCCAAGTTTTAACTTTTTGGGTCCAATCGTCGACAATATTAGAGAAGAATGTTGGAGAGTGATGGAAGAATTAGTGCTTGTGGCATTCAGTGAAATATGGTGGAGGGACTGTCCTGGTTTGGGGCTGCATTTCTGCAAATGGTGTTGGAGATATTGTCTGAATTGATGGGATCATGAATGCTGAAAAGTACAGACAGGTTTTAAGCCATCATGACATTCCTTCTGGAAAGCATCTCATTGGAAATGGTTTTATATTTAATGCAGTAGAATCATATTTGTAGAGAAAAACAGCTAATAACACATTGACAGTCATGGACTAGCCTTCACAGAGTCCAGATCTGAATATTATAGAGGCAGTATGGGATCACCTGGGCAGAGAAAGAAATAAAAGACAACCTAAATCTTAAGAAGAACTCTGGGAAGTGCTGAAAAAAGCCTGATATAATATACTAGAAGATTACGTCAGGAAACTTCAGAACAGTCTACCCAAAAGAGTTTAAGATGTGCTTAGTGCCAAGGGAGGTCACAGTAAATACTGACTTTTGCCCGAAGAGGCCATTTTGTTCTGAAAAGTTTATATTTTTTTACATTTTGTGTACATATTTCCTGTATTTTCTGTTTGTATTTTAATAAAGAGACCAAACAATAAATATGGATGGTCATTAAAACTTTGCTAAAACTGCTAAAACAACAAATCTAATGGTGAACTAAGACTTTTGCACAGTACTATACAATATCCCACAAAAGTGAGTACACCCCTCACATTTTTGTAAATATTTTATTATATCTTTTCATGTGACAACACTGAAGAAATGACACTTTGCTACAATGTAAAGTAGTGAGTGTACAGCCTGTATAACAGTGTAAATTTGCTGTCCCCTGAAAATAACTCAACACATAGCCATTAATGTCCCAACCATTGGCAAAAAAGTGAGTACACCCCTAAGTGGAAATGTCTAAATTGGGCCCAATTAGCCATTTTCCCTCCCCGGTGTCATGTGACTCACTAGTGCTACAAGGTCTCAGGTGTGAATAGGGAGCAGGTGTGTTAAATTTGGTGTTATCACTCTCACACTCTCTCATACTGGTCACTGAAAGTTCAACATGGCACCTCATGCCAAAGAACTATCTGAGGATCTGAAATAGTTGCTCTACATAAAGATGACCTAGGCTATAAGAAGATTGCCAAGATCCTGAAACTGAGCTGCAGCACGGTGGGCAAGACCATACAGTGGTTTCACAGGACAGGTTCCACTCAGAACAGGCCTTGCCATGGTCAACCAAAGAAGTTGAGTGCACGTGCTGAAGGGGTGGGGGGGTCAGCCAGTCAGTGCTCAAACCATATTCCGCACACTGCATCAAAATGGTCTGCATGGCTGTCATCCCAGAAGAAAGCCTCTTCTAAAGATAATGCACAAGAAAACCTGAAAACAGTTTGCTGAAGACAAGCAGACTAAGGACATGAATTACTGGAACCATGTCCTGTGGTCCGATGAGACTAAGATAAACTTATTTGGTTCAGATGTTGTCAAGCGTGTGTGGCGGCAACCAGATGAGGAGTACAAAGACAAGTGTGTCTTGCCTACAGTAAAGCATGATATGGGAGTGTCATGGTCTGGGCCTGCATGAGTGCTGCTGGCACTGGGGAGCTACAGTTCATTGAGGGAACCATGAATGCCAACATGTACTGTGACATACTGAAGCAGCGCATGATCTCCTCCCTTCGTAGACTGGGCCACAGGGCAGTATTCCAACACACCTCCAAGATGACCACTGCCTTGCTAAAGAAGCTGAGGGTAAAGGTGATGGACTGGTCAAGCATGTCTCCAGACCTAAACCCTATTGAGCATCTGTGTGGCATCCTCAAACGAAAGGTGGGGGAGCGCAAGGTCTCTAACATCCACCAGCTCTGTGATGTCATCATGGAGGATTGGAAGAGGACTGCAATGGCAACCTGTGAAGCTCTGAAGAACTCCATGCCCAAGAGTGTTAAGGCAGTGCTGAAAAATAAAGGTGGCCGCACAAAATATTGACACTTTGAGCCCAATTTGGACATTTTCACTTAGGGGTGTACTTTTGTTGCCAACGGTTTAGACATTAATGGCTGTGTGTTGAGTTATTTTGAGGGGACAGCACATTTACACTGTTATACAGGCTGTACACTCACTACTTTACATTGTAGCAAAGTGTCATTTCTTCAGTGCTGTCACATGAAAAGATATAATAAAATATTTAGAAAAATGTGAGGGGTGTACTCACTTTTGTGGGATACTGTATATACATATATGAAATATAATGTAAAATATGCATTTTGCACAATGCATTTTTAAAATTAGAGCTGAACGCGGTCGGGTTAGCGCGCATGAAAACATAGGATTCTTAAGGTGCATTATTGCATAAAAAATATTTAAAAATGTAATATAAATTATTAAAATTAATAAACATACTAAAAAAATATTCTAAAAAAGTCAATTTAATATATCTATATACATATGTATACATATTTAGACATATTTAGACATGCGTATGTATGCAGTTTTTTTTCAGACAGTTTTATTATGAGTGTAACAGTACTATTAAATGTGTTTTTTGTGACATTTTTTATTCGAGTTTAACAGTTAACCAGAGATCTGAGGTTGCGATAACCTGACGTGCGTTAAATTCAATTGTGCTCAAATGAAGAAGTTTACTTTCAAATATGTGCACTACTTTCGATTCGTGCAAACACCCGCAATAAACCCTTTATCGCTTGCGCCTAACAGTACTCCACTAATAGGGGGATATTTATCAAACTGTCAACTATGCTGCATTCGCCAGCACCAATACGCTTGCCTAACATTCGGACGCATATATCAATACGCTCTCAATAGTTATGAAAAAAGCCGGCAAAAAGACGTGCACCAAATACGGGGCGATGAGCATCGGACTGTTGTTAATTAGCAGTCATCGATCTTGCGTCACTAAACGCTGCCACTATACTAAAATGTTTAACCCCCTATCCCGCCGCTACCCGACCCCGCTGCAACCTAAATAAAGTTATTAACCCCTATCCCACCGATACCCCGACCCCTCTGCATCCTAAATAAAGTTATTAACCCCTATCCCGCCACTCCCCGACCCTGCCGCAACCTAAATAAACTTATTAACACCTATCCCACCACTCCCCGACACCGCTGCAACATAAAAAAGTTATTAACCCCTATCTTGCCGTTCCCCGACCCCGTTGCAAAATAAATACATGTATTAACCCCTATCCCGCCTCTCCCCGACCCCGCCGCAACCTAAATAAACATATTAACCCCTAAACCTCTGGCCTTCCACATCACCACCTCTAACTAAACCTATTAACTCCTAAACCATCACCCCTCCACATCGCCATAAACTAAATTAAGTTATTAACCCCTAAACCTAACAACCCGCTAACTCTAAATTAAAATTTCAACATCCCTATCTTCAAATAAATTTAAACTTACCTGTAGAATTAAAGGGACACTGAACCCAATTTTTTTTCTTTCGTGATTCAGATAGAGCATGACATTTTAAGCAACTTTCTAATTTACTCCTATTATCAATTTTTCTTCGTTCTCTTTGTATCTTTATTTGAAATGCAAGAATGTAAGTTTAGTAGCCGGCCCATTTTTGGTGAACAACCTGGGCTATTCTTGCTGATTGGTGGATAAATTCATCCACCAATAAAAAAGTGTTGTCCAGAGTCCTGAACTAATAAAAAAGCTTAGATGCCTTCTTTTTCAAATAAAGATAACAAGAAAACGAAGAAAAATTGATAATAGGAGTAAATTAGAAAGTTGCTTAAAATTGCATGCTCTATCTAAATCATGAAAGAAAAAAATTGGGTTCAGTGTCCCTTAAAAGGCCATTGGTAGTTTATTGTAGGTTATGTTTTTTTTTTTATTTTGGGGTGTTTTTTTATTTTGATAGGGCTATTAGATTAGGTGTAATTCTTTTGATAATGTGTATTTTTATTTTTCGTAATTTAGTGTTTGTTTGTTTTTGTAACTTAGTGGGTTTTTTTCTGTAATTTAGTAATTTGTAATAAGGTTTAATAGTATATTTAAATAATTTGAGTAGTGTTAGGGTTTTTTAATATGTAATTTATTTAATTTAATTGGTAGTTTAATTTAATTGTAATATAATAGTTAAGGTAGGTTAATTAATATTTTAAACCACAGAGAATACAATTGTGCGTCTGATGTATATAGCCCTGCAGCTCCTTTGTCAGTAGAATGTATAAGGATTCAGGGAAAATAAAGTGTACAATGCTGATATAGTTCACAATTTTGGTTGCAATTTATTTCAGAGTGCTAGTATTGTAAAGACTCATATAATATATGTGTTTAAATAGGTTGATACCGCACTTACATTTGTACCAAAATCTATTGTTACGAAATGACAACTTTCTTCAGTATTATTAATTCATTTCTGTCATCACTGTATTCAGCACAATGTACACATAGCATACAGTCAATGTTCACTCACCCGGTTAAGTCGATAGGTGTACTTCGCAAGCTAATCCCCGGTTTACACAGCCTGATCCTAGCTGGGCTCTTAGTGCAGTTTGTAAGTATGCCTTGGGAACCTTAAGGTTTGCAGGGGTTACAGCCGCTCCTTCAATGTGTAGGAAACCAGATGAGCAAAATTTTACAGCTGATGTAGCGGATAAGCCAACTCCGCTTAAAATACTGAACAGAGGCATAGAATTTCACCTTCCACGATGAAATAAATCAGCCGTCCAATGTGCCAGGATTAAAGGTATAAAATCTAACTTTCATTAGCGTATGCAGATAAAAGTAGTAGTACATATTTCAATATCACAGCTAGTAAACCAGTTAGCTCTATTCACCACTCCAACATGTTTCGTGCCTGGACCGGCACTTCGTCAGGGATAGGGGTTACCTGTGATTGGTGCAATTTAAAAGTATACAACAACCTATCATGAATAACCTAAATCTTTACACCTATCAGGGCATGTAACACCTCACACGTCATGAATTTGTTTTCAATGATATAGGTCAATATTCAGAAAGGTAATCAAACATTCATAAAAACTTTAACATACCAACTTAACTCCTATACAAATGGGTGATATTAGAAAAAAGGGGATCTGGAATTAAACAAATGTACTGGCGGCGCTGCTTGTTGATATTAGTTCCCACTGTAGATCTGATTCTATTGTTGCAAACTTGTTACTGTGTTTAACAATGTATAATAAATATATATTTTAAATATACTTGCCGAGTTTACCAGAGATGTGGCAAATCAGTAGCTTTGATATATTTGCACAGTACACAAGATAATCAGCCTATTAAACCCAAAAGTTGTATTGGTATTAGTTGCCTTATTATTATTTATTACTTATGCCTGTAATGAACAAAACAGAACCATAGTTGGGATTATTGTTATTGATATTGTAAGAATATGTTAGATACTAAATAAGCTATGGAGTGCCTTATCAGTTTATTATTTGTTAATTTTAAGACCTAAGGATGTCAGTTATCCCGTATCTTTAACAGAATTAACCCCTTGTACACCTGACAACAAAATGAAAGAAGCACTCAAGAAGAGTCAGTCAAAAAACGGGGAAGGAAAAAAGGATCAGCCAGCAAGATATCCAAGCAAGAGAAGGGGAGGAATGAGAGCAAGCCCAAGAAAATAAGTGTAATTAATCTGACAGATACAATACTATCTGATATAGAGATTGCAGTTCTAGCTAAAGGACTCACTTTTTCACCTACAGTGGAATTTTCTCTGTTCAACACACTGATTGATATTAATAAATTTACTAGAGGACTCGCTTTAAAAAGACATTTTAAAGTTGGCATGAAATATACAAACAGTGAGCTAGAAAATCTAGAGAGCTCAGACAGTCTAGTATGTTTAAATGAGGCTGCAGCTAGCTGTAATGATAGTCAAAGGAGTACTCCTGTCTTTAATTTTGAAGAGCAAAGTAGTCTCACTGATCTGATAAATCTCAACAGTGATAGTGTGAGATTTAATACAGGAACACACACTACCCCAATGTCTAGAATAAGATATAAAAACGAAAAATGTTATCCTGTACAGATGAGGGGGGATCTACTAGAGGCCTTCCATACCATAGATGAAAAAAGAGATTATAGATTTGCATCACAAAGTTAAAACAGCAAAAGTCAGAAAAACAAACAACTTAACATTACAGGAAAGAAGGGCTTGGAATAAGCTGAGAAGTAATCATAATCTTATTATTATTAATTCAGACAAGGGGGGATCAGTGGTTATTCAAAGCAGAGACAAATATACTGTGGAAGCATTGAGACAATTAACAGATATAAATACCTACACCAAACTTACATTTAATCCCACTGCCAAGTTTCAGAGAGAACTTGACACATTTCTTAAAGAAGCAGTACATAAAGGCTTTCTCACTAAAACTTCAGCAGAAAAACTTATGGTAGAATACCCTAAAGTCTCAGTATTCAAACATATTCCCAAAGTGCACAAAGATCCCTTACAGCCTCCAGGTAGGCCTATTATATCTGGTATAGGCACCCTTGGTGAGAAACTAGGAGCATATATAGATGAATTGTTACAACCACTTGTATCCATTACACCAGGACATGTCAAAGATACTAAACACCTTCTTAAAATGCTGGATAATCTAACTATTGATAGAGATTGCATATTGGTTATATTGGTATCAATAGATGTTTCCTCACTTTATTCCTGCATTCCACATACCCAGGGCCTCTTTGCACTACAACAGATGTTTAAAATGTTAACTGATTTTGATGGTGACTTTAGAGGTTTTCTTATTGAAGCCATAGGATTCTTGCTGACACATAATTATTTTGTATTCATGGGAAATTTTTATATGCAAAAATGTGGCACATTGATGGGGGCAAAATTTGCCCCCGCCTATGCTAATTTATATCTAAGTTTTTTTGAGCTTACTAAGATATTTACTGAAACAAATCCGTTTAAACAACATATAAAAGCTTACTTCAGATATATAGACGATCTGCTGCTTGTTTGGAAGGGCAGCACTACACAGTTACAAGAATTCATGAATTATATAAATAATAATGAAATGAATTTAAAATTCACACACAACAGTGCAAATGAATTACCTTTCTTAGATGTTTTTCTTACATTATCAAAAAATAAGATAGTTACTGAGACCTATTGTAAACATACATCTGGTAATACTATTCTAAGAGCAAACTCGCCTCACCCGGAACATCTCAAGAAAGGTATCCCCAAAGGGCAGTATATACGATTACGAAGAAATTGCACAGAAATTGATAGATATACTGAACAAGCAAGGGAACTCACAAAGAAAGAGATTAGTTGATAGAGGTTATGATAGAGTACAGCTAGAAAGTATTGCACAATAAGTAAAGATTATGGATAGAACTGATCTATTAAGAGATAAGGATCATAAAAAATCAGAATTCTCCAATAATACAATAGTATTTACTACACCATACAGCAGACAATATCAACAAATTTGCTCTATTATCAAGAAAAATCTAGCAATCCTAGACAAGGATAAATTGCTAGATAATGAAATAATAGAGAATATAAAGTTTGTACCAAAAAGAGCAAATACTATTGGAGATAGTCTTAAAAGGCATTTTGATAATGATAAGGTGACCCCTAAAAAACATGGTTAACCCCAAAAAAAGTTTTTTTTAAATGTGGAACGAGACCGTGTAAATCCTGTGAATATGTAGATATGGGTTTAAGTTTTACCTCAAGTCAAACTAAAGAGGATTTCAATATAAAACAAAATCTTACATGTAATTCCACATTTGTTATATATTTAATAACATGTCAATTTTGCAAAAGCCAGTATGTGGGGCGTACCTCAAGAATGCTCAAGGATAGGATAAGAGAGCATCTCTTATCCTTTGATGAAGAGGAACCAAAAACACCAGTTGCAAGACACTTTCATTCCCACGGTGTTAATCCACTTAGTATTTTTTCCTTTAAAGCTATAGATCATGTCCCCAGAGTAATAACAGGAGGGAACAGACAAACAAGATTGAATAAAAGTGAAATATATTGGATATTTACTTTACAAACAGGAGCTCCCAAAGGAATTAATGAAAAATCTGATTTGAAACTATATACAGGTCAGTAAATAATATCAAAATCTAATTAGGGAGGTAGGTATAGATAATGGTAGGTGATACAATTGATGAGAACTATATTTAATTTTAAAATTAATACATTCTCCTTCCCATTAATTATACACCCACATATTAATGCCCAATTTAAATAAACATGTTGGATAGATTTTACACTCATCAAGCACAGTCACAGTTTTAAGTTACTTATTTTCTTCACATTGTTAGTTATGTGTTCACTACATTGACAGATTTATTATTAAGTACTAGGGACTTAGATAACTAAATAATTCTAGTCAACATGTACAGTATTCACGTTTTGTTTTTATCATACACAGCAATATCACAATGAATCATTCAGCGAATGGACATTTGCTAGGAGTCAAGTGACCTGCATTTTCACTTATATTATATACAATATGGTACAGGACATAGCAAAAGTAAATTATTTCCCAACTCACTGTGTTAACAATCTAATAATCAAATAATAACCCACTTTTTGTTATTTTGATACACTATATGTATTAATTTTAATATTAATATTAAATGCCCCAAATCTAAACTTAATATGCATATTATTCAGATTATTCGGAATATGAAATTTTAGTAATGTCATATATTAACTAATATTTTATCACTATGAATTAATCCTGTTGCAGGCTGGTATTAAAGTCCTTCTAAATAACAAATAATAAACTGATAAGGCACTCCATAACTTATTTAGTATCTCACATATTCTTACAATAGCAATAACAATAATCCCAACTATGGTTCTGTTTTGTTCATTACAAGCATAAGTAATAATAAGGCAACTAATACCAATACAACTTTTGGGTTTAATAGGCTGATTATCTTGTGTACTGTGCAAATATATCAAAGCTACTGATTTGCTACATCTCTCGTAAACTCTGCAAGTATATTTAAAATATATATTTATTATACATTGTTAAACACAGTAACGAGTTTGCAACAATAAAATCAGATCTACAGTGGGAACTAATATCGACAAGCAGCGCCGCCAGTACATTTGTTTAATTCCAGATCCCCTTTTTCTAATATCACCCATTTGTATAGGAGTTAAGTTAGTATGTTAAAGTTTTTATGAATGTTTGATTACCTTTCTGAATATTGACCTATATCGTTGAAAACAAATTCATGACGTGTGAGGTGTTACATGCCCTGATAGGTGTAAAGATTTAGGTTATTCATGATAGGTTTTTGTATACTTTTAAATTGCACCAATCACAGGTAACCCCTATCCCTGACGAAGTGCCGGTCCAGGCACGAAACATGTTGGAGTGGTGAATAGAGCTAACTGGTTTACTAGCTGTGATATTGAAATATGTACTACTACTTTTACCTGCATACGCTAATAAAAGTTATATTTTATACCTTTAATCCTGGCACATTGGACGGCTGATTTATTTCATCATGGAAGGTGAAATTCTATGCCTCTAATTAATATTTTAAAATAGTTTATTTTTCCCCCCGAATTTCTGACGGCAACAATAGTAGCCATCCTGAAACCGGGTAAAGACCCTAATACATGTGAAAACTTCTGTCCCATATCCCTCTTAAATCTGGACACAAAGCTATTTGCTAAAGTGTTGGCCAACTGGCTCAACTGTATCCTTTCCTCCCTAGTCAATTGGGACCAGGTAGGATTCACACCGGACAGAGAGGGGCCTGACAATACTTGACGACTTTTAAACGTATTTCTTGAGGTCAAGTGACAGAACATACCATGCACCACTTTGGCCCTTGATGCAGAGAAGGCCTTCGACCATGTTAATTGGTTATATCTTTTTGAGGTCCTTAACAGATTTGGCTTCCCGTCCCACTTTCTCACTTGGATTAAAGCTCTTTACACATTTCCCTCAGCGTCGGTCAGAGGTCTGGGGTTTGTATCCCCCTCCTTCCTGATTACTAACGGCACGAGACAAGGATGTCCCTTGTCCCCTTTGATCTTCGCATTAGCAATAGAACCATTAGCCACGGCACTTCGTTCCAATAATGATATTAAAGGGGTAAATATAGCTGGGTCCACACAAAAAGTTGCTCTATTTGCTGATGATCTCACGGTACTTTTAAGCGATCCCACTCACTCTCTCCCAGTTCTGTTTAACCTCCTTCAGACCTTCAGAACAGTTAGCTACTACAAACTTAATGTGAATAAGACAGATGCCTATGCACTCAACATACCTGATATAGAGTACTACACTCTTAAAAAGGGATACAATTTTAACTGGTCGCGGCAGTGCCTTAAACATTTAGGAGTCTTCCTCTCCTCTGATATTTCGACTATTGTCGAATCTAATTTGTATCCCCTTCTCCACTATTTTCAAAAGGTTGTGGACCGCTGGGATGTTCCTAGTATTTCATGGTTAGGCAGAGTGGCAGCATTTAAGATGTCCCTTTCACCCAAGCTCACCTATCTATTTCAGACATTGCCGATCCCTATTCCCAAATCCCTTATCGGGAAATTTCAACTCCTCTGTAACAAATTTATCTGGAAGAACAAACACCGAGAGTGGCAACTAGAATTTTACAGCAACCAATGTTAAGTCGGGGTGCTGCGCCCCTAACCTGACATATTACCATGAAGCCTCTAGATTGGCCCATATCCTCCATTGGAACTCTGAATCTTCTGATTGTAAGTGGTGGATACTTGAACAAGCTACCTTACCTCATTCACTTACACTATCGGACCTGCTTTGGATCCCTAAGCATACCAGAGCCCTTTTTAACATTCAAAACTTTATTGTTCTTTCAGCCTTAAAATTCTGGGATAAAATTAGATCACTCCCCCAAATAGCCCCTCACCCATCTCCAATTCACACGCTTTCGGGCCTACTCTCTGCTCTTCAGGACTCACACCCCTCAATATGGCATTCCCATGGATTTTTTAGTATACAGGACCTATTCCCCGATAAGCAACTGATGAACCTGGCAAACTTCCGCTACACATTTCAGCCCTCACAACTATTACAGTTTGAATTCTGGAGGCCGAAAAGCTTGTTACAGTCGTGGGGATTCACAGCCCTACCTTTACGAGCTTCTACGATGTGGGAATTGAGATGGTGCATGGCAAAAAAGATTCCTAAAGCTTTATCTATATCTTACCAAGATATCCTCAATCCTCCCGTCTACTTTAAATCTACCTACATTATCATATGGGAAAGAGATCTACAATTTAGGCTTCCCCAGATAATTGGTCCAAAGCCATGAATGTGACTAAACGGGCTCTCCATTGTGTCACATTGCTAGAACTATATCTCAAGATATGCATGCAATGGCACATGACCCTTTTTAAAATATCCTCTGTGAACTACCCACTTTGCTGGAGAGGTTGCAGTCAGGTAGGATCGTCGGCACATATATGGTGGGAGTGTCCCGTTTTACAAACCTTATGGGCCATGCTCTCACACAGATGTTCTGATGTGGACCCGGGCCTTTGGTTGACTCCACAGAAAGCACTATTTCACCTGGGAGGGGGCTCCCTCTTTCCCCGGTGGGTCTTCTCAGCATTTATCTACTGATGGCTGTCAAGCTTATTATTGCTCGAAAATGGAAACAAACCACTTTCCCCAACTGGCATGATTTGACCAAAATCATGGATTTTCTAGAAGTAATGGAAAGCCCCATATTCACTACAAATAATAAGGTCTCTTTACACTGTCAAACATGGGAACTATGGAAGAAAATCAGGTCTCCTACAACTTAAAAATGTAAAAGATTCGAGTAGACCTCCTGACTCTCTTAACCCCCATTCCTCTTTCCCACCCTTTTCTTCTTCTGTTTTAATTCCCCTCCCCTCTTTTTTTTTTTCTTCTTTTCTCTTCTCACTCACGTTCGGGGTCCTTCCTTCTAAGGGTGTCTGACAGCGTAACTACAAGCTTTCTCTGCTAATTACCAGACACTCAAATGCATACTTAAGTACTATTATTCACCAGCATTTGGTACGCACATTATCCACAGAACTTACTACACCACTATGAACACCCCCAGAAGTTTTACGACTATGAATCATCACTGGTTTTGTATGTTCAGTGTTTGGTCACAATTTATACCTTTATAAAAATATTTTTGAGGTTTCATTTTATACCATGTGTTATGTTGATTAGGCAAAAGCTGATGATTATTGTAATACTGACATGCCTCTTGTATATTTTAAAGTCCTTTGATATTTTATTTGCATAACCTCAATAAAAAAAAAAAAAAATAGTTTATTTTATTTATACAGGTAAGTTTAAATTTATTTGAGAATAGGGATGTTGTAATTTTAATTTAAAGTTAGTGGGCTGATGGTTTAGGGGTTAATAGGTTTAGTTAGTGGTGGTGATGTGGGAGGCTAGAGGTTTAGAGTTTTAATATGTTTATTTATTGTCGGCAGTGTCGGGGTGTGGCGGGCTTGGGGAGCGGCAAGATAGGGGTTAATACATTTTATTTGTATTGGCGATGTCGGGGCGGCAGATTAGGGGTGTTTAGACTCAGGGTTTATGTTAGGGTGTTAGGTGTAAACGTTACATGTTTTCAACCATAGAAATCAATGGGATATCTGGCAGCACCGAACATAAGCTTTTGGTGCTTTCAGACTCCCATTGATTTCCATGGCATCCGCGGCCTCCAGGGTGAAGGGGTGAAAACCAGGTACGCTGGGCCAGAATAGCCACAAGTGTACCTGTTAAAAGTTTGATAACTTTGAAAAAGTGTCAGATAGAACATCTGTAATGACGTAAGCATCCATCTGCGTTGGATTAAGACCGGCGGATCGTATGTTACGTCACACATTTCAACATTTGCCAGTCTGTAGGCTTTGATAACTAGGTCGGATCAAGCTCACAACAATTACGCGGGGGAATTCCGGCATATTTGCTGTTGAGACTTTGATAAATATCCCCCATAATCTGACCCAATATAACAAAAACATTGCATTGATTGCCATTGTATTGTGGATGTCTATAGTTAGCTTAAAATAATTTTATAGATATATAGATATTAAAGTGAAATTAAAGTGAAAAAAAAAAGAATAATTTACATTGCAGCTAATTTTGATTCCTTTTTAAGTCTACCATAACAGTGGATAAAATGTTAAAGCACAGAAAGATCATGGGTGTAAATATATATATATATATATATATATATATATATATATATATATATATATATATATATATATATATATATATATATATAGGAATGTAGAATCCCCGAGGGGAAAGAAAGGAGGCTAATCCAAGACCAAAAGCATGGTTCAAATAAGTGGTTTATTCAACAAGGTTGCAGGTACACAGGTGAATAGGCAAACTAATACCTGACGCATTTTGCGCATGCGCACATGCGCTTCATCAGAGGTGGTGAGTTCAAGGTGTGTAAAGGCCTTTATGTGGAAAAGCAGCCAAGCAGTGACCCAAAGAAACTTATCAGGGAAAAACCCCTGAAAAGGGTAAGAATACAGGCTGCTAAATCACATATAGGATTAAATACCCAATTCATATTGAAAACATAAAACGGAATGTGATATGCAAGACATATGTAATATACAGAAGAGTTAAATGACTAAAAAATACAGAATATAAAAACATAAAAGAGAAAAACACAAAAATTCATAAATAGGAAAAAACAATAATCCTCTTATCAGACAGGTCATAAGTAAATAAATAATTGATGTCAAAAGTACTTTAATGGTCGCCTAAAAAAATGGTGAGTTAAATCTATACTAATAATAGATGTTATCAGCTAGGTGACTCATCAATAAAAAACAAATAATATGAATAACAATAAAGCATGAATAAACACAACATGTGTAAGCATATGAAAAAAACATGAAATAAAATAAAGTAAAAATCTGCATCATAAAACTCTATAACATAAAAGGAAAGCCAACATCGGAACTGGGGGGAAGTGAATCACTCACATCGACAGACCCTGTATGGACATTCGGAATATATTGTATAATTCAAGAAGTTATAAAAGGTCATTGTCAGCTTGTATTGATAGCCTGACACTAATAGAAGTTAATTTACTAACAAGTGTCAGGCGATCTGTGTGAGGCACTATAAAACACTCAAGAAGTATTAAATTCTAAAAATAATATTGAACCTGATCTGTACTTCTAATCAAAATATTAGTATGAAACCCCGATAGAAAAAAATAGGGGGTGATGAAGAAACAGATGAGGAGATATAGAAATCCCTGCAGTAACTCTATGGCTTCCTGAGTTAATTAAATATGAAACTACACCTCCTGTAGTTTCACCCCTGGGTGGTACCTTTCAAGTTGTAGGAAACACTCTACCTGGTCCTCCCACTCTTTCTCAGTCAGGATATTGGAGGATTTCCAATGTCTTGGGATTAGGGTTTTAGCGCTGTTTAGCATGAGGATCAGCAGGTCTCTAGCATTACTGTTGTGCAGTTTGGAGAAGAGTAGAAATAGTAAGATCTGTGGATCATTTGGTAGCTGTTTGCCTATTCTGTCTGACATGTACCGCCAACCAGAGCGTATCTAGTTAATTACACTGGCACCATATGTGTGTAGGGGTGCCTGTTTCTCCGCATCCCCTCCAGCACTTATTGCTAGCCGTTTTGTAGATAGTATGTAGTCTGTTGTGGGTCAGATACCATCTCGTTAAAAAAATTTTAAGTTGGTTTCAAGGACTCTTGTGGAAATTGGTGGAGAGGGGTCTATGTGTTTTACTTTCGTGGAAGAGCGAAAATGTTCTGCCCTTAATGTGGCACCTGACTTCTAATGTAGTGTCTTTGAAGTTCCAGGGCAGGTCCAGGTTGTGGCAAAGGGAGCACATGGGGGACAGAATATTAGAGATGTTAGTGGATGTGTTTATTAATTTCTCCCATGTCTTGAAAAAGTCAGAGAGAAGAGGATATTGTGCTATGTTAGAGAGTCTGTGTTTGTGAGGTATCCAGGCTGCAAGCCCAGCATTACATAGACCCAGTAAGTGCCTATCAATCAGGGCCCATTGTTTATTGTTATTGTTTGTGCACCAGTACAATAGCTTATGCAGCATTATAGCTTCTTTATAAATGAGGATATTAGGGACTCCCAGTAGGGGTTAAATTACACTGTCTGCAGTGGTCTGCAGTCTGGTAATAGTATACAGCTGCGCTGCCCTCAAAGGAGCAGCTAAATGTGTAGTAACTGAATGACAGAATAATATATGTATATATTTAATATCAAATTATCATTATAGGTTAAAGCTTAAAAACTAGCAATAATATAAAATATAGCAAATTGATTTTCCCAAGTATGTTGACACAAACAGTGGCCACAAAATAAAATAAAATGCAAACATCAAACATACAGCATTTCACATATAAACAAATACACATATATAGCAATAAATAATCCTCCAAAATATAGAGAATATAAAAGTTAAAAGTCCATATTTCTTCAAAGAGTCTTATTGTAAGAAAGTCTTTTGTTGTAAGTCTGTTTGTTAAAAAAGCAAAGCCGTTTTTGTTGGTTAGTAGTTTTAAGCAGTTTTAGGCAAGCATTTCACTGGTACAAGCTGAAGCGCTGTAGAATTGCAAATTACTTCAGAGTAGGGGCAAGAAAAAGGACAGAAAGATCCTTTTAAGGCAAATACAAAATTCCAATAACAAGGTGTATTCAAATACTTACATCGGATGCTTTTAGTAGTTTGTCTGGAGTCCAAAGTTATTTCTCTCTTCCTCGCCTCTGCGAGTATTTCAATTTAAATCCGCTGCTACACTTTGCGAGTTCAGTGAACTCCTGCAGCCTCCTTGTGTTGAGGACATGGAAGCCCAAGATTGACACACTTCCAAGAATAACGAGCAATGCGTTTCGGCTGCGTACAGCCTTTCTCAAGCTCAGTATCGTTATTGCATACAAGCAGCTCATATATACGCTTCTCAAAGTGACAGTAACAGCATAGTGTTATTTATATAGGCATACAATGTTAACACAAATATTACAGACTGTTTAATGTGCAGTGATCACTTGATAATATACTATCTATCATAAAAAATATGCTGATCTATAGAAAGTCCCTAACGGCTAGATTTAGAGTTTTGTCGGTAACGACCCGCGTAGCTAACGCTGGCTTTTTTCTGGCCGCACCTTTAAAATAACTCTGGTATTGAGAGTCCACAGAATGGCTGCATTAGGCTCCAAAAAAGGAGCGTAGAGCATATTTAACGGAACTTCAACTCTCGATACCAGAGTTGCTTACGGACGCGGCCAGCCTCAAAAACGTGCTTGTGCACGATTCCCCCATAGAAAACAATGGGGCTGTTTGAGCTGAAAAAAACCTAACACCTGCAAAAAAGCCGCGTTCAGCTCCTAACGCAGCCCCATTGTTGTCTATGGGGAAACACTTCCTATGTCTGCACCTAACACCCTAACATGTACCTGGTTAAAATAAATACAAAGTTACCTGTAAAATAAATATAAATCCTAAAATAGCTATAATATAATTACATTTATTAGAATAGGGTTAGGGTTAAAATTAGCTTTAGGGGTTAAAAAATTTATTAGAGTAGCAGTGAGCTCCGATCGGCAGATTAGGGGTTAATACTTGAAGTTAGGTGTCGGCGATGTTAGGGAGGGCAGATTAGGGGTTAATACTATTTATTATAGGGTTATTGAGGCGGGAGTGAGGCGGATTAGGGGTTAATACATTTATTATAGTAGCGGTGATATCCGCTCGGCAGATTAGGGGTTAATAAGTGTAGGCAGGTGGAGGCGACATTGAGGGGGGCAGGTTAGGGGTTAATAAATATAATATAGGGGTCGGCGGTGTTAGGGGCAGCAGATTAGGGGTACATATCTATAATGTAGCTGGCGGCGGCGTGCGGACGGCAGATTAGGGGTTAATAAGTGTAGGTAGCTGGCGGCGACGTTGAGGGGGGCAGGTTAGGGGTTAATAAATATAATATAGGGGTCGGCGGTGTTAGGGGCAGCAGATTAGGGGTACATAAGGATAACGTAGGTGGTGGTCGGCAGATTAGGGGTTAAAAAAATTTAATCGAGTGTCGGCGATGTGGGGGGGGCTCGGTTTAGGGGTACATAGGTAGTTTATGGGTGTTAGTGTACTTTAGAGTACAGTAGTTAAGAGCTTTATGAACCGGCGTTAGCCCAGAAAGCTCTTGACTACTGACTTTTTTCGGCGGCTGGAGTTTTGTCGTTAGATTTCTAACGCTCACTTCAGACACGACTCTAAATACCGGAGTTAGGAAGATCCCATTGAAAAGATAGGATACGCAATTGACGTAAGGGGATCTGCGGTATGGAAAAGTCACGGCTGAAAAGTGAGCGTTAGGCCCTTTCCTGACTGACTCCAAATACCGGCGGTAGCCTAAAACGAGCGTTAGGAGCCTCTAACGCTGGTTTTCACGGCTACCGCCAAACTCTAAATCTAGGCCCAAGTGTTTTAAATGTTTCTCAGTTATTAGAAAAAAATATAATTCCTCTAGTGAATATTATTTTGTTGTTATAATAGATGTTTTGCCTTAACGATAAAAGAAGCAGTCAAAGAGATCAAAAAATTATATGAAGGAAATATAAAGGTTCTTAAGTTATATATTATAGGGCAAAAAGTATTGAAATGTAGTTATAGGGAAAAAAGTTTGTAGGTTTTTACTATTTAGCAATTTGTATATATGGGAGAATGGAGATATTAGATTCTTGTTAATATATGTTGTTGTCTAAAATGAGAATTATGAGATATTTACATAATGGGAGGAACTTTGTGTTTGGATATTTGGAATGACAATATAAACATTTGGTCAGTCTTTATTATTTTAATTGACACTAAGTGGCTATTCAGATATTTAGAAAAAAGGAGATATTACAGATTCGAAAGGGGTAATTTTGAAATATGTATAGGCAGTTGGACTGTATAATTCAAAATTTTAAATGACAATTTAAATCCAATTCCAAATTTAAACCACTGGGGTGAGGGAACCAAGCTGAAAAATCCATTTCCCTTCTCTTTTTAAAATTTCATTGTTGAGGTCACCCCCCCTCCAATGGTTTCTTTGTCGAGGTACTCAATAGACAGGATATGTTCCCTTATCCTGTCTAATAGGGGTCTTTCAGACTCCCCCACATATTGAGCACCACATTTACACTCTATGACATAAATACTATTTATATCTGTACATCTAATCATTTGTTGAACTTTGAATACTTTCCATGTATAATTGGATTTAATTTCTTTCTTTTTCATTCCATGTTGGCATGATTTACATTTATAGCATGGGTAAAAACCTTTTTTTTTTTAAAAAAAAAATATATATTTTTATTGAGAGAAGACATGTGGGTACATACAACCATATCAACAATACATCATGATTCTCAATCTTTTTGAACACTATATGTTTCAATATTAGAAGTAACACTTTAACAATCCTTATGTCCATCATTCCAGTCACTTGCATCATATCAGTATTGTACAGTGTATTGCTTCCCAAATTGTCAAAAGTCCCACATGCATCTAACTCTCATATTTTATATTTTATGGAGAGACACAAGTCTCTCTCTCACCTATCCTAAACTTTACTCAACAACAAACCTAACCTTATAGCTAAGCTATCTAACTAATTTAACCATTGGATCATGAGACCATATTTTCAGTTTATTGTTTGTTCCCAGATATCTCGGCGGTCCAGCAAAAAAAAAAAAAAAAAGAAAAGGGGAGGGGGGAGAGAAGGGGTAGAGAGAATAGGGAAAAGGCAAGGCTAATGAAATACTATATGATTCCATTCTCCCCGTAGGGAATCTTCTAAGAATATGTTAGTGTTGCGAAAAGGTGAGAGCACCTGCCGTTGGACTTCTAGCTCAAATGTTAAAATTAGTCTACGCCATTTTCACAGGAATAAGTTCAGTCTATTTCCTACATCTACTCTAATGTCAATTTGTTCAACAAATAATTGTGTTTTCAGCATATTTCGAAAATAGGCCACTGTAGAGCTTGTGGTGTCTGTCCAGTGTTTAAGTATACTTTTCCTTGCCAGAAGTATGACTAGGGTCAATTCTGAGTCAAATTGTCTGTATTGTTGATCCCAACTTAAAAGTAGTATAACCTTGGATGTGCAATCAATCGGAATATCCATCTTTTTATTGACCCACACTGTAATTTACTCCTAAACTGTATAACCAAAGGGCAATCCCATATGCAGTGCAACAGGCCAGGGGACTCCACAGAACATGTATTAGGCAAGTCGGGAACCCATTTGGCCAAACATTTGGGGGGCAGATAGGCCTTGTGCAAAAACCTGATTTGCGTTTCTCTCAGATAGCTGATAAAGTGGCTTTTCTAACTTTTCTAGTCCCTCCCAAGCCTCCTCCCACATAGCATCCCACAGTCCTTCCCTCTGCCATCCTACAAAGAAGGTTGGCTGAATTCGCCAAAATCGCTGTTGCAGGAGAGTTTGGTATATCTCAGACAAAGAGAATATTCCCATTTTAAATAGGGTCTGGGTAAGTTGAAACGGTGAGCCTTCCCAAAAATCTGGACCATCTCTGACTAATGCATCCACATAATGGCAAACCTGCAGGTATGCATAAAAGTGACTTTTTGGAAGATTATATTCTTTTTGCAATACAGAAAAAGGCTTTAAAGTTCTCATCAGCGGTTCTACCAGCAAGCCAACATTTTCAAGCCAAGTTTCTCCCACTGCCGAAATGGTTTTGTATCCATACCCACTGGGAAGTCCGGGTTACCACTGAGAGGAAGATAAGTAGAACCAAGATATATTTATTTAAAAATCTAGAGGTTGGTGCCAAGCCTTTATAGGGTCCTGATATAAAGGATTTCCTTCTAGTAGTTTAGCTGAGCTTGACTTTGGCATATGCGGCAAGTACGCTAAGGAAATGCCTCCCAAAGTTGACTGCTCCAGGTTGTGTCTATAAAAGTGTCCCATGCTCACCTGCCAGTCAAGTACCAAACGGATCAAGGCTGCCCAATTATAGAGCCTAAAGTCCGGTAGGGACAAACCACCATTAAGAAAGGTCATGGTCAGCTTATCCACCGAGATATGAGTTCTATCTCCTCGCCAAATGAAATACCGTAATGCAGAGTTTAAGGAATTCACATCGCTTTTAGTAAGCAATAGAGGCAGCATAAGCATAGGATATAGAAGACGGGGTAAAATCACCATCTTGAGGAGACCAACCCTACCTGCCAGTGATATAAGAAGAGACTTCCAGCTTCTCATCTGGCTACTCAGTTTAGCGCACAAAGGCCCCAAATTGGCTGAGTATAGTTTATTGGGGTTCATATGTATCTGAATGCCCAAGTAAGTGATTACTGATTTGCCACACACACAACCCTACTCTAAAACCCACCCGATCCCCCCTTAAAAAACCTTACACTACTCCATTGAAGATCACCCTACCTTGAGCCATTTTCACCCAGCCGGGCACCAGTGGTCATCCGATGGGGCAGAGGAAGACATCCAGACCGGCAGAAGTCTTCATCCTATCCTGGCAGAAGAGGACATCTGGACTGGCAGACATCTTCATCCAAGCGGCATCTTCTATCTTCATCCATCCGACGAGGAACAGCTCCATCTTGAAGACCTCCGGCGCAGAACATCCTTCTTTGCCGACGACTACCCGATGAATGGCTGGTCCTTTAAATGATGTCATCCAAGATGGCGTCCCTCGAATTCCGATTGGCTGATAGGATTCTATCAGCCAATTGGAACTAAGGTAGGAAAAATCTGATTGGATGATGCAATCAGCCAATCGGATTGAAGTTCAATCCGATTGGCTGATTGGATCAGCCAATAGAATTGACCTCGCATTCTATTGGCTGATCCAATCAGCCTATCGGATTGAACCAATTGGAATTCGAGGGACGCCATCTTGGATGATGTCATTTAAAGGACCAGCCATTCGCTGGGTAATCGTCGGCCGAGAAGGATGTTCCGCACCGGAGGTCTTCAAGATGGAGCTGTTCCTCGTCGGATGGATGAAGATATAAGATACCGCTTGGATGAAGATGTCTGCCAGTCCGGATGTCCTTTTCTGCCCGGATAGGATGAAGACTTCTGCCCCATCGGATGACCACTGGTGCCCAGATGGGTGAAAACGGCTCAAGGTAGGGTGATCTTCAAGGGGGTAGTGTTTTTTTAAGGGGGGATCGGGTGGGTTTTAGAGTAGGGGTGTGTGGGTGGTGGGTTGTAATGTTGGGGGGGGATTGTATTTGTTTTTTTTACAGGTAAAAGAGCTGATTAATTTGGGGCAATGCCCCGTAAACAAAGCCCTTTTAAGGGCTGGTAAAAGAGCTGATTACTTTGGGGCAATGCCCCACAAAAGGCCCTTTTAAGGGCTATTTGTAATTTAGTGTAGTGTAGGGAATTTTATTATTTTGGGAGGCTTTTTTATTTTATTAGGGGGATTAGATTAGGTGTAATTAGTTTGAAATATTGTAATTTCTTTTCTATTTTCTGCAATTTAGTGTTTTTTTTTTTCTCGTAATTTAGTTTATTTAATTTAATTGTATTTAATTGTAGTTAGTTTAGGTAATTAATTTAATTATAGAGTAGTGTTAGGTGTAATTGTAATTTAGGTTAGGGTTTATTTTACAGGTATATTTGTATTTATTTTATCTAGGTATTTATTAAATAGTTAATATCTATTTAATAACTATTGTGCCTAGTTAAAATAAATACAAAGTTGCCTGTAAAATAAAAATAAATCCTAAAATAGCTACAATGTAACTATTAGTTATATTGTAGCTATATTAGGGTTTATTTTACAGGTAAGTATTTAGTTTTAAATAGGAATAATTTATTTAATTATAGTAATTTTATTTAGATTTATTAAAAATAGATTTAAGTTAGGGGGGTGTTATGGTTAGGGTTAGACTTAGGTTTAGGGGTTAATACATTTATTATAGCGGCGGCAATGTCCGGTCGGCAGATTAGAGGTTAATAATTGTCGGTAGGTTGCGGCGACATTGGGGGTGGAAGATTAGGGGTTAATACATATAATGTAGGTGTTTGCGATGTTAGGGGCAGCAATTTAGAGGTTCATAGTTATAATGTAGGTGGCGGCGGTATCCGGCGCGGCAGGTTAGGGGTTAATAATATAATGCAGGTCGCGAGGATGTCGGTGGCGGCAGATTAGAGGTTAATAAGTGTAAGGTTAGGGGTGTTTAGACTCGGGGTTCATGTTATGGTGTTAGGTGTAGACTTAGAAAGTATTTTTCCATAGGAAACAATGGGACTGCGTTAGGAGCTGAACGCTGCTTTTTTGCAGGTGTTAGGTTTTTTTTCAGCCAGCTCAGCCCCATTGTATCCTATGGGGAAATTGTACACGAGCACGTTTTGCCAGCTCACCGCTACCGTAATCAACGCTGGTATTACAGGGAGAAGTGGCGCTAAATTTGCTCAACGCTCACTTTTCTGAGGCTAACGCAGCCCTTCAGAAAACTTGTAATACCAGCGTTGTTTAAAGTGTGCGCTGGAAAAAAAAGGCTTGTTAGCAATGCAAGTTTTTACTGACAAAACTTGTAATCTAGCCGATGGACTTTTAACTTTTATATTCTCTATATTTTAGAAGATTATGTATTGCTATATATGTACATTTGTTTATATGTGAAATGCTGTATGTTTGATGTTTGCATTTTATTTTATTTTGTGGCCACTGTTTGTGTCAACATACTTGGGAAAATCAATTTGCTATATTTTATATTATTGCTAGTTTTTTAATCTTTTAACCTATAATGATAATTTGATATTAAATATATACATATATTATTATTCTGTCATTCATTTACTACACATTTAGCTGCTCCTTTGAGGGCAGCGCAGCTGTATACTATTACCAGCCTGCAGACCTCTGTAGACAGTGTAATCGGAACAGCCAATAGAATGCAAGCTCAATCTGATTGGCTGATTGGATCAGCCAATCGGATTGAACTTGATTCTGATTGGCTGATTCCATCAGCCAATCAGAATATTCCTACCTTAATTCCGATTGGCTGATAGAATCCTATCAGCCAATCGGAATTCGAGGGACGCCATCTTGGATGACGTCCCTTAAAGGAACCGTAATTCTTCAGCTGGACGTCGCCGGAAGAAGATTGGTCCGCGGTGGAGGTCTTCAGGATGGAGCCGGTCATCATCGGATGAAGATAGAAGATGCCGCTTGGATCAAGATGGTTGCCGGTCCGGATCGCCTCTTCTTCCCGGATAGGATGAAGACTTTGGAGCCTCTTCTGGACCTCTTCAGCCGCCGGATGATGGATCGCCAGCCCCAGCTTGGGTTGGATGAAGATTTTGGAGCCAGGACGGATCGGTGATACCTGGTGAGGTGAAGACAAGGTAGGATGATCTTCAGGGGCTTAGTGTTAGGTTTATTTAAGGGGGGTTTGGGATAGATTAGGGGTATGTGGGTGGTGGGTTGTAATGTTGGGGGGGGGGTATTGTATGTTTTTTTTTACAGGCAAAAGAGCTGAACTTCTTGGGGCATGCCCCGCAAAGGGCCCTGTTCAGGGCTGGTAAGGTAAAAGAGCTTTGAACTTTAGTAATTTAGAATAGGGTAGGGCATTTTTTATTTTGGGGGTCTTTGTTATTTTATTAGGGGGCTTAGAGTAGGTGTAATTAGTTTAAAATTGTTGTAATATTTTTCTTATGTTTGTAAATATTTTTTTATTTTTTGTAACTTAGTTCTTTTTTATTTTTTGTACTTTAGTTAGTTTATTTTATTGTAGTTATTTGTAGATATTGTATTTAATTAATGTGTTGATAGTGTAGTGTTAGGTTTAATTGTAGGTAATTATAGGTATTTTATTTAATTAATTTAATGATAGTATAGTGTTAGGTTTAATTGTAACTTAGGTTAGGATTTATTTTACAGGTAATTTTGTAATTATTTTAACTAGGTAGCTATTAAATAGTTCTTAACTATTTAATAGCTATTGTACCTGGTTAAAATAATTACAAAGTTGCCTGTAAAATAAATATTAATCCTAAAATAGCTACAATGTAATTATAATTTATATTGTAGCTATATTAGGATTTATTTTACAGGTAAGTATTTAGCTTTAAATAGGAATAATTTATTTAATAAGAGTTAATTAATTTCGTTAGATTAAAATTATATTTAACGTAGGGGGGTGTTAGTGTTAGGGTTAGACTTAGCTTTAGGGGTTAATACATTTATTAGAATAGCGGTGAGCTCCGGTCGGCAGATTAGGGGTTAATAATTGAAGTTAGGTGTTGGCGATGTTAGGGAGGGCAGATTAGGGGTTAATACTATTTATTATAGGGTTAGTGAGGCGGATTAGGGGTTGATAACTTTATTATAGTAGCGGTGCGGTCCGCTCGGCAGATTAGGGGTTAATAAGTGTAGGCAGGTGGAGGCGACGTTGAGGGGGGCAGATTAGGGGTTAATAAATATAATATAGGGGTCGGCGGTGTTAGGGGCAGCAGATTAGGGGTACATAAGGATAACGTAGGTGGCGGCGCTTTGCGGTCGGCAGATTAGGGGTTAATAAGTGTAGGTAGCTGGCGGCGACGTTGTGGGGGGCAGATTAGGGGTTAATAAATATAATATAGGGGTCGGCGGTGTTAGGGGCAGCAGATTAGGGGTACATAAGGATAACGTAGTTGGCGGTCGGCAGATTAGGGGTTAAAAAAAATTAATCGAGTTGCGGCGATGTGGGGGGACCTCGGTTTAGGGGTACATAGGTAGTTTATGGGTGTTAGTGTACTTTAGAGTACAGTAGTTAAGAGCTTTATAAACCGGCGTTAGCCCAGAAAGCTCTTAACTACTGACTTTTTTCCTGCGGCTGAAGTCTTGTCGTTAGATTTCTAACGCTCACTTCAGACACGACTCTAAATACCGGAGTTAGAAAAATCCCATTGAAAAGATAGGATACGCAATTTACGAAAGGGGATCTGCGGTATGGAAAAGTCGCGGCTGAAAATTGAGCGTTAGACCCTTTTTTGAGTGACTCCAAATACCGGAGTTAGCCTAAAACCAGCGTTAGTAGCCTCTAACGCTGGTTTTCACGGCTAACGCCAAACTCTAAATCTAGGCCTATGTTAATCCTATTTAAAACTAAATACTTACCATTAAAATAAACCCTAATATAGCTACAATATAAATAATAATTATATTGTAGCTATCTTAGGATTTATTTTTATTTTACAGGTAACTTTCAATTTATTTTAACTAGGTACAATAGCTATTAAATAGTAATTAACTATTTAATAGCTACCTAGCTAAAATAAAGAGAAATTTACCTGTAAAATAAAAACTAACCTAAGTTACAATTACAACTAACACTACACTATACTTAAATAAATTATTCATATTTAAAACTAAATAATTACCTGTAAAATAAACCCTAAGGCCTAGATTTAGAGTTTTGTCGGTAACGACCCGCGTAGCTAACGCTGGCTTTTTTCTGGCCGCACCTTTTAAATACCTCCGGTATTGAAAGTTCACAGAATGGCTGCGTTAGGCTCCAAAAAGGGAGCGTACAGGCATATTTAACGCCACTGCAACTCTCGATACCAGAGTTGCTTACGGACGCTGCCAGCTTCAAAAACGTGCTCATGCACGATTCCCCCATAGAAAACAATGGGGCTGTTATACTATCTATCATAAAAAATATGCTGATCTATAGAAAGTCCCTAACGGCTAGATTTAGAGTTTTGTCGGTAACGACCCACGTAGCTAACGCTGGCTTTTTTCTGGCCGCACCTTTAAAATAACTGTGGTATTGAGAGTCCACAGAATGGCTGCGTTAGGCTCCAATAAAGGAGCGTAGAGCATATTTAACGCAACTTCAACTCTCGATACCAGAGTTGCTTACGGACGCGGCCAGCCTCAAAAACGTGCTCGTGCACGATTCCCCCATAGAAAACAATGGGGCTGTTTGAGCTGAAAAAAAACACCTGCAAAAAAGCCGCGTTCAGCTCCTAACGCAGCCCCATTGTTTCCTATGGGGAAACACTTCCTACGTCTGCACCTAACACTCTAACATGTACCCCGAGTCTAAACACCCCTAACCTTACACTTATTAACCCCTATTCTGCCGCCCCCGCTATCGCTGACACCTGCATATTATTATTAACCCCTAAACTGCCGCTCCGTAAACCGCCGCTACTTACATTATCCCTATGTACCCCTAATCTGCTGCCCCTAACACCGCCGACCCCTATATTATATTTATTAACCCCTAATCTGCCCCCCACAACGTCGCCTCCACCTGCCTACACTTATTAACCCCTAATCTGCTGAACGGACCGCACCGCTACTATAATAAAGTTATTAACCCCTAATCCGCCTCACTAACCCTATAATAAATAGTATTAACCCCTAATCTGCCCTCCCTAACATCGCCGACACCTAACTTCAAACATTAACCCCTAATCTGCCGAATGGAGCTCACCGCTATTCTAATAAATGTATTAACCCCTAAAGCTAAGTCTAACCCTAACACTAACACCCCCCTAAATTAAATATAATTTACATCTAACGAAATAAATTAACTCTTATTATATAAATTATTCCTATTTAAAGCTAAATATTACCTGTAAAATAAACCCTAATATAGCTACAATATAAACTATTATTATATTATAGCTATTTTAGGATTTATATTTATTTTACAGGTAACTTTGTATTTATTTTAACCAGCTACAATAGCTATTAAATAGTTAAGAACTATTTAATAGCTAAAATAATTACAAAATTACCTGTAAAATAAATCCTAACCTAAGTTACAATTAAACCTAACACTACACTATCAATACATTAATTAAATACAATACCTACAATTATCTACAATTAAACCTAACACTACACTATCAATAAATGAATTAAATACAATATCTACAAATAAATACAATTAAATAAACTAACTAAAGTACAAAAAATAAAAAAGAACTAAGTTACAAAAAATAAAAAAATATTTACAAACATTAGAAAAATATTACAACAATTTTAAACTAATTACACCTACTCTAAGCCCCCTAATAAAATAACAAAGCCCCCCAAAATAAAAAATGCCCTACCCTATTCTAAATTACTAAAGTTCAAAGCTCTTTTACCTTACCAGCCCTGAACAGGGCCCTTTGCGGGGCATGCCCCAAGAAATTCAGCTCTTTTGCTTGTAAAAAAACACATACAATACCCCCCCAACATTACAACCCACCATCCACATACCCCTAATCTAACCCAAACCCCCCTTAAATAAACCTAACACTAAGCCCCTGAAGATCTTCCTACCTTATCTTCACCTCACCGGGTATCACCGATCCGTCCTGGCTCCAAAATCTTCATCCAAGCCCAAGCGGGGGCTAGACATCCTTCATCCAATGGCTGAAGAAGTCCAGAAGAGGGTCCAAAGACTTCATCCTATCCGGGAAGAAGAGTAGATCTGGACCGGCAACCATCTTCTTCCAAGCGGCATCTTCTATCTTCATCTGATGAGGACCGGCTCCATCGTGAAGACCTCCAGCGCGGACCCATCTTATTCTGACGACGTCCAACTGAAGAATGACGGTTCCTTTAAGGGACGTCATCCAAGATGTCGTCCCTCGAATTCCAATTGGCTGATAGGATTCTATCAGCCAATCGGAATTAAGGTAGGAAAATTCTGATTGGCTGATAGAATCAGCCAATCAGAATCAAGTTCAATCCGATTGGCTGATCCGATCAGCCAATCAGATTGAGCTCGCATTTTATTGGCTGTTCCGATCAGCCAATAGAATGCGAGCTCAATCTGATTGGCTGATCGGATCAGCCAATCAGATTGAACTTGATTCTGATTGGCTGATTCCATCAGCCAATCAGAATTTTCCTACCTTAATTCCTATTGGCTGATAGAATCCTATCAGCCAATCGGAATTCGAGGGACGCCATCTTGGATGACGTCCCTTAAAGGAACCGTCATTCTTCAGTTGGACGTCGTTGGAAGAAGATGGGTCCGCGCTGGAGGTCTTCACGATGGAGCCGGTCCTCATCGGATGAAGATAGAAGATGCCGCTTGGAAGAAGGTGGTTGCCGGTCCGGATTTTCTCTTCTTCCCGGATAGGATGAAGACTTTGGACCCTCTTTTGGACTTCTTCAGCCGTTGGATGATGGATGTCTAGCCCCCGCTTGGGTTGGATGAAGATTTTGGAGCCAGGACCGATCAGTGTGATACCCGGCGAGGTGAAGATAAGGTAGGAAGATCTTCAGGGGCTTAGTGTTAGGTTTATTTAAGGGGGGTTTGGGTTAGATTAGGGGTATGTGGGTGGTGGGTTGTAATGTTGGGGGGGGTATTGTATGTGTTTTTTTACAGGCAAAAGAGCTGAATTTCTTGGGCATGCCCCGCAAAGGGCCCTGTTCAGGGCTGGTAAGGTAAAATAGCTTTGAACTTTTGTAATTTAGAAATTTAGAATAGGGTAGGGCATTTTTTTATTTTGGGGGTCTTTGTTATTTTATTAGGGGGCTTAGAGTAGGTGTAATTAGTTTAAAATTGTTGTAATTTTTTTCTAATGTTTGTAAATATTTTTTTATTTTTTGTAACTTAGTTCTTTTTTATTTTTTGTACTTTAGTTAGTTTATTTCATTGTATTTATTTGTAGGAATTGTATTTAATTAATTTATTGATAGTGTAGTGTTAGGTTTAATTGTAGATAATTGTAGGTATTTTATTTAATTAATTAAATAGTCTAGTGTTAGGTTTAATTGTAACTTAGGTTAGGATTTATTTTACAGATAATTTTGTAATTATTTTAACTATTTTAGCTATTAAATAGTTCTTAACTATTTAATAGCTATTGTACCTGGTTAAAATAAATACAAAGTTACATGTAAAATAAATATAAATCCTAAAATAGCTATAATATAATTATAATTTATATTGTAGCTATATTAGGGTTTATTTTATAGGTAAGTATTTAGCTTTAAATAGGAATAATTTATTTAATAAGAGATAATTAATTTCGTTAGATGTAAATTATATTTAATTTAGGGGGGTGTTAGTGTTAAGGTTAGACTTAGCTTTAGGAGTTAATACATTTATTAGAATAGCGGTGAGCTCCATTCTGCAGATTAGGGGTTAATACTTGAAATTAGGTGTCAGCGATGTTAGGGAGGGCAGATTAGGGGTTAATACTATTTATTATAGGGTTATTGAGGCGGGAGTGAGGCGGATTAGGGTTAATAACTTTATTATAGTAGCGGTGCGGTCCGCTCGGCAGATTAGGGGTTAATAAGTGTAGGCAGGTAGAGGCGACGTTGAGGGGGGCAGATTAGGGGTTAATAAATATAATATAGGGGTCGGCGGTGTTAGGGGCAGCAGATTAGGGGTACATAAGGATAACGTAGGTGGCGGTCGGCAGATTAGGGGTTAATTATTGTAGGTAGCTGGCGGCGACGTTTTGGGGGGCAGGTTAGGGGTTAATAAATATAATATAGGGGTCGGCGGTGTTAGGGGCAGCAGATTAGGGGTACATAAGTATAACGTAGGTGGCGGTCGGCAGATTAGGGGTTAAAATTTTTTTGTACTTTAGTTAGTTTATTTCATTGTATTTATTTGTAGGAATTGTATTTAATTAATTTATTGATAGTGTAGTGTTAGGTTTAATTGTAGATAATTGTAGGTATTTTATTTAATTAATTAAATAGTCTAGTGTTAGGTTTAATTGTAACTTAGGTTAGGATTTATTTTACAGATAATTTTGTAATTATTTTAACTATTTTAGCTATTAAATAGTTCTTAACTATTTAATAGCTATTGTACCTGGTTAAAATAAATACAAAGTTACATGTAAAATAAATATAAATCCTAAAATAGCTATAATATAATTATAATTTATATTGTAGCTATATTAGGGTTTATTTTATAGGTAAGTATTTAGCTTTAAATAGGAATAATTTATTTAATAAGAGATAATTAATTTCGTTAGATGTAAATTATATTTAATTTAGGGGGGTGTTAGTGTTAAGGTTAGACTTAGCTTTAGGAGTTAATACATTTATTAGAATAGCGGTGAGCTCCATTCTGCAGATTAGGGGTTAATACTTGAAATTAGGTGTCAGCGATGTTAGGGAGGGCAGATTAGGGGTTAATACTATTTATTATAGGGTTATTGAGGCGGGAGTGAGGCGGATTAGGGGTTAATAACTTTATTATAGTAGCGGTGCGGTCCGCTCGGCAGATTAGGGGTTAATAAGTGTAGGCAGGTAGAGGCGACGTTGAGGGGGGCAGATTAGGGGTTAATAAATATAATATAGGGGTCGGCGGTGTTAGGGGCAGCAGATTAGGGGTACATAAGGATAACGTAGGTGGCGGTCGGCAGATTAGGGGTTAATTATTGTAGGTAGCTGGCGGCGACGTTTTGGGGGGCAGGTTAGGGGTTAATAAATATAATATAGGGGTCGGCGGTGTTAGGGGCAGCAGATTAGGGGTACATAAGTATAACGTAGGTGGCGGTCGGCAGATTAGGGGTTAAAAATTTTTAATCGAGTGGCGGCGATGTGGGGGGGCCTCGGTTTAGGGGTACATAGGTAGTTTATGGGTGTTAGTGTACTTTAGAGCACAGTAGTTAAGAGCTTTATAAACCGGCGTTAGCCCAGAAAGCTCTTAACTACTGACTTTTTCTGCGGCTGGAGTTTTGTCGTTAGATTTCTAACGCTCACTTCAGACACGACTCTAAATACCGGAGTTAGGAAGATCCCATTGAAAAGATAGGATACGCAATTGACATAAGGGGATCTGCGGTATGAAAAAGTTGCGGCTGAAAAGTGAGCGTTAGACCCTTTCCTGACTGACTCCACATACCGGCGGTAGCCTAAAACCAGCGTTAGGAGCCTCTAACGCTGGTTTTCACGGCTACCGCCAAACTCTAAATCTAGGCCTAAGATAGCTACAATGTAATTAATAATTACATTGTAGCTATTTTAGGATTTATATTTATTTTACAGGTAACTTTGTATTTATTTTAGCTAGTTAGAATAGTTAATAAATAGTTATTAACTATTTAATAACTACCTAGCTAAAAGAAATACAAAATTACCTGTAAAATAAATCCTAACCTAAGTTACAATTAAACCTAACACTACACTATCATTAAATTAATTAAATAAATTAACTACAAATAACTTCAATTAAATAAACTAACTAAAGTACAAAAAATAAAAAAATAAGTTACAAACATTTAAAAAATATTACAACAATTTTAAGCTAATTGCAGCTAATCTAAGCCCCCTAATAAAATAACAAAACCCCCCAAAATAAAAAAATGCCCTACCCTATTCTACATTAAAAAATTTAAAAGCTCTTTTACCTTAACAGCCCTTAAAAGGGCCTTTTGTGGGGCATGCCCCAAAGAAAACAGCTTTTTTGCCTGTAAAAGAAAAATACAACCCCCCAAACATTAAAACCCACCACCCACATACCCCTAATCTAACCCAAACCCCCCTTAAATAAACCTAACACTACCCCTCTGAAGATCATCCTACCTTGAGTTGTCTTCAGCCAGCCGACCCACCGATGGAACCGAAGAGGAGAACCGGAGCGGCAGAAGTGATCCTCCAAAGGGGCGCTGAAGAAGTCTTCCATCCGATGAAGTCATCATCCAGGCAGCGCTGAAGAAGTCTTCCATCCGGGCGATGTCATCTTCCAAGCGGGGTCTTCAATCTTCTTTCTTCAGGATCCATCTTCATCCCGCCGACGCGGAACATCCTTCTTCCCCGACGGACTAACGACGAATGAAGGCTCCTTTAAGGGACATCATCCAAGATGGCGTCCCTTCAATTCCGATTGGCTGATAGGATTCTATCAGCCAATCGGAATTAAGGTAGGAAAAATCTGATTGGCTGATTGAATCAGCCAATCAGATTGAGCTTGCATTCTATTGGCTGATCGGAAAAGCCAATAGAATGCAAGCTCAATCTGATTGGCTGATTGGATCAGCCAATCGGATTGAACATCAATCAGCCAATCAGATTTTTCTTACCCGCTTGGAAGATGACATCGCCCGGATGGAAGACTTCTTCAGCGCCGCCTGGATGATGACTTCATCGGATGGAAGACTTCTTCAGCGCCCCTTTGGAGGATCACTTCTGATAGAATCCTATCAGCCAATCGGAATTGAAGGGACGCCATCTTGGATGACGTCCCGTAAAGGAGCCTTCATTTGTCGTTAGTCCGTCAGGGAAGAAGGATGTTCCGCATCGGCGGGATGAAGATGGATCCTGAAGAAAGAAGATTGAAGACCCCGCTTGGAAGATGACATCGCCCTGATGGAAGACTTCTTCAGCACCGCCTGGATGATGACTTCTTCGGATGGAAGACTTTTTCAGCGCCCCTTGGAGGATCACTTCTGCCGCTCCGGATCTCTTCTTCGGTTCCATCGGTGGGTCGGCTGGCTGAAGACAACTCAAGGTAGGATGATCTTCAGGGGGGTAGTGTTAGGTTTATTTAAGGGGGGTTTGGGTTAGATTAGGGGTATGTGGGTGGTGGGTTTTAATGTTGGGGGGGTTGTATTTTTCTTTTACAGGCAAAAGAGCTGAATTCTTTGGGGCATGCCCCGCAAAATGCCCTTTTAAGGGCTGGTAAGGTAAAAGAGCTATGAACTTTTTTAATTTAGAATAGGGTAGGGCATTTTTTTTTATTTTGGGGGGCTTTGTTATTTTATTAGGGGGCTTAGATTAGGTGTAATTAGCTTAAAATTGTTGCAATATTTTTTAAATGTTTGTAACTTATTTTTTTTATTTTTTTGTAACTTAGCTTTTTTTATTTTTTGTACTTTATGTAATTGTATTTAATTGTAGTTATTTGTAGTTAATTTATTTAATTAACTTAATGATAGTGTAGTGTTATGCTTAATTGTAACTTAGGTTAGGATTTATTTTACAGGTAATTTTTTATTTCTTTTAGCTAGGTCGTTATTAAATAGTTAATAACTATTTAATAACTATTCTAACTAGCTAAAATAAATACAAAGTTACCTGTAAAATAAATATAAATCCTAAAATAGCTACAATGTAATTATGTATTACATTGCAGCTATCTTAGGGTTTATTTTATAGGTAAGTATTTAGTTTTAAATAGAAATAATTTATTAAGGTATAGTGTAGTGTTAGGTGTAATTGTAACTTAGGCTAGGATTTATTTTACAGGTAAATTTCTCTTTATTTTAGCTAGGTAACTATTAAATAGTTAATAACTATTTAATAGCTATTGTACCTAGTTAAAATAAATTGAAATTTGCCTGTAAAATAAATATAAATCCTAAGATAGCTACAATATAATTATTATTTATATTGTAGCTATATTAGGGTTTATTTTAAAGGTAAGTATTTAGTTTTAAATAGGATTAATTTAGTTAATAATAGAAATATTATTTAGATTTATTTAATTAATATTTAAGTTGGGGGGTGTTAGGGTTAGGGTTAGACTTAGGTTTAGGGGTTAATAATTTTATTACAGTGGCGGCGGTGTAGGGGTGCAGGATAGGGGTTAATAAATGTATTATAGGTGTAGGGGGGCAGATTAGGGGTTAATACGTTTAATATAGGTTGCGGCGGGGTCCGGGAGTGGTGGTTTAGTGGTTAAACTATTTATTTAGTTGCGGCGAGGTCCGGGATCGGCAGGATAGGGGTTAATAACTTTATTATAGAGGGCGGCGGTATAGGGGGGGCAGGATAGAGGTTAATAGGTATCATGTAGGTGGCGGCGGGGTTTGGGAGTGGCGGTTTAGGGGTTAATACATATATTATAGTTGCGGTGGGGTCAGGGAGCGGCGGTTTAGGGGTTAACAGGTTTATTATAGTGGCGGTGGGCTCCGGGAGCGGCGGTTTAGGGGGTAATAACTTTATTTAGTTGCGGCGGTGTAGGGGGGGGACAGATTAGGGGTGTTTAGACTTGGGGTACATGTTAGGGTGTTAGGTGTAGACAGTTCCCATAGGAATCAATGGGATGTCTGGCAGCAGCGAACATGCACTTTCGCTATGGTCAGACTCCCATTGATTCTTGAAAACCAGGTACGCTGGGCCGGAAAAGTGCCGAGCGTACCTGCTAGTTTTTTGATAACTAGCAAAAGTAGTCAGATTGTGCCGCACTTGTGTGCGGAACATCTGGAGTGACGTAAGAATCGATCTGTGTCGGACTGAGTCCGGCGGATCGAAGCTTACGTCACAAAATTCTACTTTTGCCGGTCTCTAGCCTTTGATAACTAAGGCGAATCAGCCTCGCCACAAATACGCTGCGGAATTCCAGCGTATTTGAGGTTGACAGCTTGATAACTACCCCCCAAAGTCTTTTAACGGGGCAGTTTGGGGTCAATTGATTAATTTCTCTTCCCCCATAATTTATATCTAAATATTCAGATTTTGTTAAGTTTAGGAGAAATCCAGAGACCCAGCTGAACTTTTCAAAAGCCTCAAGGGCCCCTGGGAGGGAAGACTCTATCTGAGTAAGGGTGAGGAGAACGTCTTTGGTGTATAACACCAGCTTGTGCTCCTTGTGAATCCCTGTAATGAGGGTGTTGGGCGAGGATTTCAATGAATAAGGCAAATAAAGCAGGCGAGAGAGGGCAGCCTTGCCTCGTGCCATTGTATATATTGAAGCTGTCTGACAAAATGTCATTAATCTTAACCCTTGCAGTGGGAGCCGAATATAGGGAAAATACTAATTCTAGGAATTTGTCGCCTAATTTCATTTTCTGCATTACTGTTTTTAGGAAAAGCTGTAGTGAAATAATCTGTAGTGTTTTAAGGGTGTTAAACCTAGCCTCCCTCCCCAGGATGAAGCCCACCTGGTCTGTGTTGATTAATTTAGGTAAGTATCTGTTCAGTCTTGTTGCTAGTATCTTGGCAAATATTCGGGTCTATTTGGTATTTCCCCTGGTTTGGGGAGGACTGTGATGTGAGCCTGAAGTGAGTTACCTGAGTATCCTCCGGAGTGAATTAATGAGTTGAAGGTGTTTGTTAAGGGACAAGAAAGGTGGTGGATGTATGTCTTATAGTATGTCATGTTAAACCCATCTGGGCCTGGGCTTTTACCTCCAGGCATGTCTTTAATCATGTTTTTTGTTTCCTCCACTGAGATGGGCAGATTCAGGCTATCTGATTTGTCTCTATCTAAGGTCGGTAAGTCCAAGTCCTCAAGCTTGGTTTCTATGTCTTGTTGGGTGGGTGTACTGTCTAAGCTGTACAGGGTTGCATAGTACTATCTGAACACTTCTGCTATATTTTTACTCTCCTTTTGAAGATCTCCTTGTTTGTTGATAATAGAGTAGAAGTGTACATTTAATTGGGTTCTCTTAAGTGTTTTAGTGAGAGAGGACCCCGCTTTATCTTTGATATCGAAGTATTTTTGTTTCAGCAGTGCTGCTTTTGGTGTTCTTTGATTAGGTGGTCTTTGAGGTCTTTCCTAGACTGTGTTAGGGATTCTAGTATGCTGCTGGCCTGGGATGTTTTTTGTACTTTTTTTCCCAGTAGCTAATTTGGGACATAGTAGAATTTATAAATTGTCTGTTCGATTTTTTTCCCCTGGCTTTGTGCGCTGCGCGTCACCTCTTATGACGCACTTGTGCACCTCCCAGAGAGTGACTGAGATTATGTGGTCTGTGTCATTTTCTCTAAAATAGTTTTCTATGGACTGGTCTACAGCTTGTTTAGTTAGTGCATTCCGTAGTAGGAAGGCATCCATCCACCAGATGAAGGGACACTGTGGCATGTCCGGGCATTGTAGTTTTCGAAAGGCCCAACTGGTCTTTATGTATGTGATCTATTCTGGTATATGTGTTGTATGGGTGTGAGAAAAAGGTGAAGTCCCTGATGTCAGGATTAAAGTTCCTCCAGATGTCATGCAGCTGTAGTAGGTGTAGGTTATTAGTTACAGATTTTAGAACTTGTTTAGGGGTATTAGTGATGCCTGTAGAGGTGTCCATTGTCGGGTCCAGTGATAAATTAAAGTCGCCCCCTGGGCTTGTTCTAGTAGGAGGTTGGTTATGTGTTTGATTAAAGTGTGCTGTTCTTTATTTGGGAGATATATGTTTGCAAGGGTAATTGGCCTATTGAATAATAAACCAGAATAAAATCAGAATCAGGTACCTGCCATCCTTTTCTTTCTCTATATGGGTCGCTTGGAAGTGTAGGGAATTTTTAAGTAGAATGCCTACCCATCCCTTCCTGGTACCGCCCGAAGCCAGAAAGCTTGTTCTATATTTGTGGCTCAGGAGTTTGGGTTTGTGATCTCTCTTAAAGTGTATCTCCTGTATAAATGGGATATCACTGGGGGCTTTGTAGAGGTCTTTAAAGGCCATGGACCTCTTTTACTGACTATTCAGCCCTTTCACATTTATGGTGGTAATGGATATTGTATGTGCCATGGTGGATCTAGCGGGTATGGGTTTACGGGCTGAGTGATAGCCTGTCTGCCTGATGTAGGTTTTATACTGCATCTGGTATGAGGTAAGTAATATAAGCTACTGCTGTACTACAAACTGAGACAATGTAACAGGTTTAAAAAATAATAGTACAACATTTTTTTGAGATGTTCAATAACAGTAATAAGCAGTAAGAACACAATACAATAACACTTATAAAGGCAAATTTTAAACTCTTTTGTTTTGGTTTCTTCTTTTCTTTCCTAACTGAAGAGTTCAACTAACAAAAAGTTGCAGTCCTGCCACAATAAAAAAACAAATGAGGTAGTATCCCCACTTCCAAACCTAAAGAATTATGGAGAAAGAAAAGAATGTTATGTCATACGACCTGTACCGCCATGGCTAGAATGGAATGTCAGTTCGAGGTGGGAGATGCCATATATCTAGTGGGCATTGAGACCTGGTCCACACTTTCAGATACAGAGTGAGGCCCTGGGCTGGCAGAGTTTTGAGTTTTGTGCGGTTGGTTGTTTATCCGCTGAGAGTCTCTGGGGGAGAATTGGCGGTTCTCTAGGTGCGTGATGTTGAGTTGGAGGGTTTTGTTGAATCTTGGCAGGTCCCCACTGGTACGGGATCTGCTGCTCCCTCAAGACTGTGGTGATGAAGCTCAGCTCCCTCCTCTTCTGCAGTGTTGCTAGGCTGAAGTCTGCAAAGATCTGGATGTGGATTCCAGCGTGCATTACTTTTTGTTTTTGTCTGGCCTGTCTCAAGATTTCTTCTCTGTCCTTGTAATATACTAGCTTTATGTCCCGAGGGGGTGCCTTCGGGGGGGGGGCTTTGCTCTCAGTGTCTTGTGGGCTCTTTCAATGTGTATATCTGTGGTGCTCCTTGGACCCTTCAGGGTCCTGAACAAGTCCTGGAGGGAGCTTTCTATGGTGTTTGGCTGGATTGTCTTTGGGATCCCGCGTATGCACAAGTTGTTATGCCTGCCTCTCTTGTCCAGGTCCTCAACTTTCTCCATCAGCTGATGTATAGTTTCTTCCTGGTTGTATGCAACTTTGGAAATGTGCTGTATGTCATTATTGACCGTGTTGTGGCTCTCCTCTAAGACCGAGACCCTTGTGTGACTTTAGATAGGTCTCTTTTTTGTTCCCCATACCAATTTTTAACCTCTCCTAAGATATCTTTAATACCATCTTTTGTGCATAGGCTTTGCAGATCATCTTTCGTAATGGCGGGCACGCTTGTAGTTTCTTTCTCGTGCTGCTGCTGTTCTCTGGGTGCAGCCATTTTCTGTGATTTTGCTGCTAGGTCTTGTTGTTTGAGGAATTTTTGCATTAGCTTGGAGCTGTTTACGTTGTTTGTTTTAGAGTTTCTGTGGTCAGGCATATCCAGAGGCTCTTAATGTCAGGGTGGGTTCTGATGCCTAAAGGCTGGTGCGTGCAGAATGGGTGGCAGTGTGAGGTCAATGTAGCCCTGCAGGCTGTCGTAGTCCAGGCCCCAACACAGTATGCGTGTAAAGTAATGTGAGATAGCAATCTATATGCTGAGGCTTAGCGCAGGGGTTTTGGATAGTGAGGGCCCTGAGATTTGTGCCCAATATGCCCCAAATGTTCTAGAGTATGGCAGTTCATTCAGTGTGGCACTTGTGTGTATGCAGGAGCCAGCTCACCTCTGTGTTCTTCCAGTGTCCCCTAAATAGAGAAGCTTGTTTCCTGTAGCTTAGAGAAAGTTCAGGCTGGGGAGTTCCAAGACAGTGCCCTGAGTGGTGGATCTCCTTTTGTAAAAGCAGCTGAGGAAGGTAGTGCGTAGTGGCAGAGGAGCTGTAGCAAGTTGCATGCAGGGCCGCACTTCCGGTTTCGGAAAAACGGCTTCATTTTGCGGTGTGGGCTTGAAACTATTCGATTTTGCCCAGTGTGTTCACCAGCCTTTCATGCACTTGTGTTGCCGTTTTTGTGGCGATCCCCCAGGTCTATGCGGTGCGGTTTGGAAGTAGGGCTTAGTAGCTACTGGATTATGCAGCCATCACCCTGACCTGCTAGGCTCCGCCCTGCTTAAATTTTTTAATTTTTCTCGTAGTGTTAGTTTTTTTTTTAAATTTGTAATTTAGATTTTTTTAATTGGTAGTATTTTTTATTTTATTAGAATAGTAAGGTTCGGTTAATTTATAGTTTAATGTTAGGTTTATTTTTATTTCACAGGTAAGTTTTTATTTATTTAAATATAGTTATATTGTAAATTAATTTAAAGTTAGGGGGTGTTAGGTTTAGGGGTTATTAGTTTAATTTAGCGTTTAATTTAGCGTTTTGCGATGTGGGGGGTGGCGGTTTAGGAGTTAATAGGTTTATTTAGTTGCCGAGATGTGGGAGGTCAGAGGTTTAGGGGTTAATAACTTTATTATAGTGTCTGCGATTTTGGGGAGCGGCGGAATAGGGGTTAATAATATTTATTAGTGTCGGCGATATCAGGAGCGTCAGATTAGGGGTTAATAAATGTATTTAATAGTTGCGATGTGGGTGGGCGGCAGATTAGGGGTTAATAAGTTTAATATAGTGTTTGCGATGCAGGAGGGAGGCGGTTTATGGGTTAATAGGTAGTTTATGGGTGTTAGTGTACTTTGTAACATATTAGTTATGAGATTTATGAAACATTTTTGTGGCGCAAAACTTATAACTACTGCTCTCAGGTGGCAGTATGGATCGTTTCGTTATATGCTGTAAAGCAAGCTTTTTAGCCTCAATGCACAACCTGTAATACCGGCGCTATGGAAATCCCACACAAAAACGTAATTTTTTGGAGTGCAGAATGGGCGTTGCATTACTGGCTAAAATGCTTGCGGTATAGCTATACCGGCACGACTCGCAATAACTGCGTTACTGCCATTATTGAAAGCTATAACGCAAAACTCGTAATCTACCTGAATGTTATTTACTCAATTCTTAACAAAAACATAAATTTAAAAAACAGCCACTGATACATATATCACAAGCTGTGAAAATAGTTAATGTTATCTACATCGTTTAGAGTAAATACATACAAATCCATTGTTTGATTTGAGATCCTCCTCAGTTGTCTTAGTGTTGATTATAATTAATAATTATTAACTGTAATATTTAGCTAATGTATTATTGCTATTAAAGTCTATGAGGTCTATTTAACAAAGGTCTGTCGGACCTGATCCAACAGTGCGGATCAGGTCCGACAGACCTCGCTGAATGCGGAGAGCAATACGCTCTCCGTATTCAGCATTGCACGATCGGGTTGAATTGTGGCGATCTCTGTCCGCCCCATCAGAGCAGGAAGACAGGTTATGGAGCAGCTGTCTTTAGACCGCTGCTCTATAACTTGCTTTTCTGGCGAGTCTGAAGACTCGCCAGAAACACGTGCCCTCAAACTCCATTCGGAGCTTGATAAATGGGCCTCTAAGAATTATGCAAATACTAAACAGAAAGTTTTGGTTCCAGGAAACTGTGATTTTTGCTGCAGATTGCATCTTCATACACTTCATTAAGGACCAGATTACAAGTGGAAAAGTATTTAACGCTCCTGTTCGAGTGTTAACTCCGCTAGAAGTAAGCTTTTTGCGTGCGTCAGATAGCGCTTGTATTACAAGTTGAAAGTAAACTGTTTTTGCTTGCGTGCTAACACAATGCGCATAAAAAGCCAAACTTAGAATATCACACGCACGATAAACGTAACCTGATCCCATATTCTCAAGTGTGCTAACCTGACATGAACATATGAATATTTTACATTCCAATGTTTTTCACATAGCAGAATATGTTCTATATTTACGTCTATATGTGTGTACATATGTATTGATGTGTTTATATGTGTATATATGTTGATAAATACATATATACACATATAAATATATAAATACATATGTACACACATATAAACATATATATATATATATATATATATATATATATATATATATACACACACACATATTCATCTTTAGACATGCCTGTTACTTTTTTTTTTTATAACACCTGAGACCTCGTATTTTTGAGCCCTTACAACTTTTTTGTGCCATATTTTTTTTAATAATGTTTATTAAATGGTGTTATTATGAGTGTAATTGTTAATCGTAATGTATTTTTGAGGTGTTTTGTTACACTTTGAACCAGAGTTTTGAAGACGCGCTTTCCCGATGAGCATTAACTTCAATTGCTCTCAAGCAATTGCGTTTACTTTTAGCTTGTAATTCGAGCGCTAAACCAGATGGACGCAAACACCTGCAATAAACCCTTTTTTGCTCCACGTAACTGTTAGCGGAACACTCATAGAGACCTATTTATTAAGCTCCGAATGGAGCTTGAGGGCCTATGTTTCTGGCGAGTCTTCAGACTCGCCAGAAACGCAAGCTGTGGAGCAGCGGTCTAAAGACCGCTGATCCATAACCTGTCTGCCTGCTCTGATGAGGCGGACAGAGATCGCCACAATTCAACCCGATCGAGTATGATCGGGTTGATTGATCGCGATTGGCCGCGAGTCTGCAGGCTAAAAGTAAACGCAAGTTGAAGTTAATGCTCGTCGGGAAAGCGCGTCTTCAAAACTCTGGTTCAAAGTGTAACAAAACACCTCAAAAATACATTACCTCACAAGAGCTGCTGGTGCAATGCTGAAAACGGAGAGCATATTGCTCTCCGCATTCAACGAGGTCTGGCGGACCTGATCCGCACTGTCGGATCAGGTCCGAGAGACCTTTGTTAAATAGGTCTCATAATAGGGTCTTAAATCAGTTATTTTTTCTAAAGAAGTCTCCTATTTTATTTTATTCCTCTAATCTGTCTCGGCTCTAGTTTCTCCAAATTATTAAAATATTTTTTCTGATGCACGCATACCCTATCTCTTTATTACATATAGTGTAGGATCTTAAGGAATGCATAGAAACAGTGAGGAAGTCAATTAATATATATAAGGGGAAAGTTCCAGTTCTTGTGTTAGCTATGGAGTCTACTGCCTAAATATCTCATCACAGGTACACACATTTCATTAAATGAGTATTTTCTCACTTCAATATACATTCTCCACCTTTATTAAATTTATCAAATGGTGTTTAGCATTTCATGTTTTATAACACAGGCTATATGGTAATTAAATTATTCTTGCAGCAAAAAGAAAAAAAAAAAAAAAAAGAGTAAAAGCAGCATGTTTCTGTAAATGAAGATACAGTCACAAGATGTACACACTGCTGCCATCATCTGGCAGCTAGTATTAGGACAGTTTGTGTAATTTTTTATTTTAAAATATAATATACTTTAAATACCAGTAGAAAAGGCTTTTGACTTTTTTTCTCAGCAACTTTTGCATTAAAGTAATTTGTATTGTTAAAGAATGGGACAATGTTTTTAACTGGCATACAATCTATCTCTTTGTTTCTAAAATGTTCTGAAAATTATAGGCTTGCAATGATAGCATAGTTATGGAATCGGATAACATAAATTAATATTTTTAAGCCACTAAATGATTTATCCACAATATATAATACACACCTGCATCAAGAGACCAGAAAGGAGAAAATGTCTATAATTTAATTTCATTTATCCTCAGCCATGAAAGGAATCCCATTCTGGTCTTTTTAAACCAGGTAAGACAATTAAACAGTAAATGGATGAGTGTAGTGATTGTATGCTACAAAAAAAATTGAATGATCTTTTGTGAAATAAAGAACTATTGGGCAAGGCAGTGTAGTCATCTTTTGTAACTGCACTTGCTTGCAGGACATTGGGGTAACCTTACGCTTTGTCACAGAAGTTTCTGAAAACTTTCTTTTAGAAGCACATTCTGCATATTTATATCTATACTATAATCGCGTTTGTAACGTGTCCGTCGCCGTCGCCAGTTGCGCACACATCCTCAAATGAATGTTGGCTGTGCGAGGCAGTTAAAAGAATGCTGGCTGTGGCGTAGGCAAACGAAGCCTTAAAAAAAACAAAAAACACTCAACTGCCCACGCGAAACAACAAAAAAACACGTAACAAGAAATAAAAATACCTAACCACTTGCATGAAGTATAACAAACAAACCTAATCTCTCGCACGAAGCATTAACAAACACCAAAACCGCCAACATTGCAAAATAATAAAGTAATTAACCCCAATCCACAAATAACATCATTAAAATATTAACCCTTTAACCGCCAACGCCCCACATCACAATAAACCTAATTAACCTATTAACCCCTAAACAGACAAACCCCCACATCATAATAAACCTAATTAACCTATTAACTCCTAAACCGCCAACCCCCCACAACGCAAATAACTAATTTAATTACTAAGCCCCCTTACCTAACACCCCCTAAATTAACCCCAATACTAAGTTACACTTAAATAAAACCTAACATTAAATTACAAAAAAATAATCTAAAATTGCAAAAAATAAACAACTCTAAAATTACAGAAAAAAATTAAACTATCAAAAATGTAAATAATTAAACGTAATCCCTATGAAAATAAAAAAGCCCCCAAAATAAAAACACCCCCTAAACTAAACTACCATTAGCCCTTAAAAGGGCCTTTTGTAGAGCATTGCCCTAAGTTTAACAGTGAAAAAAAAAAACACCCACCAAACCCCCCCAAAATAAAAAAGCCTAACACTATAAAAAACCTAAACTACCCATTGCCCCTAAAGGGGCATTTGTATGGGCATTGGCCTAGAAAAAAGGCATTAAGCTGGTTTATAGCCCATTAAATCCCTAATCTTAAAAATAAAAGAAATACAAAAAATAAAAAAAATCCTAACACTAAGCCCCAAATAGGTATTTACTGTTCCTGAAGTCCGGCGAAGGTCTTCTTCGAGGCGGCTCCATCATCTTCTATCTTCATTCGGAACAAAGGCAGCACGGAGCGGAGGTGCGGAGCTGGCTTCCCCAATGTATGGATTCGCAGTGGCGGTCTTTATTGGCGGCGGTCCTCAGCATAGTGGAGGCTCCTCTTCATGCGATCGTCCATCGCACACTGAAGATTAAATGCAAGGTACCCCATATTTATTGGAGCACCTTGCATTCCTATTGACTGAAATGTTGAAATCAGTCAATAGGATGACAGCTACTGAAATCTTATTGGCTGATTTGAACAGCCAATAGGATTTCAGTAGTTCTAATCCTATTGGCTGATTTAAAAATTTCAGCCAATAGGAATGCAAGGTACCCCAAATTGATTGTGGTACCTCACATTCAATCTTCAGTGTACGACAGACATCGAATGAAGAGGAGCCTCCACGCTGCTGAGAAACGCCACTGCCACCACCGCCGAGGAACGCCGCCATTGATGACCATCCCTGAGTATCCGCGCATCGGGGAAGACAGCTCCATACCTTGGCTTCATGCCGCCTTTGTTCCAGATGAAGATAGAAGATGATGGAGCTGCCTGGAAGAAGATCTTTTCCGCGGGACTTCAGGAACAGTGAGTACCTATTTGGGGTTTAGTCATAGGCTTTTTTTTTATTTATTTGGGTGGCTTTTTTTTAGATTAGGGTTTTTTGGGCTGGAAAAAAGCTAATTGCCCTTTTAAGGGCAGTAAAAGAGCTGAATGACCTTTTAAGGGCAATGCCCATACAAATGCCCTTTAGGGGCAATGGGTAGTATCGTTTTTTTTAGTGTTATGTTTTTTTTATTTTGGGGGGATCAGTGGGTGGGGGGTTTTACTGTTAGGGGGTAATTGGTCATTTGTTTAGGTAAAAGATCTGTTTAACTTAGGGCAATGCCCTACAAAAGCCCTTTTAAGCAGGGCCGGATTTCCCATTAGGCACAGTAGGCATGTGCCTACAGGCGCCTTGCAGTGAGGGGCGCCTGCCTGTCAGTAATAAAAAAAAAAGAAAAACAAATGTTTTATTTTTTTTGTGAAGGCATTCATTTTAGTAAGAATTATGCTGCCAGGTGCTTACAGAGTCGAGTGTTTATTGGGAATATGTTACAGCAGTTGAGGAAGCCATGAAGGAGAGAGGGGGAAATATTAAAACTAAGCCCCTCCCATTTTTGCCAGGCATGTTTAGTTTCACTTTTATTTTATGTACTTCTGTTGCCTCACACAGCCAAGCTCCATACTGATGTGTAGCAGACACTTTTTGTTGAGGAATGAAAGCTTCAAAAAAACAGGTTAGGACTGTACAAGGCTTCTAATGCTATCTAGAAGGACAACATAACAAGCAGAGCACTTTAACCCCTTGGCTAAAAGAGAGGGTTGCAGTGTATTCACTTGTTATGTGCTGTAGGGCATTTTTATAGCCAGGGGGTTAAATTCTGCTACAGGATGAATGTTTTTGTTCTATAAAGGCCTTGGAGGTGTGGAGGTTATGTGGGACTAGCTGCTCTGCTCTTTATTACAAGATGCAAATTGTGATTTACAGCCTTTAGGGCACTTTGACAACAAAGTTTGTAGACTGGAAGGCTGTAAAATGTGTATGTGTGTAAACCACTCCCATGGCATATTTGTTGTATGTATGTATATGTATGTATATGTATGTGTATATATATATATATATATATATATATATATATATATATACATACATACACACACATCACATAAAAAATTGTTAATCTGTTCTTTTATCAAGTAAGTGTGGTATTTTTGTATTGTGGTAAATTGAATTTCTAATTTTAAACACATTTGTTGACCCCTGGATTACATATAATCTACAACATTCTATGTTTTCCTTTGAGAGCAACATCATATTATATTTATATTTCAGAACAAAATACATGTAACATCTGTGTGTATTTGTACCAAAAATATCAGAGTTCACAAGATTTTTTCATGTTGATGAGCTTGCATGCTGCTAGTTTTAATATTGCTATTGTTTACACAAAACTGTGTTTAACTCCAACAAAATTTTAAGCACATAGTCAAAGTCATCTCCAGAAAAGCAATACACTAATTGCTTGTCAATAAACATGTCCTATGAGCCCATCTGGGTCTGCACAGATGTGTATTGCTGTCTCAGAACTGACATTGACTCTTTTGCAAGAGGCTAACACACTTCTGTGCAAGCACTAGTGCAATATTAAAATGCTCTAGCAAACTGTCACATTTTATGTCCCTTTAAATAGGGTTTTCTTTAGAATATTTTGCATTAAAAGTTCAACATGATTTGTTTTTGTTATACATAATAGAAATTGTATGGCCATTTGAGTCAAGTGAATATTGATTTTTGGTGTAGCTTCCATTACAACAAATATTGCTATTGGTGTGTGTATTTGTGTATCTCCATAAAAGGGAAAATGTAATTTTACATCTAATATTTATTTTTAGTTGTCTTAAATAATAATAAAAAAAGTCCTAATTTTTTCCACTTTTTTTTTTTTTGGGGGGGGGGGTAGGGGGGCGCTTCAGAGATGTAAATCCGGCCCTGCTTTTAAGGGCTATTGGTAGTTTAGTATTAGATTAGGGGGTGTTTTTATTTTTGGGGGGATTTTTTAAAGGGTATTAGTTTAGATTTAATTTTTTTATTTTGGATAGCTTTGTTTATTTGTTTTTGTAATTTTAAATGTTTTATTTTGTGTAATTTTACCTTTGGGGTTTGAAGTTGTTTTTTTTTTAAATAGACTGCCCTCTGGGCAGGCTTATTGCCTAGTATATATATATATATATACACACACACTATATTGAAAAAAATATGGGGACACCTATACTAATTACTTAGTTCAGGTGTTTCAACCAAACCCATTTTTAACAGGTGCATAAAATCCTGCACATAGCCAAATCCTGCACATAGCCATTAAATTTACATAGACAAACATTGGCAGTAAAATGGGTCATTTTGAGAAATGTCTGCCCTACTAGATCTACCCAGTTGTGAAGTGGAAGCATCTATGATAAACAAAAGCCCAGCTATAAATTAGTAGACCACACAAACTCACAAATTAAGTTCAGAAGCACGTAGCCTATAATCTGTGGCATCATTCACTACATAGTTTCATACTGCCTATGGAAGCAACATCAGCATAAGAACTGTGCTTTGGGAGCTTCATGAAATGGGTATTCATGGTTGAGTAGCTATTTACAAGCGTCATATCAACATGTGCAATGCCCAGTGTCTACTAGATCGGCGTAAAGCACACTGCCACTGGATGCTGGAGCAGTGGTTACGTGTTCTCTGGAGTAATGACTGATGTTTCACTATCTGGCAGTCTGATGCAGGAATATGGGTGTGGAGACTCCCAGAATTCTACCTACTGGAATGCATAGTATATACTTTAAACTATGGTAGATGAGGAATACGGGGCTGTTTTTACGGTTCGGGCTAGGCATCTTAGATCCAGTAAAGGGTCATCTTAATGCTACTGGATTACAAACATGTTTTAGATGAATGAATGCTTCCAACTTTGTGGTAGCAGTTAGGGGAAGGCTCTTTCCTGCACCAGCATGACTGTATCCCTGTACACAAAGTGAGGTCGATGAAGACATGGTTTGACGAGTTTAGTGTGGAGGAACTTGAGTGGTCTGCATAGAGCCCTGACCTCAGCCCCACTGAACAGCATTGGTATGCATTGGAATGCTGATTGTGAGACAGCCCTTCTCGTCGAACGTCAATGAAAAAATTAAATAGAATATTAAATTGATTTATATATTTCTGCTGTTCATTCACTCTCAGGTTTGTTAATTGATAAACATAAACATTTCTATTTTTGAAAGCATTGCTTACTTCACAGCATTTTTTTCACACTTGCCTAAACTGTTTGCACAGTAATATATATATACTGTATATATATATATATATATATATATATATACTGTATATATATATATATATATATTTTTTTTTTTATATATTTATTTTATATCCAACACAGTGTACAATCAAATAACTCCAGCCTTTTATGCCACACACAGGGCAAGGTAAAGCATGTTATAAAGCAAAAACATAACAAATTAGAGTAACATATACATTTTCTCACAATTGATTAATCATCTCCCTGTGAGCAATATTTATGCACTGATCTGGGTTTTTTCTGTTTTAAGTACATCGAGAAACAAAAAAAAGAAACACTCACATCGGCAAAAGACAAAAAACAAGAAAAAAAAAATAGTGGAAGAAAGAAGGGGGAAAGAGAAAGAGAAAAAAAAAATGGAAGGGAATCCCCTCACTCAGCTCCCTTATCCTGACCACAGTTGATATTAAATTTCTGTACCATTAGATATCCATGAGTGTGGAAAAAGATCTAATATGACCATTTCAGCAAAGCTTACTGAGGATGTAAAGGGCGCTAAAATCTGTTTTTGTATGGGCACAGGATAAGAGTTAATAATGGGATACCAGCCAAATAGAAATTTTTTAATTCTGGCTTCTGAGGCATCCTGTAGATGATATGATTCAAAGATAATTTGATCTTGGATAGCGTACAAGATCTCGGATAATACAGGCCCTTTTTTAGCTTTCCATTTTTTAAGAATACTCTGTCTTACGGCTAATATTGAAGTATTTATAGAGCGGATCCAGTGCCTATCTGAACTGTTCGAGGATTCAACCAATAGGATAATATCCCGGAACGTGAGGGCGACAGACACACCGTATATATTATTAAACCAATATATAAATTTCAACCAGAGCTGGTTTATCTTAGGACAAGTCCAGAACATATGCGATAAGTCCGCTTCCTTGTGTACACACCTAGGGCAATGAGCTGATCTAGATGGATAAAATCGCGCCAGTTTAACTGGATGGAGATAAAAATTGTTTATTACTTTCATGTGGGATTCCTTCCATATTGAGGGGACTTTACAGTTTTCTAGGGACTTGAAACTTTGTATAATTCTATTGGGATCTATATCCCGTATTGACCTACTCCATTGACCACTGATCTTACTAAGGAAGCCTTGCGTTTGTTTGGACAGCATAATGTCATAAATTAGTGAGATCGAGGTGACACCCGCAACAACTTTCTGTATTAAAACTCTGATATTAGACCATGCAACCGATAGGGGAAACTTCCAATCCTGTGTCACAATAAAATGACGTACCTGAAAAAAAGCAAATAAATCTGATCTTGGTAACTGAAAGAGGGAAAACAAAGTTTCACCTTCTAATACTACCTCATCTGTGCCAATTAATTGAGAGATTCTATTTAACCCCTTTTCGGCCCAATTTTTAAAAGTTTTTTGACATAAACCGGGGGAAAAAAGCGGGTTACCCCGAATGGGGAGAAATTCTGACACGGAAAAATCTATTTCCAGTGATTTACAAAGTTTATGCCACGCCAAGACTATATTTTTAATTGTAATTAGTAAGGAGACGTTAGAGGGTAATTGACGAGGCTTACAATGCAAAATCGCAGGTAATGCGAAAGGGTAAATCATTCAAGATTCCTGTACCAAAGAGGAAAATGTATCTGTGTTTGCCAACCAATCAATAGCAATTTTTGCCATCGCTGCAATATTATAGAGATTAATATCAGGCAATGATAAACCAGCAGCCCATGATTTCTGCATTAGCCTAGCTAAAGCAATGCGTGGTTTTTTATTTTGCCAAATAAATTTGGAAAAAGAACTGTATAAACTTCTACAGTCCTGGTTAGTTATGAACAAGGGCAGGTTTTGCATTGGGTAGAGAAGGCGTGGAAATATAATGGTTTTAATCAGATTCACTCTTGCAGTGAGTGATATAGGGAAAGAAATCCATAGTTTCAAATCTTGTTTGTTTTTTTGAAATAGCGGGAGATAATTATCTGTGTACCAGTACTTCGGATTTTTATGCAATAAAAGACCCAGATATTTAACAGAATCTACCTCTTTAAACGGATTTCTGGGATAACTTGCGGCTACTTTCCTAATGTACATTAATTCACTTTTTTCCGTATTTACTTTGTACCCTGAGAATGCGCTAAAATCCTCTAGTACCTGTCTCAAAATAGGGATAGATTGTTGTGTGTTTTCTAAAAACACTAGAATGTCATCCGCATATAGTAATGTAATTAGACGAAGAGAACCCATTGTTATCCCCGATAGACTATTTCTTAATCTTATCGCTAGCGGTTCTAATGCTACATTGAACAGCAAGGGAGACAATGGACATCCTTGCCTTGTACCTCGCTGTAGAGTTATTTTAGGCGAGATCATTCCGTTTACAAGTATGTATGAACCAGGCTTCGCGTAAATTCTATAGATGAATTGCAAAAAATTTCCCATTATCCCGAATTGCCTGAGTGAAGTAAAGAGATGATCCCATACTATGGAATCGAACGCTTTAACAGCGTCCAGTGTAAGAACTGCCATGTCTTTACAATTACTTGTACTAGATTTTTGCTCCATATTCCAGGCGTAATCTATCAACGTGATTAACTTACGAATATTTTTAGAGGCATTCCTCTTGACCATAAAGCCAGTCTGATCCAAGTGTATAAGCTTCTGTAAGGAGAGAGAAAATCTATTAGCTAAAATAGAGGCTAAGATCTTATAGTCACAATTTAAAACTGATATCGGCCTGTATGAACCTGGCTCCTCTGGATCCTTACCCTTTTTTAATATCAGTGTGACATTAGCCATTGAGAAATAGGACGATATAGGGATATCTAGTGTATAATATTCGTTAAAAAGCTTCTCTAGTACAGGTACTAGGTCTTCCTTAAGACATTTGTAATATTCCGTGGGTAATCCATCTGGGCCAGGGGCTTTGTTGGATTTCAATTTATCAATGGCCTTACTAATTTCTAGTCTAGTTATGTGATCATTTAACATTGTTAGTTCTTCCATCTGAATCTTGGGTACATCAATTTTAGACCAAAATATCTCCTGAATATCCGGATTAGTTTTAACTGAAGTATATAGATCTTGATAATAATTAGAAAAAACCCTACAGATCTCTGCGGTCTCCATATATCTGGTCTTGTTCTCTTTAATGACTGGTATAAGATTCTTTCTCTTCCTGATTTTGGTAAGCTTAGCCAAATGTTTGGCCGATCAGCCGTGGAACCCCTTATAATGCCTGTTTATTCTGATCTCCTCTATTTTAGCTTGTTCTTTAAGAAAGAGATCTCTCTCTTTTCTAATAGCAAAATAGTCATCCCAGTTATTTTGTAGTGGGGCATTCTGAACTAATATAAAAGCCTTCTTCACTCTCTCGGCCAAGGTAACCTCCCGTAGTTTAGTCTTTTTCCTGCGTATATTTAAGTAGGCCATAATCTCACCTCTTAAAACCGTCTTGGAGGCCTCCCAAAAATTTTTGACTTTGCTTCCATATTCCCTGTTATTAGAGCCATATTCATGCCATTTTGATTGTAACCATAACCGGAACCTAGGGTCAGAACATAGGTACCGAGGAAAACAAAATACCGGTTTCTGACTCCTATTTTTTTTACATGAAGAAAATATTAATGAAATTATTGCATGGTCTGATATCAGAATTTCTCCTATCATCGCCTTGGATTGCCACACAGACAATGACTCAGAGACCAAAAATAAATCAATCCTGGAGAATGTCTTATGCCCTTTGGATTCACAAGTGAATGTCGCAGTGTTAGGATTTTGAATCCGCCAAATATCTATTAGTTTTAACTTGTAGCAAAGTCTCTGAAAATATTTAGCACTTTGTCTATTACTAACTATATTTTTACGTGAAAACCTATCTATTGAGGGATCTAACGTCATATTGAAGTCTCCGCATAAAATTAAGTTGTTCCCAATGAGCGGAAACAACTTACTTTGGATATTATCCCAAAAACCTAGTGAAAATTTGTTGGGAGCATAAATACAACAAATTATAAATTTTATGTTTTTTATCATTATGTGCAGTAAAATGAATCTGGCCTCATCATCAATCTCTGTTTTTATAATCTTATAGTCTAATTGTTTGTGTAATAGTATTGCGACTCCGCATTTCTTATTAGAACCATTAGTGGAGATTACTTCCCCGACCCATTTAATCTTGAGTTTAACTGCTTCTGACTTCTTAAGGTGTGTTTCTTGAAGACAGACCATATCAGGCTGCATCTGAGCTAATGTTCTGAGAATCAATTTACGTTTCATCGGAGAACTAATCCCCCCCACGTTCCAGGAAAACATCCTAATTTCCGCTGTCATTTTTTATAGTATTACTAATTAGCAATTTTATCCTTGAACGAGATAGGAGGCGAAAGAAAAAAAGAGAAAGGAAAAAAAAAAAAAAAAAAGGAGGAAAAAAGAAAAACAACAAGAGGGAAAACACAGATCCAATGACATTTTGAATATCTTATTCTTAATAAAACTTTTACACATTTTGAACAACAAATTTCCATATTTCATTATTATCCTATTTCCTTTAGAAATTCAATTACCTCTGATGTTTCACTAAAGACCTGCCTATTACCATTGTCATTAATTATAATTCTGGCCGGATAGCTCAGCCAGGCATTAATGCCTTTATTTATTAGTTGCGTACAATACGGAGCCATAACTTTTCTCTTGGCTGAGGTCTCACTAGAGAAATCTTGGAATAACAAGATTCTGTTGCTCCCAAATAGTAATGGTTCTTTTTTCTTTTTATAGAGACTAAGAATCTCAATCTTGTCCTGGAATCTCAGGAGTTTGAGGATAACCATCCTGGGTCTGGTGACCTCATTAGTAATTGGCTTCCTGGGTCCCACTCTATGGGCTCTCTCAATTACCAGGGGTACCATGTGTATGGGAACACCCAGAGCCTGTGGCAGGGTGGTCGATGAGAAAATCATGAGATCCTCAAACTCCGGAGACTCCGGCAAACCAATAATTCTAATGTTATTGCGCCTGGAGCGATCTTCCAGATCCTCCAGGCGCAATTGCATACTTTTTATTTTAGCTTCATGTTTCTGTGTGACAGTGTGTTGCGAGTTTGCCTGATCTTCTAATGAAGATATCCTATCTTCGGCTTCAGAGAGTCTTACTGCAAATTGTTTTATTTCTGACAAGAGTGTCCCTATGTCAGCCGAGATGGCACCTAATTCTGTTTTTATGGAATCAAATTGAGGTGAGAACAAAGCCACTAGCTGACTTGTGAGGGCCTGGGTATCAATTGTTAAGGGTGTGATTTCAGTTATATTTTCTGTACTGTTGTCTGCTAGCTTGGCCTTTTTATATTTTGGTTTGGCTGGCATTTTTGGGGAATTAGTTTTGGCCTGTGTAATGAATTTTTCCATTTATGTTGTGAAGAGAATGTGGAAAAAATGTGATAAGAATAGATGGACAACCGTGATGTGAAGGAAAGGGGAAGAGAAAAGAAACAAAAGATAGGAAAAAAGGAAGTGGGAAAAACAGAAAAAGTAGCAAAAAGGACCCTACTAAGGGTGTCTAGTGAAAAAGTGTGATGTGCATATTGAGTAAAGGTTCTTGATTACCAATTTAAGGAGTTTATCCTGTTAAACAGTGATTAAAAGAGTGTGCCAATATTAAAATTAGTGTTTTGGAGTGATTTAGGGAAAAATGCCTAATAATACCAATTAACTTTACTAATTCCCTAGAGCAGGTATATTCAGTCCACACTGCCTAATGGCAACAAGACTAGCAGCTGAAGTATCTTTTAATAAGTGACCACCTCTCAGAATTAAATGCTTTTGTCTTATAACTATTCTTATGCACTGAATATGAGATAGATATAATAGCAATTTTAGTCAATCTTTACTCAGAGTATAAAGCTTATCTGATACCCCTACTGATTATAAATAAGCCATTTTAGTCAGACATTTCCTAATATTTTTATGAAACCAGCATTAGACCGAATATATTAATGGTTCTGAACTAAGACACATAAATAGCGTTTTATCCAATATGCTTTAAACCCTCATTCCATACATAATCTGAGATACAGATAAAACCAAAAAAGGGGAAAAAAAAGAATGTTATATCTTGTTACTGCACATTATGTAACTGTTTAAATTGCCATTATCTCTCCAGTGAACATTGGTTACAATAAAGTCATTAATACAGTTCCTTTATCTTTTATCCTTTTCAGATGGTAGCCAACTAGTTAGACATGGCAATGATGTATTGTCATTGATATTTATACAAATTAAACAGCAAGTTTTCTTAGAGAGTCTCGCAACTGCAAATATTATTTAATGCCAAAAATACTGTATAATGCGAGAGAAATGTCTCTTTATGTGGGGTTAACAGATAAAGATATACTTGCGGTGGCTGTAGTCCATTTTGACGCTGTGTTTCATATAGAGATCCACTCTGTAATAGTGGTGGGACTTGCTGCCGCTGACCCCCTGATCACAGCTCAGGCCCCTGCATGCCACCTCCGGTAGCCGTTGCTGCTACTCAGAGGTCTGTGGTTGCGGACAAATCCGGCGTCTCCGTCCCGGGTGCTGCAAATCCCCAGCACCCCACGCTGCTTTCCAAGCCCAGCCTCCGGTCGACGCTCCTACACCGCGCTGCTGCAGGCTGTGAATTACCTCCGGCGCTTCACTCCCGGATGCTGACTGCAGATCCCTCCGCCGTCCCTCCAACCTCGGCCCTCCTTTACTCCGGAAAACACCGTTGGGTTGCTAGGGTCTGACTCTGTAATGATCCGGTGAGTAGTTTAACGGCCCCCAACTTAACACTTGAACCCAAGATTAGACCCGGCTTATCTGGGTGGGGGCAATAAGTGTCCGGAGGCTCTACAACCAGGGTAGACCACGGATTGGAAGCTCCCTCTTACAGGTAATTTTCTAGCGGTAGTCACTGGATCCAAACATAGAGAGAAGAGATGCGGTAAAAACCGCTGACCAATTTGGCCTTAGTGAGTTCCTTCTTCGGCAAGATCACACTTGCCAGGGCCCCTCAATACCACAGCAGTCTGGGGCTATGGAGCAAACGAGTTGGGTGTGTTGTTAACAGTCGATCTAGACGCCGACATGAGACATGCTGCCATTAGTCTCCACCCTCACACAGGAACTCCCCCATATATATATATATATATATATATATATACATATACAGGGGAAACTCGAAAAATTAGAATATCATGCAAAAGTTAATTTATTTCACTAATGCAACTTAAAAGGTGAAACTAATATATGAGATAGACTCATTACATGCAAAGCAAGATAGTTCAAGCCGTGATTTGTCATAATTGTGATGATTATGGCTTACAGCTCATGAAAACCCCAAATCGACAATCTCAGAAAATTAGAATATTACATGTAATCAATAAAACAAGGATTGTACATACCTGTAGAACAATATTGGACCTCTGAAAAGTATAAGCATGCATACTGTATGTACTCAGTATTTGGTTTGGGCCCCTTTTGCAGCAATTACTGCCTCAATGCAGCGTTGCATGGAAGCTATCAGCCTGGGGCACTGCTGATGTGTTATGGAAGACCAGGATGCTTCAATAGCGGCCTTCAGCTCTTCTGCATTGTTCGGTCTCATGTCTCTCATCTTTCTCTTGGCAATGCCCCATAGATTCTCTATGGGATTCAGGTCAGGCAAGTTTGCTGGCCAATCAAGCACAGTAATCCCACAGTCATTGAACCAGGTTTTGGTGCTTTTGGCAGTGTGGGCAGGTGCCAAGTCCTGCTGGAAAATGAAGTCAGCATCCCCATAGAGCTCGTCTGCAGAAGGAAGCAGCACTTTGGGAACATCCAACTTCTTTTGCAATTACCTTTTGAGGCTTTCCCTCCTTATGAAGGGTGTCAATTATGGTTTTCTGCACAACTGTCAGGTCAGCAGTCTTTCCCATTATTGTGATTCCTACTGAACCAGACTGAGAGACCATTTAAAGGTTTAGGAATCCTTGCAGGTGTTATGGCTTAATTAGCTGATTAAAGTGAGACACTTTGAGCCTAGAATATTGCACCTTTTCACAATATTCTAATTTTCTGAGATTGTGGATTTGGGGTTTTCATGAGCTGTAAGCCATAATCATCACAATTATGACAAATCACGGCTTGAACTATCTTGCTTTGCATGTAATGTGTATATCTCATATATTAGTTTCACCTTTTAAGTGGCATTAGTGAAATAAATTAACTTTTGCACAATATTCTAATTTTTCGAGTTTCACCTGTACATATATATATATATATATATATATATATATATATATATATATATATATATATGTAAACTAACAAAGTCCCAAGGTGAAAGCACTCTCCATTTTGCTAAAACCCTTTAATGGTAAACGTTTTCGGTGTTTCCCCCATCTTCAGACCAATACAGGATGGGTGGAACCCCCGAAAACGTTTACCATTAAAGGGTTTTAGCAAAACGGAGAGTGCTTTCACCTTGGGACTTTGTTAGTTTGTATTATTTTTGAATGGCACCCCGGCAGCTGTACAAATGTTAGGTGAGTGCTGGATACCACAATGGACACTATATATATATATATATATATATATATATATATATATATACACCCATACACACACAGCTGAAAGAAAATATAATTAGCAATACATAGGTTTTGCATTATACAGCAAAATAAAACTAATAATAGTAATAAAAAAGAAAAAAAAGGCCACACATTATTTTATTATATAAATACACCTAGAGTAGGCAGCAATTACATTAATAAAACCTAGAGTAATGTAGATATCAATTCATGTTTTTAGGGTTTGTAATCAGAGAAAAAAAATAAACAGGTTCCTAAAGAGCAACAGACAGATACAACTGATGAATCAGCATGTGGCATTATAACCTAAGTATCACAAAGCATAGACAAACAATGCTTTAATAGTTAGATTGTTGTGCTGCATGCAACAGTCCCTAAAAACACTCTGTACCCACTATTTAGCGTTCCCACTCGAGCGTAAACTTTGCTAGAAGTACGTTTTTTGCGCTGAAGTAGCACATGTATTAAAAGTTGAAAGTAAAAACTTCTGCTAATTTCCAGATTTCGGATTTTGTGACCACACTAACGCATTCACCTCATAGACTTCAATGGAGAGTGTAGAAGAAAAAAACTAACACTTATCGCTCGCACGCTAACCTGACAGGATTTATTAATATTTCACATTCCAATGTTCTTCATATACAGGAGAATGTTATTTTTTATTGTAAATACATATTTCTATATATCTATATATATACCTACACCTGTATATCTAGTTCTAAGCCTTTTGTGTTTGGTGTAACTTTTTTTACACACTACCCATTACGTGAGGTTTTTTGGGTTATGTTAACCCGACAAGTGTAAATTGTGATTACTTTCAACTTTAAGGAGCGCTATTTCCATCATGCCACAAAGCCTACAAAACCCAATATCACTTGCGTGCAAAAGTTAGTGTGCCACTTGTAATCTAACCCTCTGTTTTTCTAAAGTAATAACAAATTTATCTTAGCTTAAACAAGTGCTTTTATCCAACAAAAGTGAAATTTGACCACAGGGAAACAAACTCTGGCCTATTTCACATGTACATACAGTGCTTAGAGAAATTCTTATTGTTTTTATTTTTCTAACCAACGGATGGATAACCAAACTACTTTATGTATTCTGGTTATGCTGCATGCAACTCATCAGGGAGTATTACAAAATTATTTAAAGTTCTATGGAATTCAAAATCCTGATATTCCAGCATGTTGCGCAATGATTTCTTCAGTTCAGTAGCTCATATCTCTTCTTATTTGACAGCAAAGAAAATACCTTGTACAAAAACATATTAAAGAGACTTTTCAAGGAGACAATAAAAAAAAATTAATAACACATTTAAATATTTAAAGATCTTAAGGAAACAAATTCTAAAATATTATATAGAAATATAAATTACTCAAATTACATTAATGATTCATTTAAAAAAGGCATTGAAACATTGACATTGTAGTTACTCATCATCAATAGTTAATAAACTAGTTGTACTTTTGGTATTACCATAAATTATTTCATTCAAACTAATCTCATGACACAAGATAGAGGGAGACTAGCATTTGAAATGGTCACTCTTGGACCTTAATACAGCTTACAAAAAATAATAAACTAAATTATCAAAAATAAAAACAATTACACCTAATCTAATAGCCCTATAAAAATAAAAAAGCCCCCCAAAATAAAAACAACCCCTAGCCTACAATAAACTACCAATAGCCATTAAAAGGGCCTTTTGTAGGGCATTGCCCTAAGTTAAACAGCTTTTTTACCTATAAAAAAAATACAAAGTCCCCCCAACAGTAAAACCCAACACCCAACCAACCCCCCCAACAAATGCCCCTTTAGGCAATGAGTAACTTAGGTTTTTTTTAGAGTTAGGTTTTTTTATTTTGGGGGTTGGTTGGGTGGTGGGTTTTACTGTTGGGGGACGTTGTATTTTTTACAGGTAAAAGAGCTGTTTAACTTAGGGCAATGTCCTATAAAAGGCCCTTTTAAGGGCTTTTGGTAGTTTATTGTAGGCTAGGGGGTGTTTTTATTTTGGGGGGCTTTTTTATTTTTATAAGGCTATTAGATTAGGTGTAATTGTTTTTATTTTTGATAATTAATTTATTATTTTTGTAAACTTAGTGTTTTTCATTTTTGTAATTTAGTGTTTATTATTTTTTCTTATTTTAGATTATTATTTTTTTCGTAGTGTTAGGTTTTTTTAAATTTGTAGTTTAGGTTTTTTTAATTGGTAGTATTTTTTTTTAAATTTTATTAGAATAGTAATGTTAGGTTAATTTATAGTTTAATGTTAGGTTTATTTTTATTTCACTGGTAAGTTTTTATTTATTTTTAGATAGTTATATTGTAATTTTAATTTTAAGTTAGGTGGGTGTTAGGTTTAGGGGTTAATAGTTTAATTTAGTGTTTTGCGATGTGGGGGGTGGGCAGTTTAGGGGTTAATAGGTTTATTTATCAGCGGTGATGTGGAGGGCTGGAGGTTTAGGGGTTAATAGGTTTATTTAGTGGTGGCAATGTCGGGGAGCGGCAGAATAGGGGTTAATAACTGTATTATTGTGTTGGGGAGCTGCAGAATAGGGGTTAATAACTTTACTATAGTGTCAGCGATGTCGGGGGCGGCGGATTAGGGGTGTTTAGACTTGGGGTTTATGTTAGGCCTACTGGGATCTCTCAGTGTTTTTTATTGGTTTTATATACTCTGGGTGAGTGTTTTCACCCTTAGTTTTTCATATGGATTTTAATAAATATACATTGAATTTAATGTAAGTCTAAGCTTGTTTCTTGATCCAGAGCTGACACCAAGAGTTTGTGTCCATTGATCCCTGGCTGAGGAGCAGTGAGCTGGGACACTGAGAGATCCCAGTAGGCCTGACTCAGCACAAGTTGGTGCTGCCACTCTTGTGAGTATAACACCATCACAAAACATCTGTATTTCTTTCTGCAACCACAGTATCACACAAGGAGGAGCCCTCTGTCTTGTGATTTCTCTTCACAGATTCTCCATCCTGGTTTTGTTTTTTTCTGGAGAGGAGCAGCCTTGATTCAAGATATTGAACATTCCTTCTTCATCTGGGGCACTTATGTGACTGTGACTATATATATGGTCCCCATTTGGAGATAAGACTTTGTTCTTGAGTTTGACATTTTTTGTTTTTTATTATCACATGTTCATTTTTCTAGGTTATATTGTTATATTATTGTTATATTGTTTAGATTTATTTTTATAATCTTCACTCATATATACATACCCATTTATTTTTTGCGCCCCCTAGAGTTAAACACGATTGTGTTATCAACAGCTGGTTCTCAATATTGCTTAATAAATTGGTATTTTTTTAAGATATTAGAGGTCCTTCTGGGTGATCTGCCAAACCATCTGTGAATCTAGTAATGTTAGCTGGAGGAACCCTACACTGTCCCACCACACTCCGACAAAGTTCTCTAAGATCATCGAATTTGTCTTGAATATTATTCTCTAATTAGACTAGCTTTTATTTTATATTCGAATAAAGATCTTCCATGTTGAGGCGTATTAGCAGAGTATTTCAGAGCTCTAATAACCGCAGTGTTGTAATGCTTACTGCTGTACCCAGATGACCGTGGGGGTGTTGAAAGACAGTGTGAAGGCCACTGCCAATGTCTTCAACTGTCCAGATTAGGACTCCACGAGGGATATTATACACAGAATTTATAGTGTCCACTGAATCTTTTACTTGAATAATAGGGTAGTGATGGCACCTTTATAATTTATAATGTAATAACTGGCAGATTATTTTTTGAAGCAAGGATCTCCCAATTTTGAGTCCTACTATGGCCTCTGACCAGACACATCCCCAGTCAGAAACATTTTCGTTGTTGAGCAGTGTAATCATAGATTTACATTTGGTTACTGAAAGTAGTCTATGAATATTTGAATATTAAATTAGAATATTAAACTTTAAAGTAAAAATTGAAGTGTTATACTAGATTTATCAATATTATCTTTAATAGAACAGCAGTTACATTTAAACAAAGGGCAACATGATAATAACAATACACTAAAGACAAGACACTAACTAACAAAAAGACATGAGACAAACATACAAAAACTGCATCAGTTCAGCAAAAATATCTGTTTATCTCTGAGTGGGTAAAAAATGGGTAAAAATAAAAAAGTAGAATGATGCATAAAACTTTAAAAGTAAGATCTCAGCTATCTTCCATACAGAGAAATGTAAACCTGACCAGTGGCGTCACTAGGGTTGGTGTCACCCGGTGCGGTAAGTCATGGTGTCACCCCCCCCCCCCCAAGAAAGCAGACACACACAAAAACACAGGCAAACACACATACAAACACTCAGACACACTTAAACACATACTCAGATGCACACACAAACACTCGGAAACACACTCAGACAGACACACAAAAACACACACACAAAAACACTGAGACACACAAAAACTCAGACACACACATACAAAATATGTAAACTGCACTGCATTAATTAGGAAGCTCATGCCTAGAGCTGCTCCCTGGCTCAGCAGAACATCAAATGAAAGATAAACAGAGCACTCTAAAATAAATCACTGAAGAAAAGGTTTAGGCACGCAAACTATGAAAATTCTGCTCTCTGACTCTGTTCCAAGTCTGTCAGTGCACAGCCCTGGGCCGCATGTCACTGAGTAGTGAGCACAGATAGGCAGGCAGGTTTAGGCTAGCAGCGCAACTTTGCAAGCCCCACGGCACACCCACAACATTCATAGTGAAATTGGGCAGGGGAGGAGCAAAGTACAAACAAGCAAAAGCAGCCGAGAAAACTATTTGTTGAAATTGCAGCACTGGCTCAAGGGGCAAAAAAATTGTGTGTCTACAACTTCCCCAGTCCCACTAATGTTCACAAATGTCAGCCTCAAATAAAATAATCTATGCATCTCAACATTGTATTTCTTTGAATTTCAATAAAAAATTTTTTTTTTTTGGTGTCACCCACTGGAGGGTGTCACCCGGGTGCGGCCCGCCCCCCCCCCGCCCCCCCCCCTAGTGACGCCACTGAACCTGACATTGAAAGAATGATCATTCCAACAATATTCTCTCTTTTGAAGACTTAATCATTATTATTACCAAGATTAATTGTAGTTAACTCTAATACTACCAGTGCTAAGCCTCTCTACCTGCTACTGCTGACTCTTTAGTCTCTGTGCCTCTGTGACTGTAACATAAGGGATACTACTATCATCTATAAACAATGACAAGACCTGCATTTAAGAAACTTAAAGGGACATTGAACCCAATTTTTTTTCCTTCATGATTCAGATAGAGCATGACATTTTAAGCAACTTTCTAATTTACTCCTATTATCAAATTTTATTAATTCTCTTGGTATCTTTATTTGAACTGCAAGAATGTACGTTTAGATGCCGGCCCATTTTTAGTGAACAACCTGGTTGGCCTTGCTGATTGGTGGATAAATTCATCCACCAATAAAAAAGTGCTGTCCACAGTCCTGAAACAAACAAAAAACTTAGATGCCTTCTTTTTCAAATGAAGATAGCAAGAGAACAAAGAAAAATTGATAATAGGAGTACATTAGAAAGTTGCTTAAAATTGCATGCTCTATCTGAATCACAAAAGAAAACATTTGGGTTCAGTGTCGCTTTAACGTGATGCCAGAAGTGCAGCTTTCAGACCTGTAACCAATGTCCCTTTTATGGCTATGTTGATTTTAAAGTTAACAAGAAATAGAACAGGGCTTTAAAGATTCATTGATTGATTGATCACTTTCTGATAAGTGAAAAAACACAATTTTAACGGTAGATAGTTTCATGTCTCACAAGTATAAAAAAAAAAAAAAAAATCTCAGCACAGAATGCCTGTAGTACAAATTTCACCTTACTGCCAGCTTCCAAATCACTTCAGTATTCTCAAAATCAACTATTTGTATAATTATGATGTCTTATACAGACATACATGAAGATGTGTGCATTTGGATTCAGATTAATGCAAAAAACACAAATTTTACTGTATTCGTTGCATTAGTTGGAAAATACAAAACAAGTGGCTCCTTTAATGAATAAATGAAAGAACAAGTGCATGAGACACACACAAAAAAATAATACTTGATTTGTGCAATTAAAACTGTTATTTTAAAAAAAAGGAAAAGCATTTCTGCAGGTAGGGAAGGTTTTAATGTTGCAGTTTTATTTTACACTATTTAGTAGTGATGCCGCAATGTCCTTGATTAATTCCTGTTTAAGCCAATACGTTTTTTCTTGGCCATCATGACCCAATTAAAAAAACAATTATTTTTGTGCTGATGCTGACTTATAGTACTAGCTACTAATTCATTTAAGTCTAAGCTGATGTACAGCTGTGCTGAAGATGTGGTTAATTTATTTCCATTAACAAACAAATAATGTTGTCAAAATATGGCTGAACCATATGACCCCATTATCTAAAATTGGATGAAACTTAAGTATTTTATTTTTCTGTGATGATCAATTCATCTCAAACAAATATTTTGATTTTGCACATGATTTGTAACTATATACACCAAAGTGGGGAAAAAAACACTTTGTGCTCTATGTTTATAGTATATTTTCAGCTTTGTTCATTTTAAAGTTATAACCTACGAGCCATGTAATCATTGTTATAACAAACAGTCAACATTTAAATACATTGGACTATTTCCAAATTACTTAGTAATGTTTAATTTTCAAAATTAATTAAAACTGTGAGGCTTATGAAACCAGAAATATTGGTATGTATGGTTATAATAAAGTTTAAATAATTGAGTGAGTAACAATGCTCTTGAAATATGCATCCAATTAATCTTTTGTGTTTTTGTGAGCTTGTAACATCAAGTTGGAGGGGGGGGGGATTATTTTAATTGATTGAATTGTATCCAATAAAAATAAAACAAACAGTTCATTAAAAGTGATTTATTGGTGGCCTTCAACTGACCTTTCTGATTCAAAATAAATAAATGTTGGAATCTAGTGATGTGCCAGAATTAAGTACATTTTACTACAACACATAAATAAAAACTTGTAAGTATTCTGTACAGAGCACTATTTAAAAAAAACAAAAAAAAACAGCATTTTCAAAGCAGAATGTTGACCACAATTTATATTTCTATAATGCACAGTTGGAAGCAAATTATACAATGCCAGCATGCTCCATAATGAGGAAAGGATTATCCCTGCATACTTTTTTAAATAATAAGAGGAACTTAAAGGGATATGAAACCCCAAACATTTTCTTTTGTGATTCAGACAGAGCATAACATTTTAAAAAAGTTTCCAATTCACTTCTATTATCAAATTTGCTTCGCTCCCGTGATATTCTTTATTGAAGAAATACCTAGGTAGATGTCTGGAGCACTAAATGGCAAGGAATAGTGCTGCCATCTAGTGCTCTGCTATATAGCACTGCTGCTATATATAGTGCTATATATGGGCAGGCTCCTAAGCATATGTCTCTGCTTTTCAACAATACCAAGAGAACAATGATAAGTTGAAGTAAATTAGAAAGTTATTCAAAATTGCATGTTCTATCTGAATCATGAAAGAAAAAAATGAGGTTTAATATCCCTTTAAAGGGGCATAAAGAAGATTTTATTACTATTAACAAATGTACTTAATTCTCTTGGTATTCTTTGTTGAAGAGTTTCTCTAGTTAGGTAATATGCAGGAGACGGAAGTGCTATGTGGCATCATTTTTTTCAAGAATACTTTTATTAATGTTATCCATTGTACAAGCACTGCTGACACCTAGGGGCAGATTTATCAAGGGCCGAATGGCCCCTGATGCCCCTCTTTCCACACGAGCCTTCAGGCTCACCAGAAACAGCAGTTATGAAGCAGCGGTCTTAAGACCGCCGCTCCTTAACTTGTTCGCTGCCTCTGAGGCTGTGGACATCAATCTGCCCGATCCTATACAATCGAGTTGATTGACACCCCCTGCTAGCGGCCAAATGGTCGTGAATCTGCAGGGGGCGGCATTGCACAAACAGTTCACTAGAACTGCTTGTGCAATGTTAAATGCTGACAGCATATGCTGTCGGCATTCAGCAATGTCTGGCGGACATGAAATGCTACAGCGTATCATGTCCACCAGACTTTGATAAAACGGCCCCCTAGTGCTCAAAAAGTGTAGAACATTGTTAAAAGTGTTCTTGCAAAACATCTGCCATATATTGCAACAGACTAGTTCCTGCTACCTAGCTAGGTATACTCTTTAACAAAGAATACCAGGAGAAGATAGTATATTTCATAACATAAGTAAATTGGGAAGACTTTAAAATTGTATGCTCTAACTGCATTATGAAAAATATACTGTTTTATTTACATTTAAATATATATGTTACTGCACAATGTTAGTGATCATGCTCAATTATTGACCATATGTTGTAATTTATGTACAGAAAAAGACTGGTAACAATACACCAAGGTATGGCTAGTTCAGAAATGGTGGCTAATAAACACAAGATGCGTTTTAATTACTGAAGGGAAGTTTAACACTAAATAAATGCTAGATGTATTGATATATTCAAATCAAGATTACCCTAAAAATAATATGCAGAAACAAATCTATGGGCGTGTCTGGGCAGTGGCCATGTTAGGTTGCAATATCAGGACCTCCTGATGTGAGCCAGATAATCTGCCAATAATCTCAGGATAGAAGCAACATCCTCAATAGCAAATGCCAGCTACAGCTGTACTTTAAACACTGGCTGCTGTGTGTATGACCCCTGAGCAATGATTCGACCATGAAGACCTCTGGAGGTGGCTATTTTTTGAGATCTCAGCAACTCCCCTGGTAACCTGAGAATCACAGTCAGGGATGGACTGCTATTCAAGTGGAAGACCCACTTACCTTCTTAACAGTATTCTTGCTATTGATCTTCTTTCTGAGGTGAGTCTGTACTTAATTTGTAGACATGTGCATTTCGTTCTGAATTGAAATTGGGACAAATTTGTCAAATTCGGAGCTTCAGATCGATTTGAATTTCCAAATTACTGTAGCAGAAAAACTAACAAATAAATCCGAATTAGTTTGGATTTATTCGTTACATTCGGATGGCCATGGCCTAATCACAATTACACTAGTATTGTAGAGTATATTAGGTTATATCACTCTGCTATGGGTTACACCTAATACTACAGTACATAATACTAGTCTAATACACAGCACATCCCACCTAACATATACCGAACTTCCGAATTTACGAATAGAATCCGAACCGAATACATCCAAATGTATTCGAATCGGAATGAATCCGAAATGAATGCATTCAAATGTATCCGAATTTGAATCGATACGAAAACGAAATTCGAAAACATCCGAATCGGTCCGAAACGAACCAAAACAATTTTTTCCGCCGCGCACAAGTCTATTAATTTGCTCATTTGACCATGGAGCTGTTGGCTAGATGGAAATCATAAAATGCTCTTGCTCATTCAGACCCTTTTCCGGAGCCTTGAGTAATAGCAATGTACGTCCTTTGATGTCCTGAAATCACATGACAGGGTTCAGATGCTAACTGGGGACCTTCCAGGGAGCTATCACCGGAGTACTATAGATTTGAAGAGACCAACAACAACTGCAAGTAAAAGGGCAAACAATACAAAAAGAAGACAAGGCAGGACAAAAAGGGTTTAAAAGTTAAAACGTAGCTTTTATTGCCAACACCATGGATAAAAGAAAATAGCAGCAAAAATAAAAAGCAGTGATGTCAGAATGAAATTGGACAGCAGCAGTCTAACATGTTTCGGCTCTTGCCTTACTCATAGACTGTGCTGTCTCAAGCTCACAGCCTGCTTAAATCAAACAATCACTCTGACATAGATTGCTAACAGCCTACATAATTAACTGTAAGTAAAAGGGCATATTGAGCGAATTGGAGAATGCTGATGCCCCTTACTTGATGGCCACCAAGTCCTCCTGCCAAGAAGCCAGATCTCCCAGACTCCAGCTTGTAGCTGTGGCTCCAAAAAGGGATTCGCTGCGTAAGTTTAGAGAGAAGAGTATGTTGTGTAAGACATAGCGCAGAGATCTGGAAAACATTCCAACTGTGAGAGAGGTTTGGAACAGCTCCTAATTTACTATGTTTGTGGCAGAGGGACACTTACTAGAGCCTCCATCTCATCCCTTTCCTAAAGTCCTACTACGTGAGTAAAATTTTATCTACCAGCTTAATTGATGACTGAGATTCTCCTGAACTCTCAGTCAAGACTCTACTACTTTATAATAGACTCTTGCACATAATACCTGCCCTGAGATTTGGAATGTGTAAGAGATAAGATATTTTTTTATAGTTGCCTATAATTTGTTATACAAATAAAAATTAATTTTTGTTTTGGCCATCTCTTTCTTGCTTACTATTTTCATCATCTAACCATTTCACAATTAACCTGTCAAATACCTAACATTATATAAATTAGGCAATGGAGGCCACCGATTTACCAGAAATTAACGTGCAATACAAGATTTAGAAAAAATACAACAGGCCTATTACAAAATGTATTACTAAACTATAATACATAAACAAATCTTAAGCAAAACGTATAACTGAACTAACAGATAGTGTTGATATGAGTATGTTAATATGATATAAAACATATATATAGATATGTCTGTGTTCATATGTAACCTTTACCAACTGGGGAACATGCACATAAAATATAGTTTAATAGATTTGTATATAAAAGAAGTAATACACTACTTCTCTGTAAGAGCTAGGCACAATACATTTGCATCCGATAATATTTTTTTTTTAAATAAATTCTTTGCAATCTAAAAGGACAGGAAAGTCAAAATTAAACTTTCATGATTCAGATAGGGCATGTCATTTTAAACAACTTTCTAATTTACTTATATCATCAAATTAGCTTTTTTCTCTTGGTGATTTTTTGTTAATGACTAAACCTAGGTAGGCTCATAGGCTGATTTCTAAGACTTTGCAATCTACCACTTATCTCACTGTCTGGCTGTGAATAGCATGTACTGTTTGTTCATGTGTACCATAAAGATAACGTTGTGCTAACTTCCGTGGAGTCAGCAGTAATTGCCTGAACTGCAAGTCTGTCAAAAGATCTGAGATAAGGGGGCAGTCAGCAGAAGCTTAGATACAAGGTAATCATAGAGGTAAAATGCACATTAATAAAACAGTGTTGGTTATGCAAAATGAGGTGTTGACTGTCCCTTTAACTTACATTTGCTGTTGTTTTTGTAAAAATGGTTAACATTTTTTTTTTTAAATGAGTAATGAAGGGGATTTATAGCTGAACATAAAATATTGTACAAGTTTTTAATCCAGTTGTTTAAGGTACTGCCATCTGGTGGTACATTGAATTAATGCATAGGAAAAACTGAACACTTGAACGTATTGCCATATAATTTTAGACATAAAACACTGTCGGCTAGATTTAGAGTTCGGCGGTAGCCGTCAAAACCAGCGTTAGAGGCTCCTAACGCTGGTTTTGGGCGCCCGCTGGTATTTGGAGTCAGTGATTAAAGGGTCTAACGCTCACTTTTCAGCCGCGACTTTTCCATACCGCAGATCCCCCTACGCCATTTGCGTAGCCTATCTTTTCAATGGGATCTTCCTAACGCCGGTATTTAGAGTCGTTTCTGCAGTGAGCGTTAGAGCTCTAACGACAAGATTCCAGCCGCCTGAAAATAGCAGGAGTTAAGAGCTTTCTGGCTAACGCCGGTTTATAAAGCTCTTAACTACTGTACCCTAAAGTACACTAACACCCATAAACTACCTATGTACCCCTAAACCGAGGTCCCCCCACATCGCCGCCACTCGATTAAAATTTTTAACCCCTAATCTGCCGACCGCCACCTACGTTATACTTATGTACCCCTAATCTGCTGCCCCTAACACCGCCGACCCCTGTATTATATCTATTAACCCCTAACTTGCCCCCCACAACGTCGCCGCAAGCTACTTAAAATAATTAACCCCTAATCTTCCGACCGCAAATCGCCGCCACCTACGTTATCCCTATGTACCCCTAATCTGCTACCCCTAACATCGCCGACCCCTATGTTATATTTATTAACCCCTAATCTGCCCCCCTCAACGTCGCCGACACCTACCTACACTTATTAACCCCTAATCTGCCGAGCGGACCTGAGCGCTACTATAATAAAGTTATTAACCCCTAATCCGCCTCACTAACCCTATCATAAATAGTATTAACCCCTAATCTGCCCTCCCTAACATCGCCGACACCTACCTTCAATTATTAACCCCTAATCTGCCGACCGGAGCTCACCGCTATTCTAATAAATGTATTAACCCCTAAAGCTAAGTCTAACCCTAACACTAACACCCCCCTAAGTTAAATATAATTTTTATCTAACGAAATAAATTAACTCTTATTAAATAAATGATTCCTATTTAAAGCTAAATACTTACCTGTAAAATAAATCCTAATATAGCTACAATATAAATTATAATTATATTATAGCTATTTTAGGATTAATATTTATTTTACAGGCAACTTTGTAATTATTTTAACCAGGTACAATAGCTATTAAATAGTTAAGAACTATTTAATAGTTACCTAGTTAAAATAATAACAAATTTACCTGTAAAATAAATCCTAACCTAAGATATAATTAAACCTAACACTACCCTATCAATAAAATAATTAAATAAACTACCTACAATTACCTACAATTAACCTAACACTACACTATCAATAAATTAATTAAACACAATTGCTACAAATAAATACAATTAAATAAACTATCTAAAGTACAAAAAATAAAAAAGAACTAAGTTACAGAAAATAATAAAATATTTACAAACATAAGAAAAATATTACAACAATTTTAAACTAATTACACCTACTCTAAGCCCCCTAATAAAATAACAAAGCCCCCCAAAATAAAAAATTCCCTACCCTATTCTAAAATACAAATATTACAAGCTCTTTTACCTTACCAGCCCTGAACAGGGCCCTTTGCGGGGCATGCCCCAAGAATTTCAGCTCTTTTGCCTGTAAAAAAAAACATACAATACCCCCCCCCAACATTACAACCCACCACCCACATACCCCTAATCTAACCCAAACCCCCCTTAAATAAACCTAACACTACCCCCCTGATGATCTTCCTACCTTGTCTTCACCATGCCAGGTTCACCGATCCGTCCTGGCTCCAAGATCTTCATCCAACCCAAGCGGGGGCTAGACATCCACTGAAGAAGTCCAGAAGAGGGTCCAAAGTCTTCCTCCTATCCGGCAAGAAGAGGACATCCGGACCGGCAAACATCTTCTCCAAGCGGCATCTTCTATCTTCTTCCATCCGATGACGACCGGCTCCATCTTGAAGACCTCCAGCGCGGATCCATCCTCTTCTTCCGACGACTAGACGACGAATGACGGTTCCTTTAAGGGACGTCATCCAAGATGGCGTCCCTCGAATTCCGATTGGCTGATAGGATTCTATCAGCCAATCGGAATTAAGGTAGGAATTTTCTGATTGGCTGATGGAATCAGCCAATCAGAATATAGTTCAATCCGATTGGCTGATCCAATCAGCCAATCAGATTGAGCTCGCATTCTATTGGCTGTTCCGATCAGCCAATAGAATGCGAGCTCAATCTGATTGGCTGATTGGATCAGCCAATCGGATTGAACTATATTCTGATTGGCTGATTCCATCAGCCAATCAGAAAATTCCTACCTTAATTCCGATTGGCTGATAGAATCCTATCAGCCAATCGGAATTCGAGGGACGCCATCTTGGATGACGTCCCTTAAAGGAACCGTCATTCGTCGTCTAGTCGTCGGAAGAAGAGGATGGATCCGCGCTGGAGGTCTTCAAGATGGAGCCGGTCGTCATCGGATGGAAGAAGATAGAAGATGCCGCTTGGAGAAGATGTTTGCCGGTCCGGATGTCCTCTTCTTGCCGGATAGGAGGAAGACTTTGGACCCTCTTCTGGACTTCTTCAGTGGATGTCTAGCCCCCGCTTGGGTTGGATGAAGATCTTGGAGCCAGGACGGATCGGTGAACCTGGCATGGTGAAGACAAGGTAGGAAGATCATCAGGGGGGTAGTGTTAGGTTTATTTAAGGGGGGTTTGGGTTAGATTAGGGGTATGTGGGTGGTGGGTTGTAATGTTGGGGGGGGGTATTGTATGTTTTTTTTTACAGGCAAAAGAGCTGAAATTCTTGGGGCATGCCCCGCAAAGGGCCCTGTTCAGGGCTGGTAAGGTAAAAGAGCTTGTAATATTTGTATTTTAGAATAGGGTAGGGAATTTTTTATTTTGGGGGGCTTTGTTATTTTATTAGGGGGCTTAGAGTAGGTGTAATTAGTTTAAAATTGTTGTAATATTTTTCTTATGTTTGTAAATATTTTATTATTTTCTGTAACTTAGTTCTTTTTTATTTTTTGTACTTTAGATAGTTTATTTAATTGTATTTATTTGTAGCAATTGTGTTTAATTAATTTATTGATAGTGTAGTGTTAGGTTAATTGTAGGTAATTGTAGGTAGTTTATTTAATTATTTTATTGATAGGGTAGTGTTAGGTTTAATTATATCTTAGGTTAGGATTTATTTTACAGGTAAATTTGTTATTATTTTAACTAGGTAACTATTAAATAGTTCTTAACTATTTAATAGCTATTGTACCTGGTTAAAATAATTACAAAGTTGCCTGTAAAATAAATATTAATCCTAAAATAGCTATAATATAATTATAATTTATATTGTAGCTATATTAGGATTTATTTTACAGGTAAGTATTTAGCTTTAAATAGGAATCATTTATTTAATAAGAGTTAATTTATTTCGTTAGATAAAAATTATATTTAACTTAGGGGGGTGTTAGTGTTAGGGTTAGACTTAGCTTTAGGGGTTAATACATTTATTAGAATAGCGGTGAGCTCCGGTCGGCAGATTAGGGGTTAATAATTGAAGGTAGGTGTCGGCGATGTTAGGGAGGGCAGATTAGGGGTTAATACTATTTATGATAGGGTTAGTGAGGCGGATTAGGGGTTAATAACTTTATTATAGTAGCGCTCAGGTCCGCTCGGCAGATTAGGGGTTAATAAGTGTAGGCAGGTGTCGGCGACGTTGTGGGGGGCAGATTAGGGGTTAATAAATATAACATAGGGGTCGGCGGTGTTAGGGGCAGCAGATTAGGGGTACATAGGGATAACGTAGGTGGCGGCGGTTTACGGAGCGGCAGATTAGGGGTTAAAAGTGTAATGCAGGGGTCAGCGATAGCGGGGGCGGCAGATTAGGGGTTAATAAGTGTAAGGTTAGGGGTGTTTAGACTCGGGGTACATGTTAGAGTGTTAGGTGCAGACGTAGGAAGTGTTTCCCCATAGGAAACAATGGGGCTGCGTTAGGAGCTGAACGCTGCTTTTTTGCAGGTGTTAGGTTTTTTTTCAGCTCAAACAGCCCCATTGTTTCCTATGGGAGAATCGTGCACGAGCACGTTTTTGATGCCGGCCGCGTCCGTAAGCAACTCTGGTATCGAGAGTTGCATTTGCGGTAAATATGCTCTACGCTCCTTTTTTGGAGCCTAACGCAGCATTTGTTTGAACTCTCGATACCAGAGTTAAATTTATGGTGCGGCCAGAAAAAAACCCGCGGAGCGTTAACAGCCCTTTTACCGCCGAACTCTAAATCTAGCCGTAATTTATTAACCATGTGGCAGCTATAAAGGGACAACATGTGTTGAAAAGGCAAAGACTGCAGATCTAAAGAGCACCCAAAAAGCAAAAATAGCAAACATTACATATAAGAAAATCTTAAACAATTAATTGATTTTGAATACATAGTGCTAGATCTCAGTCATGATGAAACAAAGTTACCTTACAGAACAACTCCCAAGCACCTAACAGAATCCCTCAAATAAAAAAACCAACTCTCACTCCGTAACAATAAATCTCAAGCAACCTAATATTATTTTTCCCTTACTTTTAAGAGACATGGACAAATTGCCTGCACTAATTCATTAGATAAGGTCATTTTTGCACTACTCATCCTGCAAGGGGGATAAACACATCGGTGAAGCCAGCTCAAAGCAACAAGCAATACAACGCCAAGCTGAACGTAACTGGGGATTGGTGGGTTGTACAAATGCTACTGCAGATTGGCTCACATTCCAATGTTCTTCAAATAACAGAATATGTTCTCTTTATTCATAAATAAATATTTTTACATATATCTGATATTTTTTGTACAATATGTATCTATACCTATATATTTTTTTATATATATATATATATATATATATATATATATATATATACATACATGATTATATATGGTATAGATATTTACAGATATATATTGGAATATCTATTTAGAAATACAAAGAACATATATTGCTATGTGCTGAACATTGTAATGTGAAATATTTACAGTAAATAAACAGTATAACACATGTCTATATATTTACAAATATTTATTTATTTGCGTATATATGTCTGTTAATACAATACGTCTCTCATGGTAGTGTCTCATATGATCCTATTAGTGACCTTAACCCATCTATCAGGGGCTATACAATGGCATACTGTTTCATCTGCGCTCGTTTTGAATATGCCTGCCTTCATATGAGACACTAACATGAGAGACGTATTGTATAGCGTGGGGGTAGGGTGCAGGCCCGGACTGAATGTCGGGCATACCGGGCAAATGCCCGGTAGGCCACCCGGTAGTTTAGCCCTGTCCACCGCAACCGCATTATTTTATTTTTATTTAATATAGTATGTTATGTTTGTTATAATGACGGCCAGTGGCCACACACTGTCTGGTGGTGACTGAATCACTGAATGGCCCTGACACACGGCACACGGCCCGGCCACAGTACTGTAGTGGCCGGCTGCCTGCTGTGGCTCTTTTTTGCCCTCACACCTTCGCCGTAAATTCTGCATGAATGACAGGCCCACCCTTTGGGTGGGGCGGCTGCAATTGGGGCACTATTCCCGAGCTTTGGGGGGCCGTGCAGAGATGCTGTGAGCTGGAGGCAGGCGACAGTTAGGGAGGCAACAGTCTGGCACCGGAGCTTGATTTCAAGGGAGGGAGACTGACTTTGCTACTGCCACAGCATGGAGTCCACAAGGAAAGGGGGAGATAGCTAGTGACCAACATCTACACCTCCCACTCTGGCAGCAGGCAGTGGCACAGTAAGTCTCCCTCCCTTGAAATCAAGTTCCGGTTGCCAAACAGTTGCCTCCCTCCCTGACTGTTACTTCATCTGGGACCGTTACTTAATCCTCCTCTCCATACTGGTAGCACTGTCAATTGACAGGACAGGTTGGCAGCAGCAGAGAAGAAGCTCACCTAAGAGTAAGTTCACCAAAAGGTAACACAAGACCAGTCTTTTGACATCCTCTGTATTTTTTTTGATGAGGGGTTAATAGGAACACCCAAATATCAACTGCATTTTAGGGGGAAATTTAAAAAAGGCATTGATCGGGTCACTATAGGTCAAACAGGAGGGAGATATGGAGATCATTAAATCCTCCCTCCACTCACATAAGATAATAGTTTGGCCACTGCAGGCAATTGCCATTTTTATTGTAATTTTTTAAGGCATTTTAGAGGCAGACTTCCCTTCAAACAAAGTGTTACAGTAGCTGATATATGGCCTCTCTAAGAGCTTCCAACCCTGTGTGTTTTCTCTCACTCTCTTTCTGTCTCTCTTCCTATCTCTCTCGCTCTCTCTTTGTTTATCTCTCTCTTTCTCTTGCTCTCTATTTATCTCTCTCTCTTTCTCTATCTCTTTCTCTCTATATCTCTCTTTCATTATTTCTTTCTCTCTCTCTTTCTCTCTATCTCTCTAGCTTTCTCTCTTTCTCTCTCTCTCTAGCTACCTCTCTCTCACTTTCTCTCTCTTACTTTTTATTTTTCTCTCTCTTTATCTCTCTCTCTCTTTCTCACTTTCTCTCTCTCTCTCTCTCTCTCTCTCTCTCTCTCTCTCTCTCTCTATATATATATATATATATATATATATATATATATAGTTATCTATTACTATCTCTCTATCTCCCCTTCTGTGCTCTCTATCTCCCCTACTGTGCTCTCTCAACAAGTGCTACCCATTTCAGACTAAGGATACGGGTCCGAAACGTTGATTTGCAGCTTGGCTTAATAAAAGTCTCCTTGAAGTGATTTAACATTGGTGGTGCTGCTATTCTTTCTTCTTTGCTGGTTTGTTTGGGGTAAGGTGCTTAACCCCTATAGCATGCACACCTGCTACAATTCCTTCCATTTGCTGGATACTTTGGATTAGTACTTAAACAAGTATTATACTTGCCATGTTTGGTATACAGCTAAATAAGAAATGAGGGGTGGGAGTGGGCCTATTTGTTCTAAAATGTCTGGGCTTTTTTTTGGTCCCAGTCTGGCCCTGGTAGGGTGGATGCATGACTGTGATTGGAATGAGTGAGTGTCTGAGTTGTTGTGAGTATGCTTGCTATGGATGGTGGTCAAGGATGAGATTGAACAAATCGTGTGTATGGTGGTGAGTGGTGAGGGTTATATGCAGGGATGTGACACAGAGCTTTGCAAGTACTTTGGTTGGAATAGATGATGGTGACTTATTCTGGGTTAATGGAAGTGGTAATGTTTAAGTTATAGGGACTCATTGTTGCTATGCGCTTCTTTGGTTTAGTTTTGTGTTTTTTCATACTTGTGCCAGATGTTGGTGAATTGCAAATGTCAGTGCATACGGCAGATTGGTGGTATGATGTATTGATTGGCTGTCAGCATTGTGACTGAATTTATGCATGCTTAGAGATTGGCTAATCAAATATGTAGGGGTCTAACCATCCCCATGGATGACATCACTGACGTGACCTAGAGAGAGGTGTGTATGCGTGACTGCTGGTCATGCTAAAAATGTATTATTTGTATTTGTATACATAATTATTACTTGGACACATAATTATCAAATAAGAGTATTATGCTTTTGACTTATTTGTGTACTTGACTGGAATGTGGTGAATTAACCAATGCTTCCATTTCTGTTTTCTGCATTAATTTAAAAGTATCCTGCATTAACTCTTTAGCCCATGTACTGGTTTATTCCTTAAATTACACACAAGTGGACATTGCCACATAAGCAGATAAATGGATTTGCACCGGCTTATTCTAAAAGGTTTATGATTTTATATTGATGATTCACATATCAATGTTTATTTTTTGAATGGAGTGTAGGGTTGCCATGACACCACCATTACACCACCATGATGTCTTTTGCGCTCATTGGGGTGTGGTCACAGGTATTTAAGTTGCACTGCTTGAAGTGTTTGTTTGTCTGAGGAAAAGGGCAGTGTATACCCGAAATGTCACATTACTATTTAAAGGGCCAGCGAGTGCGCTTTTTCTAGACTTTATTTATATATATATATATATATATATATATATATATATATATATATATATACGCGAAGGGTCAGGTTCACTCTCACAAACAGTTCATCCACTGCCAGGGTGCTAGAAAAGGAGTAGGATATGGCAAGCAGTCGACAGCACTCTCTGGTCTTGATAATCAAATAGATTTATTTAGTCTAAATAAATCTATTTGATTATCAAGACCAGAGAGTGCTGTCAACTGCTTGCCATATATATATATATATATATATATATATATATATATAATGCGATAGAGAGCACTCTCACTTCCAAAGTCCATGTGTGCCAGGGTCCCAGCAAATAGGTATAGGAGATAAAGGAAGACACTCACTGGTCTTTTAATCAGATATAAATTTTCCTGAGGAAGGGGAGTGTGTCCCCGAAACGTCACGCTTGATTAAAATTTATATCTGATTAAAAGACCAGTGAGTGCCTTCCTTTATCTCATATATATATATATATATATATATAAAAAATCCACTGAAATAAGTACACTCCCACGAACAGTAAATTTCAATTTTGCCAGGGTGCTATAAAAAGTTCAAATATCCAAGTTATAATACAAGCACTCACTGGACTTGATACAGGTGAAATAAAAAGTGTTTTATTCCATATAAACAAGTGACATTTCCGGGTGTTCAGCCCTTCATCAGACCAACGAAGGTCAAGTCCAGTGAGTGCTTGTGTTATAACTTGGATATATATATACAGTATAAATATATAAATATATATGTATATATATATATATATATATATATATAACTCTTTTGTAGAGAAAGCACTCAATGGACTTCTTAAAGATGCAACAAATAACTTTAATTACAAAGTCATAACGTTTTAGGTACCGGACCGATCCCTTTGTAAAATGATACACACAAGAAAAATATGCATAACATCCCTCATTACACCCCACCGTATATACCTAAACCATATCACAAATAATGACTAATACACTGAAACTTAGCCCCCATTGAAACCATGCTGGTTTCGTGTGTACTGCCGCAGGACTCCATGACGTGATGACGTCATCACGGCACAACGCATCGGATTCAACAGTACGCCTTAGGAGTGGGCAGTGTCTTAGGTGACAGCTGTCACATACATACTTATACAGATACCAATGCCATTGATGAACATATCTAAATATACATCACTGAACTCTTGTAGTATCTATGTATAAATTAAAGGGGCTAGTGTACAAAAAACGAATAGTAAAAACATAGACATATATACTGTACAAGTGCAACGTGTTAAGCACGTATCATCCTAAGGCTACAGTGACAATATAGATGAAGCTCACAATATTGCTTCGTATCTACTGAAGTATTGTAGACCAGCTACAGATTATATAGAAGCCGTTCATTCATAAACATAATGAGTGACACATTAGGGAATGCAGCATGTCATCGTCAGAATATATGACAGCCATTAAAAACATCAGTGTCCCATCTTCAGAGGCTAGTGATAGAAGGGGCTGAAATCCAAGTGGGTATTGAGGCCTTTGTGCATTATAGTATCCAAAGTATAGATCCATTTAGTTTCCATCCTCAAAAAGATTTTTGCCCTGTCGCCCCCTCTAGACATGGGGGGTATATGATCAATTAGCATCATTTTTAGACTTGCAGCACTATGTTTCTTCTGGCAAAAGTGTCTGGGGACAGGTAGCTGAGAGTCGCCTTTATCAATGGCTTCCCTGATTGCACACCTGTGATTGGCCATGTGATCTCTGAACGATGTTATAGTTTTAAGAAACAAAGGAGGAACTATAGTAAGCTGTAAAGGACAATATAACTCTGTGAGGACCTTGTCAAAATCAAAGAGATATATATGGGTCACTTCAAGGAGCAGTGCTTAAGCATATAAACTCAATTGCAAAGGTGAGGACATAGCCACCAAATGGTGGAGACGTCCAAAGAAAGTATGCTTTTATGCACTGATAAATTTGCAAGTCTAATAGTGTGAGAGAAAAAATAAATAACAGAAAAAAATATATATTAAAAAATAACTTTTATTAGGTAATAATAAAAAGACAGCAGATATTGATAAATATCTCCCTGCCGAATCTTATAGTTAAAAACACTTCTCCTGTGTTTGAGAATAACTATGTATGTCTTATGATGACTCAGAGAGGATATTTAGGTATCAGTGATTGATGTATCGGCTTGTATAAGTGGATCATAGATGTGCAAGAATCTAGGATTAACTGATGTCACAAAAGTAAATTCTCAAAGAGCTTAATATCACAGTAAACCTAGATCTTATTCTTGACATATATATATAAGGTCCCTATTCCTAGCCAATTAATGTAATATTGAAACCCAATCCCTTGTTATAAGGAGTACCATTACAAGTCAAGAGATTCTACAGATTTGTGCCTTTATAGTTAAGGTGAAATCACCTAAGAACGAAAATGAGAGTATATCTCTGAATGTAGAAGGAATATTATATATGATGGGGAAATAACAGCAATGCTGCTGGCAACAGTAGGAGTAATATAATATCAGAAAATAAATAAACCATAGAATGTTAGATACTCAGACGGATCTTAAAAAGTGTTGTTAAAGGGGTTAAGTGAATTGACATATGGCACAAGGTTCACATAGTAGATATTGCTAGTATCTCTAACTACTTTATTTTGATTATATCTCAAACGTTGTTGCGTCACAGTTAGTGTAAAAGTAATAAATAAGATTGCTACAAATATTCAGATCATATCGTAAAATATATTGTGAACTGTATTTGGTGTTAGTAACACTGCATGTGCATAAGAGCATTATGATACCAAGTAGCAGTATCTCGTAGAGATCAGTAGTTATATTGTAACTGTGCGTATGAGGGCAAAAATAATTGCTTAATGGATAAGAGTTCCTACTATGGCACTAATGTTTGTTGAAATTAAACTGCTATGTGCCAATGACATCGATATTACAATACCTCCATAGTAACCCCTTAAACAATATGAGTGATAACAATTTATCCAAAGGTATGAGTATATGTTGCTTACCGCAATCAACACTCTGTTTGATATTTTCCTAAGGTTATGAATCTCTGTTGCTAGCAACAGTCATCTTAATATTATGTTAAAAAGGCTGTCTGACAGTACAGAATAATACTAGTATATGTAGAGATCAGACATATTAAACAAATCTGAATATCTAATTAAGGTTAGGCTTTATTATAGTATACGTTGCATAACGCAACCAACATATCTAATTCAGAAAGTAACAATAAGACTAAGTTAAAGGCAACTGGAATTATAGAGCGTCACACAGGTGAGACAGCGATCATGTGACTCACTGCAGCTGCAAAATCCCCATACAGGAGTTAACCTGTCTAGAGTAGCGAAAGCTATATTTCTAAAGGTACTATTAGATTTATAAACTGAGACTATTCAAGATTATATTGTTTTAAGGTCAAAACAACAGGAGAGCAGTTAAAAAAAAAGAGAAAACCCCTGATGCTGCGTTTCTCTTACGCTTCCTCAGATGTTATAGTTTTCCCCATGTAAAAAAGAGAGCACGGGCAGATGAGGATATAAATGACGTTATCACTCGTACATGTCAAACTATGGTGGATATTATATCTTTGGTTCATGTCAGAGTGCTGGAATGAGGAACCCCTCAACATGCTATCTTATTGAGAAGGAAAACTAAATTGATCTATACTTTGGATACTATAATGCCCAAAGGCCTCAATACCCTCTTGGATTTCAGCCCCTTCTATCACTAGCCTCTGAACATGGGACACTGATGTTTATAATGGCTGTCATATATATTCTGACGATGACATGCTGCATTCCTTAATGTGTAAAAAGGAAAACAATATACAGAGGTGCAAGATGGAAAAAAAAAAAACACACAATATTCTGTACAAATGAACTAAGAACTGATACTCTCCTTTAGGTCAGACCGCAGCCTTCTTGCAGTCTCTCCCTTGTGACTGTGTATAGATAGATATTAGTAGTAGATGGCGCTGGTCTATTGAGTGATTTTCTCTAGCAAGTGAAGAGAAAAAAGGCTTGATGCATATATTGAAGCCAATTAATATGGGTGCAGTATACTCACTCCATAAGATGAATCTTTACAGCTGAAAGGGAACGTAGCGTCAGATGGCAAGAGTCCACAGGTTCCTGGAGTCAAATACTGAATTTTCAGGTTTATCCAAAAGTGGACTATAAATGAATAGAGACCCAAATGACAAAAGTATCCAGTGTATAATTGAAAAAATGTAGTAACTTACTCCATAAATAAGGAGATTCCAGCTCAGCACAGCAAAACAAGATCTTGACAATCTTTCAACAAAGGATGAAAGCAAATAAAACCTTTTATCCTTTGTTGAAAGATTGTCAAAATCTTGTTTTGCTGTGCTGAGCTGGAATCTCCTTATTTATGGAGTAAGTTACTACATTTTTTCAATTATACACTGGATACTTTTGTCATTTGGTTCTCTATTCATTTATAGTCCACTTTTGGATAAACCTGAAAATTCAGTATTTGACTCCAGGAACCTGTGGACTCTTGCCATCTGACGCTACATTCCCTTTCAGCTGTAAAGATTCATCTTATGGAGTGAGTATACTGCACCCATATTAATTGGCTTCAATATATGCATCAAGCCTTTTTTCTCTTCACTTACTAGAGAAAATCACTCAATAGACCAGCGCCATCTACTACTACTATCCATTCCTTAATGTGTCACTCATTATGTTTATGGATGAACGGCTTCTATATTCTCTGTAGCTAGTCTACCATACTTCAGTAGATACGAAGCAATATTGTGAGCTTCATCTATATTGACAATATAGCCTTAGGATGATAGGTGCTTAACACGTTGCACTTGTATATATGTCTATGTTTTTATTATTCGTTTTTTTGTACACTAGCCCCTTTCTTTTATACATAGAACTACAAGAGTTCAGGGATGTATATTTAGATATATTCATCAATGGCATCGGTATCTGTATAAGTATGCATGTGACAGCTGTCACCTAAGACACCGCCCACTCCTAGGGCGTACTGACGAATCCGATGTCACGGAGTCCTGCAGCGGTACACACGAAACAAGCATTGCAAGTATCATTGGTGTATTAGTCATTATTGTTGATATGGTTTAGGTATATAAGGTGGGGTGTAATGAGGAATGTTATGCATATTTTTCTTGTGTGTATCATTTGACAACTGGACCGGTCCAGTACCCAAAACATTATGACTTTATAATAAAGTTATTTGTTGCATCTTTAAGAAGTCCATTGATTGCTTTCTCTACAAAGGAGATTCAGGAGGGGGATTCAGAAAAAAAGAAGCCCTCAAAAAAGAAACTGACATAGAGGCCAAATTATCAAATGTCTGTCGGACCTGTTCCGACAGTGCTGATCAGGTCCGACAGACATCGCTGAATGTGGAGAGCAATACGCTCTCCATATTCAGCATTGCACCAGCAGCTCTTGTGAGCTGCCCCCTGCAGACTCGCGGCCAATCGGCTGCCAGCAGGGAGGTGTCAATCAACCCGATCATACTCGATCAGGTTGAATTGTGGCGATTCCTGTCCGCCTCATCAGAGCAGGCGGACAGGGTTATGGAGCAGCGGTCTTTAGACCGCTGCTTCATAACTGCTGTTTCTGGTGAGCCTGCAGGCTCGCCAGAAACACAGGGCCTCAAGCTCCATTCGGAGCTTGATAGATAGGCCTTATAGTGTTTAACTTAAGAAGCAGGGTATTGACAGAACATGAGACATGCCTACTTGGCCGAGGTTTATCTTTTGTGCCCATACCTAAAGAAGATGACTTTGAGAAAGTTGTAGCTATACATAAACTTCAGAGATAACTGAAATTAAAAGACTTCTTTAAAGACAAATATCAGGGTACCATAGATAAATTTAAAACCCTGTCTACATTTGAACCACCCACTACTAACCCTGCTATTTAAAGTTTTACTTGCTTGGTATGTCATGACTGCAATAGTAGTAAGTCTCAATCTTACTCTAATTTGACTAAAGGTGAAAGAAAGGCTAGTCCCATTTTAAAAAATTATGAATCAATCATCATACGCCCTGCTGATAAGGGGGGCGGTATTGTGGTGATGGTTTATCTTCAATATAGAACTGAATCTAAAAGACAGCTGTCAGATACATCTACATACATCAAACTGAGGGCTAACCCCACGCTCACCTTCAAAAAAAGTATTGATTTGTACCTGAGGTCTGCGAATGAGGCAGGACTCATCAATGAAAATACATTATTGTTCTTGACCACTGACTGTCCGAGAATTCCAGTGCTATATTTATTACCGAAAGTGCATAAGTCACTGGATAATCCCCCTGGGAGACCTATAGTCTCCGCAAGAGATTCTCTTTTTTCTAATGTGGCAAAATTTGTGGATCATTTCCTACAGCCAGTGGTCAAGAACACTAGCTCCTATCTGAAAGATGCCCCTAGTCTTATTTCATTATTGAAAACAGCAGATTGGCTGAAGGAGGGAAAACTTATGGTCAACATGGATGTTGACAGACTGTACACCTCCATCCCACATGATGGGGGTGTGCAGGCTGTCCGGTCCATGGTCACTAGTTCTACATTCTACGAGGGACCAACTATTGAGTTTATTATTGAGCTCATGCATTTCTGTCTAGAGAAGAATTATTTCAGATTTGAGACCGAATTCTATTTGCAGACCTCAGATATGGCAATGGGTTTGAATATGGCCCCCACCTATGCAAACCTCTATATGGCATGGCATGAAAGGGATGTCATGAAACTGCAAGATTGTGTGGAGGTCATCTTCTACACACGCTATATCGACGATGTTTTGTTGATATGGCGTGGTAATGAAGAGCATCTGGTTACATGGGTGACCAATTTGAATAAACTCACATCCCCTATTAAATTTAAACTCAAATTCTCCCTTGAGTCCATACATTTCCTGGATCTCAACATTTTCAAAGTTAGAGAAGGCAACTAGTGTAGGTTTGGCACAGCGTTATATACCAAACCTACAGCTAGGAATTCGCTTTTGGAGGCACATAGTTATCATCCATATCATCAGAAAAAGGGTGTAGTCACATCTCAACTCACCAGAGTCATAAGGAACAACACAGAGAATTCCATAATGAGTGCACAATTGGGCATAATGGGAGAAAAACTCATAAAGAGAGGCTGTGATGATGGTTTGGTGTTTGAGACCAAGAGAAGAGTGATGGAACGTACACAGGATGAACTGATTTCTACAACCACAAATTCACAAGGAATGGATCGGATTAATTTCGTGACAACATTCGACACTGCCCATGGGACACTTAATTCTTCCATGAGGAGACGTTGGGACTTAGTGAAGTCCCTACCATTCCAACACACAGAACCCCCTAGGATGGCATATCGGAGGGCACGAAATCTAAGAGACATCTTAGTGGAAATCCGATCCAGTGAATCGTTACCGTAAGACTACATGGCTACAGTCCAGCAAGAAAGGCTGCTTCCAATGTGGTAACTGGGTTACTTGCAATAGCATGTTGAGGGGTTCCTCATTCCAGCACCCTCACACAAACCAAAGATATAAGATCCACCATCGTTTGACATGTACAAGTGATTACGTAATTTATATCCTCATCTGCCCGTGCTCCCTTTTTTACGTGGGGAAAACTATAACATCAATCAGAGATTGTATGGCTAATCACAGGTGTGCGATCAGGGAAGCCATTGATAAAGGCGACTCTGAGCAACCTGTTGCCAGACACTTTTGCCAGAAGAAACATAGTGCTGCAAGTCTAAAAACAATGCTAATTGATCATATACCGCCCATGTCTAGAGGGGGCGACAAGGCAAAATTCTTATTGAGCAGGGAATTTAAATGGATCTATGCTTTGGATACTATAATGCCCAAGGGCCTCAATACCCTCTTGGATTTCAGCCCCTTCTATCACTAGCCTCTGAAGATGGGACACTGATGTTTATAATGACTGTCATATATATTCTGACAACGACATGCTGCATTCCTTATTGTGTCACTCATTATGTTTATGAATGAATGGCTTATATATTCTCTGTATCTGGTCTACCATACTTCAGTAGATATGAAGCAATATTGTGAGCTTTATCTATATTGTCAATGTAGCCTTAGGATGAAACGTGCTTAACACGTTGCACTTGTATATATGTCTATGTTTTTATTATTCGTTTTTTGTACACTAGCCCCTTTCTTTTATACATAGATACTACAAGAGTTCAGTGATGTATATTTAGATATATTTATTGATGGCATCAGTATCTGTATAAGTATGTATGTGACAGCTGTCACCTAAGACACCGCCGACTCCTAAGGCGTACTGTCAAATCCGATGCGTTGCGCCGTGATGACGTCATCACGTCACAGAGTCCAGCATGGTTTTAATGGGGGCTAAGTATCATTGGTGTATTAGTCATTATTGATGATATGGTTTAGGTATAGAAGGTGGGGTGTAATGAGGGATGTTATGTATATGTTTCTTGCGTGTATCATTTGACAAAGGGACCGAAACGTTATGACTTTGTAATTAAAGTTATTTGTTGCATCTTTAAGAAGTCCATTGAGTACTTTCTCTACAAAGGAGTTGGATATGAAATTTTGTTAGCACCATGGCCATTGCAAACAGATGAGGAGTGCATATCTTTGAAGGATATATATATATATATATATATATATATATATCACATTCAGAACATGAAAATGCTTTCTTTCCTGTATCTCCCTCTCTTCTACCCTTACCCCTATACTCACACACATTTTCAACCTCTCCCTCAGCACCGGTATATTTCCCTCATCTCTGAAACATGCACTGGTCACACCTATCCTCAAAAAACCTTCTCTTGATCCAATCTCCCCATCCTACTACCACCCTATTTCCCTACTACCTCTTACCTCAAAGCTTCTTGAAAAGCTAGTATATGCACACCTATCTAATTTCCTTACATTAAACTCCCTCCTTGACTCACTGCAATCTGGATTTCATCCCCATCACTCCACAGAGACAGCAATCGTTAAGGTTACCAACGACCTACTTACAGCAAAATCAAAAGGCCACTTCTCTCTGCTTGTCCTCCTTGATCTGTCCGGAGCCTTTGATACTGTTGACCACCCTCTTTTGCTCCAAACCCTCCAATCCTTTTGAATTTGTGACACAGCTCTCTAGTTTTTTTACCTGTACAATTTTAATCCATTTTTTTTCATAAAATACGACTTTTGCAGAACAATTTAGTTATGATTTTTAATGCCATGAAACAACACCAACAACACCATTTTTTAATGGTTAATTGTTTAATTTAATATGTAAGATAGATATAAATAAATATATATATATATATACTGTATATATTATGTTCCAAATGGATTAGGCACTCCAATAGGTATATCTGCCAAGTCCTACTGTAGATAAATACCCAATTCATGAAGACTCAGTTATTATAATCCAACTTAATCTTTATTGTAGTGAGTTACATCCGATGTTTCAGCCCACACCTAGGCCTTTCTTAAGGTAACTGTCTCACTCCCACCTTCCCATTATATATACACCACTGATTGCACAATGATTGTCAGGTGCCAATACCTGCTGTGTCTCCCATACAATGTAGCTTTCCTGATGTCTTATCGCCATCTACTGGACAGCAAGATAATGGTAAACATTTTACCGTTACTCCATGATATTTTTCTCAGCTCTGTTGGAAGGAACAGTATATTCAGGTATTGACCAATCAGGACAATCACATTCTTACATCTTTCAAATATTTACATATTTATACATACATTTAACAAAAAACCTCTTCACCAGAAATATTCGGCTAGATTACGAGTTTTTGTCGGTAAGGCTTGCGGGACTAATGCTCCTTCTTTTCTTACCGCTCCCTTAAGCCAACGCTGGTATTACAAGTTTTCTGCAAGCTGGCGTTAGCCTCAGAAAAGTGAGCGTTGAGCAAAATTTAGCTCCACATCTCACTGTAATACCAGCGTTGCTTACGGTAGCGGTAAGCTGGCTAAACGGGCTCATGCACGATTTCCCCATAGGAAACAATGGGGCTGAGCTGGGTGAAAAAAATACTAACACCTGCAAAAAAGCAGCGTTCAGCTCCTAACGCAGCCCCATTGTTTCCTATGGGGAAATACATCTATGTCTGCACCTAACACCCTAACATGAACCCCGAGTCTAAACACACCTAATATTACACTTATTAACCCTTAATCTGCCGCCCCCGCTATCGCTGACACCTACATTATAATTATTAACCCCTAATCTGCCGCTCCGGACACCGTCGCCACCTACATTATACTTATGAACCCCTAATCTGCTGCCCCCAACATCGCCGACACCTATATTATATTTATTAACCCCTAATCTGCCGACCGGACATCGCCGCCACTTTAATAAATGTTTTAACCCCTAAACCGCCGCACTCCCGCCTCGCAAACACTAGTTACATTTTATTAACCCCTAATCTGCCCCCCCTAACATCACCGCCACCTACCTACATTTATTAACCCCTAATCTGCCGTCCCCCAACGTCGCCGCCACCTACCTACAATTATTAACCCCTAATTTGCCGACCAGACATCGCCGCCACTTTAATAAATGTATTAACCCCTAAACCGCCGCACTCCCGTCTCGCAAACACTAGTTACATTTTATTAACCCCTAATCTGCCCCCCCAATGTCGCCGCCATCTACCTACATTTATTAACCCCTAATCTTCCGACCCCAATGTCGCAGCTACTATAATAAATTTATTAACCCCTAAACCTAAGTCTAACCATAAGTCTAACACACCCTAAATTAAATATAATTTAAATTAAACAAAATTAATTTAACATAATTAAATAAATGAATCCTATTTAAAACTAAATACTTACCTATAAAATAAACCCTAAGCTAGCTACAATATAACTAATAGTTACATTGTAGCTATCTTAGGGTTTATTTTTAGTTTACAGGCAAGTTTGTATTTATTTTAACTAGGTACAATAGTTATAAAGTTAAATAGTTATTAATTATTTAATATCTACCTAGCTAAAATAAGTACAAATTTACCTGTAAAATAAATCCTTACCTAAGTTACACTTACACCTAACACTACACTATCATTAAATAAATTACCTAAACTACCTACAATTAAATACAATTAAATAAAATAAACTAAATTACGGAAAAAAAAACACACTAAATTACAGAAAAAAATACCCCCCCAACATTAAAACCCACCACCCACACACCCCTACTCTAAAACATACCCAATCCCCCCTTAAAAAAAACCCTGAAGATCACCCTACCTTGAGCCGTCTTCACTCAGCTGGGCACAAGTGGTCCTCCAGAGGGTCTGAAGTCTTCATCCGATCGGGGCAGAAGAGGTCCTCCTGACGGTAGAAATCTTCATCCAGGCGGCAACTTCTATTTTCATCCTTCTGGAGCGGAGCGGGTCCATCTTCAATCCAGCCGACGCGGAGCATCCTCTTCAAACAAAGTCCTAACGAAGAATGAAGGTTCCTTTAAATTACGTTATCCAAGATGGCGTCTCTTGAATTCCGATTGGCTGATAGAATCCTATCAGTCAATCGGAATTAAGGTAGGAAATATCCTATTGGCTGATGCTATCAGCCAATCGGATTGAAGTTCAATCTGATTGGCTGATCCAATCAGCCAATAGGATTGACCTTGCATTCTATTGGCTGATTGGAACACCCAATAGAATGCAAGGTCAATCCTATTGGCTGATTACATCAGGATTACCTTTCCAAAATAATAAGTCTGAAATAATTAAGTTTTCAGCTAAGGTAAATTAGTCACTGCAATTAGAACCTTATTTAAAAAATTACATTAAATCTATTAGAATCATAATTGCATTTTATTTTTTAAAAGCATTCAGATTATTATAGTAGTAACAATTATAATCAGGGTGGTGCAGGTGATGAGGAACTTTAAATATTGAAGAATAATGTTAAAGAAAAACTAAGCTGTAAAATTAGTCTTTAGTTTAAAAAAATTTATTCAAATTATTGAAAAACTCTGTCTCGTTTAGTCTACGGGGCCGATTTATGTAGCTGCGGATGCAGCTGTTTCCGCACGAGCCTTCAGGCTCGCCGGAAAATTAAGAAGCAGCGGTCTTAATTTCACTAGAAATGCTTGAGCAATGATAAATGCTGACAGCGTATGCTGTTGGCATTTATTGATGTGGGGCGGACATGATCCTCTACAGTGGATCATGTCCGCCCACACATTAATAAATTGGCCCCTATATGTGATTTTGCTGAAAACTAAATAATTATTTTTGAAATAGATTTAAAAAAAAACAAAGTTATCTGTCTTTATATTAAACCTAAATAGACTGGACTACATCTGAAGGCCCTCAGAATTTTTTGATTCAGCGAATGAAGCGTGAGGAAAAACAGGAAGTGATCTAAACGTCATCAGTTCAGACATGTTTTTTCTTGCTGACTCTCGCAAGGGATGCACTGGTGGAATTATCGTGAAAAAATGGCAGTCCCTATGAGTAGTGAGATGTCTATTATTGCTCGCTGGATAGGGACACTTCACTCTGTAGAGCAAAGTTGGCAGTGAGCAAGGGGTGCATTTTAAAAATTAAATCCTGCAGCCAATATAAATCACATTTTGCTGCTTTCTGCGTATAGAATCTTATTATCACCCATATTGTCATACGCATGTGTTTTTCTTTTAGGGTTAGAAGTATTTTCCGTGTTTTGAGAAAAAGCTCTCCCCCTTTTAATTTTCGAGAAAAAAATGTGTGAAAATTAAGATTAGAGAGACAGATTAGAGAGACAGTTTCATATACTTCCATGTTTAGCCCATTTTATGAAAAAAAAAAACAATTACTCTTTGGGCTAGATTACAAGCGATGCACTATCTATTGTGAGCAAGATATTTCAGGTTTTCTTGGCCTTTTGCATGAAAGTTAAATTCTGCTCGTATTACAAGTTAAAAGTAAATTTGATCATGTGGGCGCAATCGCGATTTATGCTACAATGATTACGTGACCTCAAAGCTCTGGTTAACTGTTACGTGAGTCAAAATAGTCTAACAAACACATCAAAAATAAATTTAAAAGTACAGTTACAATAATTATAACATTGTCTGATAAATATTATTGATAAAAAAATTGCAATAAAGTTATAAGGGCTCAAAGATATGAGGTAATATCTTTTAAAGGGCTTTCACAATGAAATACATATAAATATATGTCTAAATACATACTGTATATATATTTATATATATATATATATATATGTGTTTACATATGTATTTATATGTGTGTGTATTTTTACAGACACACATACACATATAAACACATAAATACATATGTATACATATATATATACATATATAAATAAGTGCATTTGAGCCTGTTGCAGTCAAGTAGATGAAAACATGTTAAATAATATTACAGCAATATTAATATTTAATAAAGTTTTATACTGTGTATTTACTGTAACGATTTCCCATTCCAATGTTCTGCACAGAGCAGAATATGTTCTATGTATTTATAAATAGATATTCCTATATAAATCTGTATATATCTATACCTTTATATAAACAAGTGTGTATGTATATTTGTTTTTATGTGCATCAGGTTAGCGCGCAGACGATAACTTGAAATAGGAGCGTAACACAACATGCGCAAATAGTTTACTTCTAGAACAGTTAGTGTATGAGCGAAAGTGCTCCACTCGTATTCTGGCCCTTTGTATTTTGTACTTATTCTTACTGTATTTCTGTATTCTTTGTGCATCCAGTGCACTTAAATTATGATTTCCACTGTGCATATTTAATATAATGTATTCCTGTGTAATTTACATACAAAGTGTTTGATAAAATAATATTTTTGGTAAAGAATTTTGTTAGAATATTTGATGCACCTTAATAATACATTTATTTCCTGCTTTTTTGTTGTGTGAATGGTTCAATTATTCATTTTGTAATGTAAGTATCTCCTCCGCATACACCAGAGAAATAGAAGTACTGGAAAACATTCTTTAATAATCTAGCCAACCCAGAGACCTTTAGATCATCAGGACCCAAGTGTCAGGGGTGGAACTATCTTTGGTGCAGCAGGTGCATTGGCATCCGGACCCAAGTCCTGGGGGGCTATAGCAGACAGTCTATACACGGTTGCATGCCAAATGTGTACAATCCTAATGCAGGAGAGCCTTTTATTAGTGTAAAATGCAGGTCTATCTATCTATCTATCATCTATCTATCTATCTTATACCTATATATCTGTATGTTTGTCTGTCTATCTATCTATTTGTCTGTCTAGCCTCAAATTCATTAAACAGAGCAGCATGCATATTCTTACTATTTTGCTTTGGAAAGTTTTCAGGTGTCGGGGGGTATTGTAACATTAATAGCTTTGTTAACCTTTCTGAAGGTTCTGAGCTGTTTTCTGACTGCCATAATGGTACACTGACAGAATTTTCTGAAAGTGCACTAGCATCATTTTAATTTCTTTCTCCATCAATTAGTGCTGGTTTAGCTTATTTATAAGAACATGCATCCATACCTATGACACAAGATCATTTTATAGGGTATTTTGATTTTTTTAACTGACTATAACTTTGAGTGTTTTAAATGAGGAGAAAAACTTTCTGATCTAGTATATCACATTTGGGAACTTACAGCATCAGAAAGAAGTATAGTTACAAAATACAAATATGTCCACATGCTCACATAAGACCTCAGCTCTGACCCCTGGTCCTGTAGCCCCTCTGTCAGCTATACACCAACAACAGACCAGACCTCTGGCCCAGTAACTCCTCTGCCAGCCATAGGCTCACATCAGGTCCTATAGCCTCTTAGACACATATCCACATCAGATGAAACCCCTGGGTCTGAACCCCCTCTGTTAACCAAAAAAGGAGAAAAAGAAAAGTAGGTTTAGGTGCAGCTTTTTCTAAAACTTTACATTTATTACATAGATAAAACTACAAATAGGGGTGTACAGAACAATTAGGAGGAAAATTTACCAAAATAAAATGAGTGTAGCCTCTTTTTAGCCCAGTAATTCTTTTCACAGATTGGAACTTTCCTGTAGTATATCAGTCTGATCCTGCCTATTACGGTCAGTCCAGCACCAAAATACCCGTCAATTCCTCTCTGGATGTGATAAAAACAAGGAAAGAGGCGCCACATGTGTGAATCAATATCTCACTAGTTGAAATGATATGACAAACACAGGGTACTCACAAGGTGTAGAGGCACCCACTTGTGCCAATAGAGAGATGCTGGTTTTCAACAGCAGACCAGCTAGCTGGGACCGGGCAGTATGCTGGAATCACAGGCTTGGATAACCCCTGATGGCCGGCTGAGTACAGGTACAGCTTGGAACCCAGAATGACAATCAAACAGGTAAAGGAGAGGCTATATCAAACCTCCCAAGGTAGCGTAGATGAAAGTATGTACAAAGCACAAAGAGCTAATGATAAAACTTCTCAAATTTAATAGAATAAAAGTAATTAAAAGCAGCACACTGAGCAAGGAGTCCATGTCTGGTTGAGCTTTTTTCCATTAGGGAGACTAAATACATACAGAGAGAAGTGCACTCACAGAAACAAACAACGGGCTCAATACCATTGTTAGCCTGTTCTATGGTGATTTACCACCCGAGTGCAGCCTCTTTTTAGCCCAGTAATTCTTTTCACAGAGTAGAACTTTCCTGTAGTATATCAGTCTGATCCCGGTTACAGTCAGTCCAGCACCAAAATTCCCGTCAATTCCTCTCTGGATGTGATAAAAACAAGGAAAGAGATGCCACATGTGTGAATCAATATCTCACTAGTTGATATGATGTGACAAACACAGGGTACTCACAAGGTGTAGAGGCACCCACTTGTGCCAGTAGAGACAGGCTGGTTTTCAACAGCAGACCAGCTAGCTGTGATATACCTTTAAGGTATATCCCTCCCCCTCCTCTGACCCTTTAAAAGGAGGTCCTTTTTTTCTATTCAGTGCCTGATTATTGAAGTTAAACAGCCTCTTCCTGAGGTTGTGTATAACTCAGTCTCCAGGTCATAACTTCCACAAAGTTTTGTTACGCTCTCGCTTTTACTGTCATACTCTGATCTACCTCTAAGTATCCAGGATTGCCTAAGTATCTGTACAGCACGGAACTCACCTCCACTTTCAAGCCTCAGGATTGTCAGCTCTGGAATTCTATGCTGTAGCAGCTTAACAGAGACGCTGTCTCGTAAAGCCGGAAGTGAGTCACACACTCTCTCACTGAGCCGCAGCAAACAGCGCACATCATCCGCTCCTCAGCAAGGTAACAACTAACACTCCTAATACCAGCTTACGTTCCTGTTTCTGTGCATACTTATTTCAGGCTCCACTGTTTATCAGAAGGTATTGTGGTTATGAACACGCTTGAACTAATACTTGATTTATGTACAGTGACATTATAACTCTATGTGCCTAAGCAATGTAAAACCTCATTGGGTGAATTCTCATTGGTGTGCCTGTTATGTAAATATTTTATATGAGTGAGTGTGTGTGAAGACATCAGTTGACTATATTAAGTACTTATACAAGTTTCCTGAAAACAATCTCTGGGACATATATTTATTTCAATAGCTATTTCACTCTGTTAGAGTGAAGTTCACTAATCCATTCTTTACTTCACGCAGTATTTCAATTGCTGTGCATTAATTCAGCTCACTGTGTCTCATCCCTGTAATCCAGATTATTTCAGGGTTTGTTCACAAAGGAGCAACAGAACAAACTTTTGCATTATTGGATTACTAAAGTGTGGGTTCATTACAGAATAATCAGGCCAGATAACAAATTCAATTTAACTGTTGAAGTTAAATATGAATCCCAGAGAAGTTAAAAATGAATTCACAAATGTTTATCAAAAGCTAGACTATCTAGCACGTGCATTACAAGAGGTACAAGCATAAAATGCAGCTGTTAAAACTCTGTTAAAAGACTGTATTACATCTAAACAACAGGAAATACCTGAGTCACAAGTACAAGCACCATTGCCTTTCTCTGGGAAACGCTCAGAATTTCGTGATTTTAAAAATGCTTGTAACCTGATGTTTTCCCTTAGACCTCGCACGTATCACTCAAAACGAATCAAAGTTTGTACGACCATATCATACTTGGTTGGAGAACCACGAACCTGGGCCAACATGTTCTTTGAAAATGATAACCCTATATTAGACTCTCTGACAGATTTCTTTTCAGCCATGTCCAGTCTTTATGAAGATTCTAACACCCAGCTCTGTGCTGAAACGAAGTTACGCGCCCTTAAGCAGGGTAAGAGGACTGTGGAAGAATATACCACTGATTTTCAGATGTGGGCCCCAGATTCACAGTGGAACGAAATCAGCCTCAAGAATCAATTCCGCCTGGGGCTCTCAGAGGCATTAAAAGATGAACTTTCACGATTAGAAATTCCTAATACTCTGTCAGCGTTGATCAAACTAAGCACCACGTTGGACAGGAGATTAAGGGAAAGGAAAGCAGAAAAAGGTCTACTTGATAACGCTACAAGACATCCATACTCTTCAACCTCTGATCCTGAAAGAAACTCCAGTCAATCCACCCCCATGGAGATAGGAGTAATAAAAGGTCATTTAACCCAAGAGGAGAAAACCAAGAGGAGACTCGCAAATCTGTGCCTATACTGCGCTCACAAAGAGCACTCTGTAGCAACATGTCCCTTACTGGCAAAACAAAAGAAGGGTAAGCCTATTAACACTATATCTGTTTGTAATTACTCTAAACCCTCTCAACTCACACTATCTCTCTCATTACAGTGGGACCAACTACACATCCAGAGTGACGCTCTTATTGATTCTGGGGCATCTGGCATTTATATTGATGTAAAATATGTAGAAAAAAATAAAATACCCACTGAGTGTAAAAAGCAACCTGTATTCTTTAGATTAATTGATGGATCTTTAATACAAAGGGGACCTATTACTCACCACAAAATCTCATTGCTTACCTCTATAGGGGGACACACAGAATACTTATCATACGATATCATACCCATTGAAAAACATCCTGTAATACTAGGGTATACCTGGTTAGCTACACACAACCCAAACATAGACTGGTCGAATAACAAACTTCAGTTCACATCCACATATTGTGTTACTACTTGCTACCCCCATTGTACAATAGCAAATATTGAGAATGGTTTTCCATCAGTATATTCGGATTTGGCTGATGTTTTTGATCTCAAAGAAGCTGAGAGCTTACCACTTCACCGACCTTTCGATTGTCCAATAGAAATTATTCCAGGATCCCAGATTCCTTATGGAAAGATATATCCCTTGTCTCAAAACGAACTGACGCATTTATGAACTTACTTAGACGACAATCTAAAGAAAGGGTTCATATCACATTCCACATCCCCAGCTGCAGCTGGTATTTTTTTCGTGAAAAATAAAGATCAGTCATTACGACCAATAATTGACTACAGAGCCCTTAACGCTATAACAGTTAAAAATCAATATCCTTTATCCTTGATACCGGAACTCATGAAAATACTGACTGATGCCACCATCTATACTAAATTGGACTTGAAAGGTGCATATAATTTAATACGTATTAAGAAAGGAGATGAATGGAAAACTGCGTTTCGAACACATTATGGGTTGTATCAATATAACGTGATGCCTTTCAGGTTGAGCAATGCACCAGCGACTTTCCAACACTTTATAAATGAGATTTTTAAAGATCTCACTGATATTTGCGTCATCATATATTTAGATGACATCCTTATCTATTCAAAGAACCTTCAAGAACATGAAAGACATGCAAGATGGGTACTTACCCGATTAAGAGAACACAGGTTGTTCGCCAAAATGGAAAAATGAAGTTTTCACGTACATCAAATTAAATTTTTGGGTTACATTATTTCCCCAAATCAGATCCAGATGGATCCAGAGAAAACTACTAAGATCCAAGAATGGCCTAGACCTAGGACAATACGAGCACTCCATAGATTTCTGGGGTTCCTGAACTTTTACAGGAAATTTATTAAAAATTTCTCCACTACAGTTCGCCCATTGACTCAACTAACAAGGAAGAATCAGAAATTTCATTGGACTGAAGATGCTCAAAACGCCTTCATAACTTTAAAGGATAAGTTCACAACAGCACCGGTACTCATGTTACCAGATTACAAGTCGCAATTCATATTAGAGGTAGATGCCTCTAATTCAGGCATAGGAGCTGTCTTATCGCAACAAAACAAACAGACTCAGGAGATACATCCTATAGCTTTCTATTCAAGAACATTGCTTCCAGCCGAATCGAACTATAGCATTGGCGATAAGGAACTCCTAGCTATTAAAAGCGCACTGGAGCATTGGAGACATCTCCTAGAAGGTTCTAACGAACCTTTTATAATATACACTGACCATAAGAACCTCGAATATTTAAAAAGGAGTAAAACCTTATCCTCTCGGCAGGTCAAATGGTCACTGTTCTTGGATAGGTTTAATTTTTTCATCACCTATCGACCTGGAAATGCGAACACTAAAGCTGACGCACTCTCAAGAATGTTTGATGTAACAAATACTACAGTAACATTAAACCCAATCATCTCACATGACAAGTTTATAGGTACACTTTCTACTTTGGAAAAGGAAATTCAAGTAGACCAAGAGCAGCCTTTTAATTGTATAAAAGACCCAAATTCAGGGCTATTATATCACAGCAACAAATTATATGTTCCTAAAAGAATCAGACCTATAATACTGAAATACCACCATGATAACATTTTATCTGGACATAAAGGGGTACAGAAAACCACAGACCTGATTAAACGTCATTTTTGGTGGCCTTCAATGGAGCATTCAATCACTCAATATATCAATACCTGTGAAGTCTGTGCAAGGAACAAAACAGAACACAGAAAACTGATTGGGTATCTAACATCACTACCAATCCCGAGTATGCTGTGGTCCACCGTTTCAATGGATTTCATTGTAGATCTACCAGTCTCTCAACAATACAACACTATATTGGTAGTTGTTGATCACTTAACTAAACTTGGTCATTTCATACCTCTCAAAAAATTACCCACAGCCATGTTCACAGCCAAGGTTTATCTGAATAACATAGTCAAATTACACGGGATGCCAGATATTATAGTCACTGATCGTGGCACGCAGTTTACCTCCGCATTTTGGAGGTCTTTGTGTAAACTTCTTCAAATAGACTCGAGATATTCAACTTCATACCACCCTCAGACTAACGGGTTGACTGAGCGGTTGAATCAAACACTTGAGCAATACCTCAGATGTTATCTTACACATCTTCAGGATGATTGGGTTGATTACCTCCCTATGGCAGAATACTCATACAATAACTCCATTTCATCCTCAACTAAAATGTCACAATTTTAAGCCACTTACGGATATCATCCAACTAATATAGCCATTTCCCAAGCCTCAGTTAATTGCCCTACTTCCGCAACATTTGCCTCTGAACTACAGGACAGGCTTAAGCTACTTAAAACCCATTTACTAGAAGCTAAAACCAATCAGAAAAAATATTATGACCTGCATCATACTCCAAGCCCTGTGTATCAGAAGGGTGATTTGGTCCTTCTTTCAACTAAATACCTGAAGCTTCAGGTACCGAGCAAGAAACTAGCTAACCAATTCATAGGACCTTTCCCAATTGAAGACATTATCAATGAGAATGCTGTACGGTTGACTTTGCCAAAGACATATGCTGTACATCCATCATTCCACGTCTCTTTGTTAAAACCTTATAAAGGTACACCCCGTGGCGATCTTCCTCCACCACCTCCTATTCTTCTTCATGATCACTTGGAATATGAAATTGAACGGATAAAAGACTCTCGTATGCATAGAGTACATCTACAGTATTTGATTAAATGGAAGGGTTACGGTTCTGAGGACAACTCTTGGGAGTTACAGGGGGACTTGCATGCACCCATCCTTTTGGCTGCCTTCCATCGTCAGCATCCTGACAAACCTCGTTAGCTTGTTGCCCATCTTCTACTTTTGGGGGGGGGATATGTGATATACCTTTAAGGTATATCCCTTCCACTCCTCTGACCCTTTAAAAGGAGGTCCTATTTTTCTATTCAGTGCCTGATTATTGAAGTTAAACAGCCTCTTCCTGAGGTTGTGTATAACTCAGTCTCCAGGTCATAACTTCCACGAAGTTTTGTTACGCTCTCGCTTTTACTGTCATACTTTGATCTACCTCTAAGTATCCAGGATTGCCTAAGTATCTGTACAGCACGGAACTCACCTCCACTTTCAAGCCTCAGGATTGTCAGCTCTGGAATTCTATGCTGTAGCAGCTTAACGGAGACGCTGTCTCGTAGAGCCGGAAGTGAGTCACACACTCTCTCACTGAGCCACAGCAAACAGCGCACATCATCCGCTCCTCAGCAAGGTAACAACTAACACTCCTAATACCAGCTTACGTTCCTGTTTCTGTGCATACTTATTTCAGGCTCCACTGTTTATCAGAAGGTATTGTGGTTATGAACACGCTTGAACTAATACTTGATTTATGTACAGTGACATTATAACTCTATGTGCCTAAGCAATGTAAAACCTCATTGGGTGAATTCTCATTGGTGTGCCTGTTATGTAAATATTTTATATGAGTGAGTGTGTGTGAAGACATCAGTTGACTATATTAAGGACTTATACAAGTTTCCTGAAAACAATCTCTGGGACATATATTTATCTCAATAGCTATTTCACTCTGTTAGAGTGAAGTTCACTAATCCATTCTTTACTTCACGCAGTATTTCAATTGCTGTGCATTAATTCAGCTCACTGTGTCTCATCCCTGTAATCCAGATTATTTCAGGGTTTGTTCACAAAGGAGCAACAGAACAAACTTTTGCATTATTGGATTACTAAAGTGTGGGTTCATTACAGAATAATCAGGCCAGATAACAAATTCAAGTTAACTGTTGAAGTTAAATATGAATCCCACAGAAGTTAAAAATGAATTCACAAATGTTTATCAAAAGCTAGACTATCTAGCACGTGCATTACAAGAGGTACAAGCAGAAAATGCAGCTGTTAAAACTCTGTTAAAAGACTGTATTACATCTAGACAACAGGAAATACCTGAGTCACAAGTACAAGCACCATTGTCTTTCTCTGGGAAACGCTCAGAATTTCGTGATTTTAAAAATGCTTGTAACCTGATGTTTTCCCTTAGACCTCGCACGTATCACTCAGAACGAATCAAAGTTTGTACGACCATATCATACTTGGTTGGAGAACCACGAACCTGGGCCAACATGTTCTTTGAAAATGATAACCCTATATTAGACTCTCTAACAGATTTCTTTTCAGCCATGTCCAGTCTTTATGAAGATTCTAACACCCAGCTCTGTGCTGAAACGAAGTTACGCGCCCTTAAGCAGGGTAAGAGGACTGTGGAAGAATATACCACTGATTTTCAGATGTGGGCCCCAGATTCACAGTGGAACGAAATCAGCCTCAAGAATCAATTCCGCCTGGGGCTCTCAGAAGCATTAAAAGATGAACTTTCACGATTAGAAATTCCTAATACTATGTCAGCGTTGATCAAACTAAGCACCACGTTGAACAGGAGATTAAGGGAAAGGAAAGCAGAAAAAAGTCTACTTGATAACGCTACAAGACATCCATACTCTTCAACCTCTGATCCTGAAAGAAACTCCAGTCAATCCACCCCTATGGAGATAGGAGTAATAAAAGGTCCTTTAACCCAAGAGGAGAAAACCAAGAGGAGACTCGAAAATCTGTGCCTATACTGCGCTCACAAAGAGCACTCTGTAGCAACATGTCCCTTACTGGCAAAACAAAAGAAGGGTAAGCCTATTAACACTATATCTGTTTGTAATTACTCTAAACCCTCTCAACTCACACTATCTCTCTCATTACAGTGGGACCAACTACACATCCAGAGTGACGCTCTTATTGATTCTGGGGCATCTGGCATTTATATTGATGTAAAATATGTAGAAAAAAATAAAATACCCACTGAGTGTAAAAAGCAACCTGTATTCGTTAGATTAATTGATGGATCTTTAATACAAAGGGGACCTATTACTCACCACACAATCCCATTGCTTACCTCTATAAGGGGACACAGAATACTTATCATACAATATCATACCCATTGAAAAACATCCTGTAATACTAGGGTATACCTGGTTAGCTACACACAACCCAAACATAGACTGGTCGAATAACAAACTTCAGTTCACATCCACATATTGTGTTACTACTTGCTACCCCCATTGTACAATAGCAAATATTGAGAATGGTTTTCCATCAGTATATTCGGATTTGGCTGATGTTTCTGATCTCAAAGAAGCTGAGAGCTTACCACTTCACCGACCTTTCGATTGCCCAATAGAAATTATTCCAGGATCCCAGATTCCTTATGGAAAGATATATCCCTTGTCTCAAAACGAACTGACGCATTTATGAACTTACTTAGACGACAATCTAAAGAAAGGGTTCATATCACATTCCACATCCCCAGCCGCAGCTGGTATTTTTTTCGTGAAAAATAAAGATCAGTCATTACGACCAATAATTGACTACAGAGCCCTTAACGCTATAACAGTTAAAAATCAATATCCTTTATCCTTGATACCGGAACTCATGAAAATACTGACTGATGCCACCATCTATACTAAATTGGACTTGAAAGGTGCATATAATTTAATACGTATTAAGAAAGGAGATGAATGGAAAACTGCGTTTCGAACACGTTATGGGTTGTATCAATATAACGTGATGCCTTTCGGGTTGAGCAATGCACCAGCGACTTTCCAACACTTTATAAATGAGATTTTTAAAGATCTCACTGATATTTGCGTCATCATATATTTAGATGACATCCTTATCTATTCAAAGAACCTTTAAGAACATGAAAGACATGCAAGATGGGTACTTACCCGATTAAGAGAACACAGGTTGTTCGCCAAAATGGAAAAATGAAGTTTTCACGTACATCAAATTAAATTTTTGGGTTACATTATTTCCCCAAATCAGATCCAGATGGATCCAGAGAAAACTACTAAGATCCAAGAATGGCCTAGACCTAGGACAATACGAGCACTCCAGAGATTTCTGGGGTTCTCGAACTTTTACAGGAAATTTATTAAAAATTTCTCCACTACAGTTCGCCCATTGACTCAATTAACAAGGAAGAATCAGAAATTTCATTGGACTGAAGATGCTCAAAACGCCTTCATAACTTTAAAGAATAAGTTCACAACAGCACCGGTACTCACGTTACCAGATTACAAGTCGCAATTCATATTAGAGGTAGATGCCTCTAATTCAGGCATAGGAGCTGTCTTATCGCAACAAAACAAACAGACTCAGGAGATACATCCTATAGCTTTCTATTCAAGAACATTGCTTCCAGCCGAATCGAACTATAGCATTGGCGATAAGGAACTCCTAGCTATTAAAAGCGCACTGGAGCATTGGAGACATCTCCTAGAAGGTTCTAACGAACCTTTTATAATATACACTGACCATAAGAACCTCGAATATTTAAAAAGGAGTAAAACCTTATCCTCTCGGCAGGTCAGATGGTCACTGTTCTTGGATAGGTTTAATTTTTTCATCACCTATCGACCTGGAAATGCGAACACTAAAGCTGACGCACTCTCAAGAATGTTTGATGTAACAAATACTACAGTAACATTAAACCCAATCATCTCACATGACAAGTTTATAGGTACACTTTCTACTTTGGAAAAGGAAATTCTTGAAGAGATCCAAGTAGACCAAGAGCAGCCTTTTAATTGTATAAAAGACCCAAATTCAGGGCTATTATATCACAGCAACAAATTATATGTTCCTAAAAGAATCAGACCTATAATACTGAAATACCACCATGATAACGTTTTATCTGGACATAAAGGGGTACAGAAAACCACAGACCTGATTAAACGTCATTTTTGGTGGCCTTAAATGGAGCATTCAATCACTCAATATATCAATACCTGTGAAGTCTGTGCAAGGAACAAAACAGAACACAGAAAACTGATTGGGTATCTAACATCACTACCAATCCCTAGTATGCTGTGGTCCACCGTTTCAATGGATTTCATTGTAGATCTACCAGTCTCTCAACAATACAACACTATATTGGTAGTTGTTGATCACTTAAAGGGACACTGTACCCAAAAATTTTCTTTCATGATTCAGATTGAGCATGAAATTTTAAGCAACTTTCTAATTTACTTCTATTATCAAATTTTCTTCATTCTCTTGGTATCTTTATTTGAAATGCAAGAATGTAAGTTTAGATGCCGGCCCATTTTTGGGGAACAACCTGGGTTGTCCTTGCTGATTGGTGGATACATTCATCCACCAATAAAAAAGTGCTGTCCAGAATACTGAAACCAAAACAAAACTTAGATGCCTTCTTTTTCAAATAATGATAGCAAGAGAACAAAGAAAAATTGATAATAGGAGTAAATTAGAAAGTTGCTTAAAATTGCATGCTCTTTCTGAATTACAAAAGAAAAAATTTGGGTTCAGTGTCCCTTTAACTAAACTTGGTCATTTCATACCTCTCAAAAAATTACCCACAACCATGTTCACAGCCAAGGTTTATCTGAATAACATAGTCAAATTACACGGGATGCCAGATATTATAGTCACTGATCGTGGCACGCAGTTTACCTCCGCATTTTGGAGGTCTTTGTGTAAACTTCTTCAAATAGACTCGAGATATTCAACTTCATACCACCCTCAGACTAACGGGTTGACTGAGCGGTTGAATCAAACACTTGAGCAATACCTCAGATGTTATCTTACACATCTTCAGGATGATTGGGTTGATTACCTCCCTATGGCAGAATACTCATACAATAACTCCATTTCATCCTCAACTAAAATGTCACCATTTTAAGCCACTTACGGATATCATCCAACTAATATAGCCATTTCCCAAGCCTCAGTTAATTGCCCTACTTCCGCAACATTTGCCTCTGAACTACAGGACAGGCTTAAGCTACTTAAAACCCATTTACTAGAAGCTAAAACCAATCAGAAAAAATATTACGACCTGCATCATACTCCAAGCCCTGTGTATCAGAAGGGTGATTTGGTCCTTCTTTCAACTAAATACCTGAAGCTTCAGGTACCGAGCAAGAAACTAGCTAACCAATTCATAGGACCTTTCCCAATTGAAGACATTATCAATGAGAACGCTGTATGGTTGACTTTGCCAAAGACATATGCTGTACATCCATCATTCCACGTCTCTTTGTTAAAACCTTATAAAGGTACACCCCGTGGCGATCTTCCTCCACCACCTCCTATTCTTCTTCATGATCACTTGGAATATGAAATTGAACGGATACTAGACTCTCGTATGCATAGAGGACATCTACAGTATTTGATTAAATGGAAGGGTTACGGTTCTGAGGACAACTCTTGGGAGTTACAGGGGGACTTGCATGCACCCATCCTTTTGGCTGCCTTCCATCGTCAGCATCCTGACAAACCTCGTTAGCTTGTTGCCCATCTTCTACTTTTGGGGGGGGGATATGTGATATACCTTTAAGGTATATCCCTTCCACTCCTCTGACCCTTTAAAAGGAGGTCCTTTTTTTCTATTCAGTGCCTGATTATTGAAGTTAAACAGCCTCTTCCTGAGGTTGTGTATAACTCAGTCTCCAGGTCATAACTTCCACGAAGTTTTGTTACGCTCTCGCTTTTACTGTCATACTCTGATCTACCTCTAAGTATCCAGGATTGCCTAAGTATCTGTACAGCACGGAACTCACCTCCACTTTCAAGCCTCAGGATTGTCAGCTCTGGAATTCTATGCTGTAGCAGCTTAACGGAGACGCTGTCTCGTAGAGCCGGAAGTGAGTCACACACTCTCTCACTGAGCCACAGCAAACAGCGCACATCATCCGCTCCTCAGCAAGGTAACAACTAACACTCCTAATACCAGCTTACGTTCCTGTTTCTGTGCATACTTATTTCAGGCTCCACTGTTTATCAGAAGGTATTGTGGTTATGAACACGCTTGAACTAATACTTGATTTATGTACAGTGACATTATAACTCTATGTGCCTAAGCAATGTAAAACCTCATTGGGTGAATTCTCATTGGTGTGCCTGTTATGTAAATATTTTATATGAGTGAGTGTGTGTGAAGACATCAGTTGACTATGTTAAGGACTTATACAAGTTTCCTGAAAACAATCTCTGTTTTCAGGAAACTTTGTTCACAAAGGAGCAACAGAACAAACTTTTGTATTATTGGATTACTAAAGTGTGGGTTCATTACACTAACTGGGACAGGGCAGTATGCTGGAATCACAGGCTTGGATAACCCCCGATGGCCGGCTGTGTACAGGTACAGCTTGGAACCCAGAATGACGATCAAAGAGGTAAAGGAGAGGCTATATCAAACCTCCCAAGGTAGCATAGATGAAAGTATGTACAAAGCACAAAGAGCTAATGATAAAACTTCTCAAATTTAATAGAATAAAAGCTAATTAAAAGCAGCTCATGCTCAATTTGTACATACAGTAGATATGCAACGCATTTCATGACTATCACCATTTCATTAGGCATAAGTACATGATAAGTGTCTGACCCTTATATAGGGCTACGCTACCCAAGGCAAAAAAACTTTCACCTCCCCCCTACAATTAGTGTAAACACCAGATTACCCTTTGTCTCATTAGTAGTAAGTTGTCACTGTTGTGTATTGAGGGTTATACTTGATCAAAACATAAACATCATCATGTCAAAAAATTAGAACCAATGATGCCGTTAATGTAATAAAATCTGACCGTTTATTTTATATTTACTATAAACTATCATAAACACACCAACCCTATATTAGAATGACTAGTGTTGTTATTATTTGAAACAAATAAGTTCTTTTGGTTAAACCTCAGTTCTTACCTCTATTTTGAGTAATAAACACTTCTCGGTATGATACGGAGCCTTAAAGCTGAGCGAAGTGCATATACGTGAACTGTTTAGAAAAATCGCTAATCCACAGACCTGATTGAGGCAATAGCATAAGAGCCACTACCAATCCCCTTGCGAGTTAGGACTATACCCCTAATGCGTGACCCATGTAACTCTGGAGTTGTACTCAGCCCAAGTGTACTACTAGATGTACAATGCTCGACTTAGCCTTTTACGTATATGCACCTGAGCCAATCAAATTCCCAATTTTTTGTTGAGCCTAATAGAGCAGATGAAAACACAACTCAGTAACCAAGGTAATCACCCAGCCAAAATTGGCTGAGACTGATATATCGTAATCCCAAATATGTAAATATAGGTTGACTCCATGTATCACTATACAAAGGGGGATTAGTATCTAATTCTATAAAAAATTAACAAGGTGAAAGGAGCCAAGTAACATAATAAAAGGGAAATAAGATACCAATAACAATGTATAATAATGAGAATAAAATTATATAATATCAAAGCTCGTCTAAGAGAAAGATAGATGGACCAGTTTATAACTGGGTGACAACCTTACTATGAGACTCTGGTTTACAAAAATTCTCAAAAACAATAATACCAGGAGGGAACCCCCCCAACATATCCAAACGTACAATGGACAATCTCCTGGATTACCCCTAGTTTAAGTATATCCTACTGAATCTATAACCTCGTTAAGACCAAACGGGAACAATGTATTAAATTTATAAATCCAGAAAGTTTCTCTCTGTCTGAGTCTGGTAAATCTATTGAAAAGGCGACTGGGAGGAATACTCTCAAGTGGGGTGATCGTTATGTTACATATTCCTGGTGTATGTTCTTGGCAAATGTGTCTAGGTACACTGTGTTTGAGAGATTTGTCCTTAATGTTTCTAAGGTGCTCACTCCATCGTATCCTAACTTTCCTACAGGTTCTTCCAATGTATTGAAGGCCACATTAACATGTTAGAATGTAGTCTACATATGGAGTTTCACAGGATAATCTGTTCATAATGGTATAATGTATTCCGGTGGTATTCGATGTAATGTTGGTTTTACCATGTGTGATATATCTGCACATGTAGCACCGTTTCTTACCACATCTATAGTTCCCTTTCCTTAAAGAACCAGCTAGATTATATTCAACATGTCTCCTGTTTACATTTCCAACTTTATTTTTGTTCCTACTTGACATCACCACTTTGCTGGTTGCTAATCTCTGTTTGAGAGTTGGTGCTCGCCTATAAACTACTTTTGGTTCTGCAGGTAGTGTTTTTCTTAGAATAGGGTCTCTCTTTAATATAGACCAGTAATTTCTAAGGACTTTACTAACTAACTTTATGGTTAGAGTTGAATTGTTTTATAAATAATGGTTGCCCATTCTGTATACTCTCAGTATTGTTGTTATTTTGATTTTGAGAGTCACTCAAAAGTAAATTTATATCCAACATTCTAGCCCTATTACAGCTGTTCTTAATCAGATCTGTTCTATGTATTTCTAAATAAATATTCCTACATACATTTGTATCTATCTATACTTATATATAATGACATATATATATATATATATATATATATATATATATATATATATATATATATATATATAAACAGTATAGATTTTAGAAAAGGTGAATGTAAAATCACTTCAATGTAATAGATATATGTATATGTATATATATCAAATATTACAAAGTAAAAATACTTAACCACCAACTCGTGAAACTAAATAAATATATGTATCAATCACATATGGGTGTGAAACAGTGGCTATAGATAGGAAAGAGGAGCACTTGAATAATACTCACACTTATAATGAAAAAATAAATAAATGTGTATGCATATATATATTTCAAACACCTATGAAAAATCCGTGCAGCCAAAAAAAACAAGATCCCAAAGGCTAGACAAACCTTTCCAACCAGTATCTAATGAAGAAAATAGTGAAACAGAGAAACAATGGGGTGTGTTAAGCGCTGGGAAAAATACATAAGGGTATATAATACAATAGAAATCCCAATATCGGCATTAAAACAATAGTCTCTTGTAAAAACAAACAAAACGATTGTATCACTGATATAAAATATGGTATTGATAAAACAATGATTCCAACATAAACAAAAGTTCAATGAGTTCTTGATTGGTAGGAATAAGTGTCCAAAGATACTGACAAGAGTGTAGAGTTGAAGTACACAGATAAATCTATCAGACGATCCCTAATGTGGGATTACTTACAAGCTGCACCCTCAATAGTATGAGGTAACTAATGAGACGCTGGTAGATATTATAGTGGCTGAATACGTCAGACGGAAAGTAAGCCGACACACCCCCTCTTGTTTACTCTCTCAGCTTTACGATCACACTGTATTGCTTGTAACGTTTTCACTCCCTCTGTGGGCGATTTCCGTCAGACTCTCTTCCACTGGGCTCCAAGGGGTGCTCCCCGCAACAGCTGTACAAGAAGTCTCTTCCTGACAGCCTGATTATCCACACTTTCATTGTTAAAGCGGCATCCACAAAGATGAGCGCATGCGCAGTTGAAGGTAACAAATTTCGACAGTTTAATCTCATATAATGACACAATGTTTTATGACATCACATAATATGCACATTGTACTGTTTTATTTTATTTTAGTTACAGCAAAGTCCCAATTCTTGCCCCAGAAGAAAAAAGTACAATCCAAATATAACTTTTCATGTGACAAATAAATGTTAAATTTTATTTTAAAAAATTCCAGTGAATAGCTTGGCTATACTTTCTGTGCACCCAATTTAAGGAGAGTGCACCTGTACTTGGATGGATATACAGTATGTATGTATATATATATATATATATATATATATATATATATATATATACAGGGAGTGCAGAATTATTAGGCAAGTTGTATTTTTGAGGATTAATTTTATTATTGAACAACAACCATGTTCTCAATGAACCCAAAAAACTCATTAATATCAAAGCTGAATAGTTTTGGAAGTAGTTTTTAGTTTGTTTTTAGTTATAGCTATTTTAGGGGGATATCTGTGTGTGCAGGTGACTATTACTGTGCATATTTATTAGGCAACTTAACAAAAAACAAATATATACCCATTTCAATTATTTATTTTTACCAGTGAAACCAATATAACATCTCAACATTCACAAATATACATTTCTGACATTCAAAAACAAAACAAAAACAAATCAGTGACCAATATAGCCACCTTTCTTTGCAAGGACACTCAAAAGCCTGCCATCCATGGATTCTGTCAGTGTTTTGATCTGTTCACCATCAACATTGCGTGCAGCAGCAACCACAGCCTCCCAGACACTGTTCAGAGAGGTGTACTGTTTTCCCTCCTTGTAAATCTCACATTTGATGATGGACCACAGGTTCTCAATGGGGTTCAGATCAGGTGAACAAGGAGGCCATGTCATTTGATTTTCTTCTTTTATACCCTTTCTTGCCAGCCACGCTGTGGAGTACTTGGACGCGTGTGATGGAGCATTGTCCTGCATGAAAATCATGTTTTTCTTGAAGGATGCAGACTTCTTCCTGTACCACTGCTTGAAGAAGGTGTCTTCCAGAAACTGGCAGTAGGACTGGGAGTTGAGCTTGACTCCATCCTCAACCCGAAAAGGCCCCACAAGCTCATCTTTGATGATACCAGCCCAAACCAGTACTCCACCTCCACCTTGCTGGCGTCTGAGTCGGACTGGAGCTCTCTGCCCTTTACCAATCCAGCCACGGGCCCATCGATCTGGCCCATCAAGACTCACTCTCATTTCATCAGCCCATAAAACCTTAGAAAAATCAGTCTTGAGATATTTCTTGGCCCAGTCTTGACGTTTCAGCTTGTGTGTCTTGTTCAGTGGTGGTCATCTTTCAGCCTTTCTTACCTTGGCCATGTCTCTGAGTATTGCACACCTTGTGCTTTTGGGCACTCCAGTGATGTTGCAGCTCTGAAATATGGCCAAACTGGTGGCAAGTGGCATCTTGGCAGCTGCATGCTTGACTTTTCTCAGTTCATGGGCAGTTATTTTGCGCCTTGGTTTTTCCACACGCTTCTTGTGACCCTGTTGACTATTTTGAATGAAACGCTTGATTGTTCGATGATCACGCTTCAGAAGCTTAGCAATTTTAAGAGTGCTGCATCCCTCTGCAAGATATCTCACTATTTTTGACTTTTCTGAGCCTGTCAAGTCCTTCTTTTGACCCATTTTGCCAAAGGAAAGGAAGTTGCCTAATAATTATGCACACCTGATATAGGGTGTTGATGTCATTAGACCACACCCCTTCTCATTACAGAGATGCACATCACCTAATATGCTTAATTGGTAGTAGGCTTTCAAGCCTATACAGCTTGGAGTAAGACAACATGCATAAAGAGGATGATGTGGTCAAAATACTAATTTGCCTAATAATTCTGCACTCGTATATATATATATATATATATATATATATATATATTGTATATATATATATATATATATATATATATATATAATATAGTGTCCCAACTTCATGCAAATTTCTCAATGATGAGGGCACTCACAGAACTTAATAATAAAGAAATGTTTTATTCATCAAAGCGTTACATCAACATGTATCAAGGTGGACGTTTCGGCTTAAACATTAAGCCGTTTTCAAGATCATCTAAAATATAAACAATACAATATGTTACAATATCTTTTTAGTAATAATACTTGGTGACTATTTAATTCTAGCATTTAAAAACCCTATACCTACATCCCTATTAACTTTTATCCACAATGAGTTAATCCCAGTGTTATATTCCTTAAAATGTGACACACATTGCATTCCATACTGTATGGCCACCTTATTTTATCAGCTTTTCACAGTCAGACAGTGTTAGTTCATGTGCGTCATATAGATAATATTGTGCTCACTCCCAAAGAGTTATTTATGAAACAGCACTAATTGCCTAAAATGCAAGTTTGTAAATAGCAATGAGATAAGGGGGCAATCTGCAGAGACTTTGGGGCTTATTTATCAAGCTCTGTATAGAGCTTGAGACCCCTTGTTTCAGGCGAGCCAGAAATAGAAGTTATCAAGAAGTTATGAAGCAGCGGTCCACTGCTCCATTACTTGTTCGCCTGCTCTGAGGCGGCGGACAGAAATCAACATGGTCGAATTCGATCGGGTTGATTGACACTCCCTGCTAGCGGCCGATTGACTGCAAATCTGCACGGGACGGCATTGCACCAGCAGTTCACAAGAACTGCTGGTGCAATGATAAATGCCGACAGCATATGCTATCTGCATTTATCGATGGGCAGCGATGTGCAGTGGACATGATACGCTACTTCTTATAATTTCCACTCGCACATTGTTAAATGTGCCCCTTAGATACAAGTTAATCACAGAGGTAAAAAGTATATTAATATAACAGTGTTGGTTATGCAAAACTGGGGAATGGGTAATTAATGGATTGTCTATTTTTTTTAACAATAACATTTTTGGGGTAGTTTTTTGGATATAAAATAGTGTATATGTGCACTAGAAGAAAGCTATAGGGTTAATTGTAGGCTGTCCCTTAAAACCTTCAGTTCCCTTTCTTAATTTAGTTGTCTCATTTGAGTCTTTTCTAATTCTTATATGTCCTTCTCGGAAACTAGTGTCCAAAGCTGCATTCTGTATTCAAAGTGAGGTTGCATCAGAAATGTATATAGTGGCAGAATTAGACTTTCCTGCCTTGCAGATATGACCATTTAATGTATTTCTATATTTGTCTTTGTAGATGCTTCCTAGAATAATATTCTTCCTTTCTTTCTCTCTCTCTTTTTCTCTCTACCTCTCTTTCTCTCTATCTCTTTCTTTCTCTTGTTCTCTTTCTTTCTTTCTTCCTCTCTCTCTCTTTCTTTCTTTTTTTTTCTTTCTTTCTCTCTCTCTTGTTCTTTCTTTCTTTCTCTCTCATTCACTCTTTCTTTCTCTCTCTCTTTCTTTCTCTATCTATCTCTCTCCTCTTTCTTTATCTCTCTCTCTTTCTTTCTCTCTCTCTCGTTCTCTTTCTTTCTTTCTTTCGCTCTCTTTCACTCTTTCTTTCTCTCTCTCTTTCTTTCTCTATCTATATCTCTCTTCTTTCTTTATCTCTCTCTTCTTTCTTTATCTCTCTCTCTTTATTTCTCTCTCTTTCTTTCTCTTCTCTCTCTCTTTTTTTTACACTCTCTCTTTCCTTTCTTGTCACCTGTATATCCAATTATTTGTGTCAGTTATGTATGAGGGTTAAAACACTTACTGACATATTTATTCGTCTATGAAATACAGGAAGAAACACCTTTATACCAACAGTACCGGCATCTCTGTGAGCACAGGCACAAACTTAACTGCAACTGATTAATGCAAGCATCCTCACTGAACATACCCTGCCATTATCCTTATGAATAACAGAAATAATTAGCAGCTATATAAGGAAAAAAAATGTAAAAAAATAGTGCTAAAAATGTATTCTCTTTGTGTAACTGTAGGGGGCAATGTGTGATCATTTTCACTGCTTGAAATGAGTTTATAGTGAAGTAGATTTGTGATCCCTAAAGAAATCGTGCATAATTACCCAGTCTAGAAAAAACAGCAGAAGCAGTATAGCTATAATAAGCTGAAAGTCTATTATAACTTTTGTTTTTATATTATATGTACAGTAATATTTGGAGCTTTTAATCTACCACAGTTTGCACATTTTTCCTAAATATTTTAAATTCTAATATTTTGCAATAAAACATGATTTATAGTTATTACACCTCTAAGAAAAACATGATAGCACATGAGGTACTCACAATAGAGACCTAGGGACATATTTATCAAGCTCCGACTGGAGCTTGATGCCCCGTGTTTCTGGCGAGCCTGCAGGCTCGCCAGAAACAGCAGTTATGAAACAGCGGTCACAAAGACTGCTGCTCCATAACCTGTCTGCCTGCTCTGAGCAGGCGGACAGACATCACCGGAAATCAACCCAATCTTGTGAGCTGCTGCTGCAATGCTGAATACGGCAAGCGTATTGCTCGCCGTATTCAGCGAGGTTTGGCGGACCTCATCCGCAGTGTCGGATCAGGTCCGCCAGACCTTGATAAATATGGGCCCTAGACATAATTGGTTGAGTCTATAAATAAAGAGCACGTAGGCTTTTCTGAATTTGTTTTTCTATAATTCAAAAATAAAACAGGCTGATCTAACTTGGAAGTGGGACAATAGAAAAAAATACTCTCACTTTAAACTTTTTAAAAATATGAAATTCTCTATATTGTTTAATAATATAAGTTGTTTAAGACTACCATGCTTATAATGATCTGCTCAAGCAAATCTCCACAGCTTTTTAAATGGAGAGGTTGAAACATTTCTCAGACTGAAGTGACAGAGGGCCCCCAAATGTCCTAAATTCGCCAAAATTAAGTGAAATAGCATGCAGATTCTCGCAAGGGCAGGCCTTACCCAGATGTCTAAAAGAAAAGGTGGGCTGATCCTTGTAGTCATGGTTGGTAAAAGAGGAGCTGCCTGCCCTAGATACTAATGATGCTCCGTGGAATGGAGAGTCTAGCAGGGGAGAACAATTTTAAGAGGAAGCCACATTTATTAAAGCACAGACGGACAAGGTACCCGAATAAGGAGTCTGTCCACCTGTGATTGCAGCAAGCGGGCAGCTGACACTACTATCCTTGTGCAATGCAGCCCCCTGCACTAGCGTGACCTGTCAATCACTCCAAACAAACATGTTTGGAATGTTTATCTCCACCTCCTAAAAGGTGGGTGAGAGGTTAAGAAACAGTGTTCAGATGACTGCTGTTTCATAACCTGCTGTAAGCTCTGAAGCAGCTTGTTAAACGGAGCGCTATATTATAATCTCCTTCAAATACAAAAATGCAGGTTATGCCTCATAGTGCAATACTCAACATTTACTGTAAAGTTTGTTGTTACAGAATTATGTGAAGAGCCTCATAGTACTAAAAGATCTTTTTAGTGAATCACATTTGAGGAAAGAAAAATCAGGCCCAGAGAGAGATGTTTATCGCATGCTGCTTAGACCCTGAAAGAAGAATTTAATTGTCCAAGGACTTCATTGTTATTTATACTTGCCAGAGCTTCATGATCTATTCAATATAAAAAAATAGATGCAAATTGTAATTGTACCTCTTTAAATTTATATTCATATTTACACAGCTATACAAAAAAATACAATGGCAATAGATCTCTCATATTTTATTCACTTTAGACTTTGAATTCCATTTATTAAGCAGTGGTGGCTGGTTTAGAGACATTGAGGTGAGTGGATCAGCTTTTTTGCAAGCAGTCATGCAACTTATCTTGTATATCCTTTCCCTCACCTCAGAACTGAAAGAGATAAATCACACAAAACTTGTCTGTTGATAGTGATTGACAGGCCCTGCATGATTGGTTGCCTCAGAGCAGGTGGCACTGCGCTGCAATAATTCATTTGGGCAGTGGACTAACAATATCTGCTACTAGCTTTCAACAAGGATGGATGGACAGGTTCTCTAGATGGAATCACTGTGCATCTATTAAGATGTTAAGTTAAGCCCTTTGCATCTTAGTTTTTTTGTAGCAGCATATGTTGCTATTGTAAAAATGATTTACAAATCGTAAACAAAGCAAAACTTTAAAATGATCAGTCTTTTCCATTGTATTTGTCTGGCCTTGAATTGAGCACCCCTAAGCATACTACATAGGATTCCAAAGAGACTTTGACTTCTAAGAATTTTACTATGGATCTCATAGACCTGACTCATAAGACTTGGCGCCTTCCTGTTTCCCCACTACAGATTTCCTGACTCATAAGAGCAGCTTGTTTTAACCCCACACTACACTAGAACAACAGTGGTAAACTGAAGGTAGTTATGAATACTTTAAATTCCATTGCTTTTCACATAGAAGAACATCTTATTTTCATTTTCACTCTCTACGTCGGGAGCACGGTTTGTGTATCCTATCAATTAGCATAGACCTATACTAATATGCTAATTGATAGGATCCCCCCACTGAGTGGAGGCGGGGATAGAGATCTAGAATTATTAAAAAGGGAGGCCATATAGATCCTTAGATTGGACACATTGACCCCCAAAGGATTGAATGTACATCAAGATTATTATCTATTTTTCTAAGGTGGTTCATATATTTTTATAGGAGGTTCAAAATGTTATGGACATTTTGCATAGAGCATAACAAGCTATATATGGGGTGTATAAGTATATTTGGGGTATTTGTCTAAAGGGACAGTCAATACCAAAATTGTTATTGTTTAAAAAGATAGATAACACCTTTACTGCTAATTTCCCCAGCTTTCCACAACCAACATTGTTATATTAATATACTTTATAACATTTAAACCAATAAATGTCTGCCTGTTTCTAAGCCACTACAGACAGCCTCTTATTATATGTTTTTTTTATTTGCTTTTCACAACAGGAGACTGCTAGTTCATGTGGGCCATATACAGGCCCGGACTGGACGTCGGGCATACCGAGCAAATGCCCGGTAGGCCGTGTGGTAGTTTAGCCCCGTCCACCACGACCGCATTATTTTAAATTACTAAGTGGCTTAAAGTTTCAAACTTATGCCATATAATATCGACCAGTGTCCGCACACTATATGGTGGTGGTTAGTGTCTGACTGACGTGTGGCGGCCACACTACACTGATGCCGGGTCTCCACATGACACACAGACTGTCAGATCAGCTGTAGCCTGTAGGAGAGATGCCGGGGGCCGTCCCGAGCCAATCATCTGATTCTGAGGCCAGAACATACTCAGCAGGTGTCGGATCGGTAAGGTCAGAGTGGTAGAGAGGACCTTTTTTGGCAGCAGGCACATCACACCAGCCCAGTGTCACTCCCCCCACAGCTGTATTGGCACAAAATGTCATGTTACACGCCGCTGCCTCACACAATCTCCTTTTGGAAAAGAGGAAAGCCTGATCCACTCCAGTGTGTTTTCCCGCCTACCCCATGTAGGCGGGAAAACACACTGGAGTGGATCAGGCTTTCCTCTTTATATGCTGCATAAACTTATTTATGGGGGTGGCAATCCTTGGCACATAACGGTATGTACACTCACAAAATGTTGTTGGCAATCGCAAATTAAATAATGCATGAAAGTTTCCTATCACCATAGTGCCCACAAGACATTTTCTAGGAGGTTACCGTCAAAAGCAAATTATACATTTCAGACCAGTAGCTGTATCAAGACAATACATGTTGTTATAAGTACTACATGTTAAAGTTATCTATAACTAAATAACAATTGCCAGGGTCGTTTTGCTATACCTTTTTGTATATCATTGTAATATCCATTCCCAGTATTAAACTCAGCACTCTTGTTTTCTTGTTTTCTGCTGTCACATTCTTACCTGAATGGTATCCGTCCCTTTAATTTCCTCTGCAGCAGCTTAATCGTTGACCACTAGAGGGCTCATCCTTTTGTGATTCCTGTTTGCTTGCACCTGTATGGCTGCTCAACTATAAATGGGCTGTCCCTTCCCCCATTCAGGTCCTCTGATATTATATAGATTTATCTGTATCCAGTCTGTCTGTTTCTGGGAGCCTCTCCAAACCTGTGAGTCTTGTAAACTGCAATCCCAGTACCTGTGTATCCTTCAGCCTGTTACACAAGCCAGTACTGTGAAGTGTTACTTCAAGTCTGTGTCCTGTTATACAAGTCAGTACTGTGAAGTGTTAATTCAAATCTGAGTCCCATTATACAAGTCACTGCTGTGAAGTGTTAATTCAAGCCTATGTACTGTTATTCAAGCCTATGTACTGTTATACAAGAAGTGTTAATTCAACCTGCAATGTTATTCCAAATACCTGTGTATCCTGTTACATTGATATTCCAAGGACCTGTGTATCCTGCCTGTGTATCCTGTTGCATTGCTAATCCAAGTACCTGAGTATCCTGATACATTGCTATAACCAAGTACCTGAGTAACCTTTTACGTTGCTACAACCACCTGAGTATCCTTTTATGTTGCTACAACCAAGTACCTGAGTTTCCTGTTACATTGCTATTCCAAGAACTTGTGTATCCTGTTACATTGCTATAACCAAGTGCCTGAAGTATCTTGTTACATTGCTATAACCAAGTGCCTGAAGTATCTTGTTTCAATTAACTTTACCTTTGCTTGATATCAGTCTGTTCTTACTTTGTTTATCTGCAATAAATAATCCAGAAGATGTCAATGTTATAAATACAATACACAGAGGATTTTCATGCAAATCCTGGCTCCTTGCAAATATATTAAAGGCATAAAAACAGAGAATGGCACAGAAACTGAACTCTTAAATTTGTTCTTTACTTAAATATCTGTTAGTTTAGCAGTGATGCTTGTTGAAACAAATAGTAAAATATATATTTTGTTTAAATTGAAACTAGCACAACAAATATTGAAGTATTCACAAGAACACAAACAAAATAATGCTTATTAAAAAACAAAGAGTATGCCCCTTTAGACTATGTGACAACACCTGTGTTTGGAAGCAGCCTTCACTTGATTTATATAAATTTATTTCGTAACTTTTTAAAACATTTTTTTAAAAAAAATCTATGTATCTCACAATTCACCAGTGAGGCTGTACACATTTTGCCATCATACAACTTCTAAAGAATAGCTGTTAACTATACAGCCCAGGCCCCCATACAGCCATCTGCTTCTTCACTTTTTCATACTGTATATACTGTATATATATATATATATATATATATATATATATATATATATATATATATATATATATATATATATATATATATATGAATCAGGGAGGCAACTTGCAACAATTTGATCTTAAAACGAAGCTGCAGCTAAATATGTGTTATGTGACATATTCTATAGCTGTGTGTTATGTGACATATACTTTGTGCCCTATAGCTACAGCTAAATATGTGTTATGTGACATATACTTTGTGCCATATAGCTACAGCTGAATGTGTTATGTGACATATACTTTGTGCCCTATAGCTACAGCTAAATGTTTGCTATGTGACATATACTTTGTGCCCTTATAGCTACAGCTGAATGCTTTCTGTGACATATAATGTGTGCCCTATAACTACAACTAAATGTGTGTTATGTGACATATACTTTGTGACCTAAAACTGGATATGTCATGTGACATATACTTTGTGCCCTATAGCTATAGCTAAATGTGTGTTATGTGACATGTACTTTGTGCCCTGTAGCTACATCTGAATGTGTATTTTGTGACATATACATTGTGCCCTATATCTATTTTTTTTCATACCAACCACTACAATACAGTGATTTTAGGGTGTTGGAAATGTTAAATGTTTTTGTCACTTAAACAAGTATAATACTTGCCATGTTTGGTATTCGGTTAAATAAGAAATGGTGAGCGGAGGGGGGGGTGGAGTGGACCTCTTTGCTCTAAAATGCCCAGGCCTCTTTTTGGTCCCAGTCTGGCCATGGCATATAGATAACATTGAGCTCACGCCTGTGAAGTTGTGCATAATACAGCACTAATTGGTTAAAATGCAAGTCAATATATAATAAATAAAAAGACATGTGATCAGGGGGCTCTCAGAAAAGGCTTAGATACAAGGTAATCACAGAGGTAAAAAGTAAATTAATAAAACAATGTTGGCTTTGCAAAACTGAGGAATGGGTAATAAAGGGATTATCTATATTTTTAAACAATAACAATTTTGCAGTTGACTGTCCCTTTAAGATCAAGAATATCAGCACTGGGCGGAGCCAGTGCCTGATCTGAATGGTCGAATGTTTCACTTGCTCCGGCGGTGATCTCTATAAAAATTAAGTTTGGCAACCGTTCAGGCTCCTATTCACACCAAATAACGGCTAGTGGCTTGGCAAACAGATTAAGTTGATAGCCTATTGCCCCAAAATTTGAAGGGGTAACTGTCCTGCTCAGGAGACTGAGATGGAGCGGCATCCGGGAGAGTGGCCATTTTCCAGCCGGACTGGGGATACTTGAGAAAGCTCATCTCGATTACTTGATCCCAACTAGTTCAGTGCGGTGATCTACATTTAGAAATTACTGTGATTATCGAGCGGTACAGATTGGTAGTGATCTGCCAGCTACAGAAGCCACCAGGAAGAGACCTCCTTTCGGCCCACGTGGCGAAACATAGACCAAGTCAGTGAAATTCCGTATCTCTTTCCACACATGGTCATGACGGACTTTTGCAACATCGTGGAAACAATATTCATGGATATAAAGAGGGAGCTTTTCAATATGATCGCAACGTGTGCGTCTCCTCTACTCTCCCCTACTGGGCTACGCGCGAAACTAGAGAAGGAACCTGCCCTTGGAAAAAGAGAATGGGAGCGACAGAGCCAACAGGGTCTGCAGTTCTCTGTTTTATCGGTTCCAGATGGGATCTGGGATGCGGACCAAACAACTAGAGCTGTGCCTAAGATGCAGGATGTTGTCTTAGCCTCACAATCCCCAACCGGAGAGGAAAACATGGGAGTCAGTTGTTTATTTACTATGGTGGCAGTTTGGGAGATGAGTGCAATTGAGAAGCTGCTGGAGATGGATATTTTCAGTATATTTGAGGGCAAGAGCCCAGAACACAATTCTAATATAAGGATCAATTTGGCACTGAGAGGAGTGTTTGCTTGGGTAAAGGACGGCACGGACTACCTAGTGACTCAATACTCTCAATATAGAAGATCCTTCACAGGCGTTTCCCTGCAGTTGAACTATCATGAGAAGGGATAAGTATTGGAACTGTGCTTAATGTTAGAAAGTGATGCTGGACACTATATTGCATCTTTCTCTTGTTAAGTGTATCCAGTCCACGGATCATCCATTACTTATGGGATATTAACTCCTCCCCAACAGGAAGTGCAAGAGGATTCACCCAGCAGAGCTGCTATATAGCTCCTCCCCTAACTGCCATTACCAGTCATTCTCTTGCACCCAACGAATAGATAGGATGTGTGAGAGGACTGTGGTGATTATACTTAGTTTCATCAATCAAAAGTTTGTTATTTTATAATAGCACCGGAGTGTGTTATTCCTTCTCTGGTAGAATTTGAAGAAGAATCTACCTGAGTTTTTCTATGATTTTAGCCGGAGTAGTTAAGATCATATTGCTGTTTCTCGGCCATCTGAGGAGAGGTAAACTTCAGATCAGGGGACAGCGGGCAGATTAATCTTCAAAGAGGTATGTAGCAGCTTATTATTTTCTGACAATGGAATTGATGAGAAAATTCTGCCATACCGATATAATGTAAACTCAGCCTTAAATGCAGTAGCAGCAACTGGTATCAGGCTGTCATGTATGTATATTTTACACTTCAGTATTCTGGGGAATGGCACTTCACTGGAATTATACTGTATGCATAAAACTTTAGCCTAATTTGCAGGGACTAGCAACAGGCTTTTTAATAACACTCAATTTATTAATGTTAAACGTTTTTTGCTGGCATGTAAAATCGTTTAATTTTCTGAGGTACTGGGTGAAAAAATGTTTTGGGCACTATTTTTTTCCACTTGGCAGTCGTTTTATTTAATTTATGACAGTTTACTGATCTCTCTCACTGTTAGCTATCAGGGTTAGTTATCCTTTGCTAATGGGAGCAATCCTTTGCTAAAATTGTGTTTTTTACAAAGATTTGATGCTATAACTTTTCAGTTTATTAATTTTCAACTGTCATAACGTTTTCTGTGCTTCTTATAGGCACAGTACGTTTTCATATTATAGTAAATTACTTGAAAAGTATTTCCAAGTTGCTAGTTTATTTGCTAGTGTGTTAAACATGTCTGATTCAGAGGAAGATATCTGTGCTATATGTGCTAAAGCCAAAGTGGAGCCCAATAGAAATTTATGTACTAATTGTATTGATGCTACTTTAAATAAAAGTCAATCTGTACAAATTGAACATCATTCACCAAACAACGAGGGGAGAGTTATGCCGACTAACTCGCCTCACGTGTCAGTACCTGCATCTCCCGCTCGGGAGGTGCGTGATATTGTAGCGCCGAGTACATCTGGGCGGCCATTACAAATCACATTACAGGATATGGCTACTGTTATGACTGAAGTTTTGGCTAAATTACCAGAACTAAGAGGTAAGCGTGATCCTCTGGGGTGAGAACAGAGTGCGCTGATAATATTAGGGCCATGTCAGACACTGCGTCACAATTTGCAGAACATGAGGACGGAGAGCTTCATTCTGCGGGTGACGGTTCTGATCCAAACAAACTGGATTCAGATATTTCAAATTTTAAATTTAAGCTGGAAAACCTCCGTGTATTACTAGGGGAGGTGTTAGCGGCTCTGAATGATTGTAACACAGTTGCAATACCAGAGAAAATGTGTAGGTTGGATAAATATTTTGCGGTACCGGCGAGTACTGACGTTTTTCCTATACCTAAGAGACTTACTGAAATTGTTACTAAGGAGTGGGATAGACCCGGTGTGCCGTTCTCACCCCCTCCGATATTTAGAAAGATGTTTCCAATAGACGCCACCACACGGGACTTATGGCAAACGGTCCCTAAGGTGGAGGGAGCAGTTTCTACTTTAGCTAAGCGTACCACTATCCTGGTGGAGGATAGCTGTGCCTTTTCAGATCCAATGGATAAAAAGTTAGATGGTTACCTTAAGAAAATGTTTGTTCAACAAGGTTTTATATTGCAACCTCTTGCATGCATTGCGCCTGTCACGGCTGCAGCAGCATTTTGGTTTGAGTCTCTGGAAGAGACACTTGAATCAGCTCCATTAGATGAGATTACACACAAGCTTAAAGCCCTTAAGTTAGCTAACTCATTTATTTCAGATGCCGTAGTACGTTTAACTAAACTTACGGCTAAGAATTCCGGATTCGCCATTCAGGCACGCAGAGCACTGTGGCTAAAATCCTGGTCAGCTGACGTTACTTCTAAATCTAAATTGCTTAATATACCTTTCAAAGGGCAGACCTTATTCGGGCCCGGGTTGAAAGAAATTATCGCTGACATTACAGGAGGTAAAGGCCATGCCCTGCCTCAAGACAGAGCCAAACCTAAGGCTAGACAGTCTAATTTTCGTTCCTTTCGTAATTTCAAAGCAGGAGCAGCATCAACTTCCTCTGCACCAAAACAGGAAGGAGCTGTTGCTCGCTACAGACAAGGCTGGAGACCTAACCAGTCCTGGAACAAGGGCAAGCAGGCCAGGAAACCTGCTGCTGCCCCTAAGACAGCATGAATCGAGGGCCCCCGATCCGGGAACGGATCTAGTGGGGGGCAGACTTTCTCTCTTCGCCCAGGCTTGGGCAAGAGATGTCCAGGATCCCTGGGCGTTAGAGATCATATCTCAGGGATACCTTCTAGACTTCAAATTCTCTCCCCCAAGAGGGAGATTTCATCTGTCAAGGTTGTCAACAAACCAAATAAAGAAAGAGGCGTTTCTACGCTGCGTACAAGATCTTTTATTAATGGGAGTGATCCATCCGGTTCCGCGGTCGGAACAAGGACAAGGGTTTTACTCAAATCTGTTTGTGGTTCCCAAAAAAGAGGGAACTTTCAGGCCAATCTTGGATTTAAAGATCCTAAACAAATTCCTAAGAGTTCCATCGTTCAAAATGGAAACTATTCGGACAATTTTACCCATGATCCAAAAGGGTCAGTACATGACCACAGTGGATTTAAAGGATGCTTACCTTCACATACCGATTCACAAAGATCTTTACCGGTATCTAAGGTTTGCCTTTCTAGACAGGCATTACCAGTTTGTAGTGCTCTTCTGGCGGTACTAAGACTGCGAGGAATTGCGGTAGCTCCGTAGCTAGACGACATTCTGATATAAGCTTCAAGCTTTCAAACTGCCAAGTCTCATACAGAGTTAGTACTGGCATTTCTAAGGTCGCATGGATGGAAGGTGAACGAAAAGAAGAGTTCTCTCTTTCCACTCACAAGAGTTCCCTTCTTGGGGACTCTTATAGATTCTGTAGAAATGAAGATTTACCTGACAGAAGACAGGTTAACAAAGCTTCAAAATGCATGCCGTGTCCTTCATTCCATTCAACACCCGTCAGTAGCTCAATGCATGGAGGTGTTCGGCTTAATGGTAGCAGCAATGGACATAGTACCCTTTGCACGCCTACATCTCAGACCACTGCAATTGTGCATGCTAAGTCAGTGGAATGGGGATTACTCAGACTTGTCCCCTACTCTGAATCTGGATCAAGAGACCAGAAATTCTCTTCTATGGTGGCTTTCTCGGCCACATCTGTCCAGGGGGATGCCATTCAGCAGGCCGTAACAACAGACGCCAGCCTACTAGGTTGGGGCGCTGTCTGGAATTCTCTGAAGGCTCAGGGACAATGGAATCAGGAGGAGAGTCTCCTACCAATAAACATTCTGGAATTGAGAGCAGTTCTCAATGCCCTTCTGGCTTGGCCCCAGTTAACAACTCGGGGGTTCATCAGGTTTCAGTCGGACAACATCACGACTGTAGCTTACATCAACCATCAGGGAGGGACAAGAAGCTCCCTAGCAATGATGGAAGTATCAAAGATAATTCGCTGGGCAGAGTCTCACTCTTGCCACCTGTCAGCAATCCACATCCCGGGAGTGGAGAACTGGGAGGCGGATTTCTTAAGTCGTCAGACTTTTCATCCGGGGGAGTGGGAACTTCATCCGGAGGTCTTTGCCCAAATACTTTGATGTTGGGGCAAACCAGAGATAGATCTCATGGCGTCTCGACAGAACGCCAAGCTTCCTCATTACGGGTCCAGATCCAGGGATCCGGGAGCGGTTCTGATAGATGCTTTGACAGCACCTTGGACCTTCGGGATGGCTTATGTGTTTCCACCCTTCCCGATGCTTCCTCGATTGATTGCCAGAATCAAACAGGAGAGAGCATCAGTGATTCTAATAGCGCCTGCATGGCCACGCAGGACTTGGTATGCAGATCTAGTGGACATGTCATCCTGTCCACCTTGGTCGCTACCTCTGAAACAGGACCTTCTGATCCAGGGTCCCTTCAAACATCAAAATCTAATTTCTCTGAAGCTGACTGCTTGGAAATTGAACGCTTGATTTTATCAAAACGTGGTTTTTCTGAGTCAGTTATTGATACCTTAAATACAGGCTAGGAAGCCTGTTACCAGAAAGATTTACCATAAGATATGGCGCAAATACTTATATTGGTGCGAATCCAAGAGTTACTCATGGAGTAAGGTTAGGATTCCGAGGATATTGTCTTTTCTACAAGAAGGTTTAGAAAAGGGTTTATCCGCTAGTTCCTTAAAGGGACAGATTTCAGCTCTGTCCATTCTTTTACACAAACGTCTGTCAGAAGTTCCGGACGTTCAAGCTTTTTGTCAGGCTTTAGCTAGGATCAAGCCTGTGTTTAAAACTGTTGCTCCACCATGGAGTTTGAACTTAGTTCTTAATGTTTTACAGGGGGTTCCGTTTGAACCCCTTCATTCCATTGATATCAAGTTGTTATCTTGGAAAGTTCTGTTTTTAATGGCGATTTCCTCGGCTCGAAGAGTCTCTGAGTTATCTGCCTTACATTGTGATTCTCCTTATCTGATTTTTCATTCAGACAAGGTAGTTCTGCGTACTAAACCTGGGTTCCTACCTAAGGTGATCACTAACAGGAATATCAATCAAGAGATTGTGGTTCCATCTTTGTGTCCTAATCCTTCTTCGAAAAAGGAACGTCTGCTACACAATCTAGATGTAGTCCGTGCCCTGAAATTTTATCTACAGGCAACTAAGGATTTTCGACAAACGTCTTCCCTGTTTGTCGTTTATTCTGGTCAGAGGAGAGGTCAAAAAGCTTCGGCTACCTCTCTCTCCTTTTGGCTTCGTAGCATAATACGGTTAGCCTATGAGACTGCTGGACAGCAGCCTCCTGAAAGAATTACAGCACATTCTACTAGAGCTGTGGCTTCCACTTGGGCCTTTAAGAATGAGGCTTCTGTTGAACAGATTTGCAAGGCTGCAACTTGGTCTTCTCTTCATACTTTTTCCAAATTTTACAAATTTGACACTTTTGCTTCTTCGGAGGCTGTTTTTGGGAGAAAGGTTCTTCAGGCAGTGGTTCCTTCCGTATAAAGAGCCTGCCTGTCCCTCCCGTCATCCGTGTACTTTAGCTTTGGTATTGGTATCCCATAAGTAATGGATGATCCGTGGACTGGATACACTTAACAAGAGAAAACATAATTTATGCTTACCTGATAAATTTATTTCTCTTGTAGTGTATCCAGTCCACGGCCCGCCCTGTCACTTTAAGGCAGGTAATTTTTCCATTAAACTACAGTCACCACTGCACCCTATGGTTTTCCTTTCTCTGCATGTTTTCGGTCGAATGACTGGTAATGGCAGTTAGGGGAGGAGCTATATAGCAGCTCTGCTGGGTGAATCCTCTTGCACTTCCTGTTGGGGAGGAGTTAATATCCCATAAGTAATGGATGATCCGTGGACTGGATACACTACAAGAGAAATAAATTTATCAGGTAAGCATAAATTATGTTTTTTCTACTTATTTTTCCTTTCATTTTACTTTAGTCTTAGCAGAACCTAGATAGCGATTTAGTATTATTGTGTTATTATATAGTGAATTACTTTGTTCCACATACACAGGTTTTCTTGAGCCCTACAATACATTCTAACCAGTTAGCCTAATTTCGTGATCTACCCCCTAATGTAGCTAGATGTTGTCGCTTATCACTTCTATGAGATGTTTAGGGGGTCTGCTTAGGTTGATATGCTTTGCAAAGTTTTATACAAGTATGTTTATATTTAGTTTATTTTTTGAAGGTTGCATGAGATCATTGCAGGTTCTACACTTATCTTGTGTCCTGGAGGTACTCATTTCCACATACCCCTTATATATCTTAATATTACTAATTTTATAGATACCTTTTTCCTTTCTAGTTATTATTCTTTTACGTGGATATTTGCATAAGTACTTCCATGTCCCATGCTCATCTGCTAGGAAATATATTCTAAGTCTATATGTTGTTTTTCTTTTGACCATTGAATGGCAGATTTGGGTTGTGTGGTATGGGTAGCTCTATGATTTCATTTTTTTGACCCAGAGTTTTAACTGTTTATATGTAAACTAATGTTAGACTGTGTGTCCTCTGTTGGGGGGTATAGGGCCCATACCCCTATGGCAGAGATATGAGCTATAAGATGTCTTCAATTATAGGTTACTCTATATCATATCCACATAGTTTTATATAGGCCTAGAAATCTCACTTAGTTGCTTGGACATAATTCAATTTCTTTTGGGGGTTAATGTGTCCGTTGTTTGATGATGCTATGTTTAACTTCAGAGTTTAATTATTCTAGTACCATTCCTGTTCTAGGCACACCCCAATGTAGTCTCCTTTGACCTCAGAGCAGGTAGTTGCACACAGCAGTTCTCAGATTAGAGATACATCACTGTTAGTTTATTACCAAGATAAATGAGTAAGTACCGCCTTTTACAATATTCTCTGACAAATTGAAATAATTTTAGCTCCACCCTTGTGTAGTTTTGTTTCTTGGTAGATTATGTCTTTCTAGATGCTTCTGGGGGACAAGTTTAATGTTATGTGTTTTGCACAGTTTGTTGTATGCAATGGTCTATTGTTATATAATGCCTCTCACAAGCCAATATCTACTAGGATTTAAAAGGTAGAACAACTCCTTCCCTTACAGCCCCATCAGATTAGTTTTATTTTATAAGTTAGTGGGCTCCCCCCCCCCCCATAAGGGTCTTCTTTTAGTCCCTGTTTACTAAGTAAACCAAGGAACACAGATTCCATAACATTGTCCTGCTATTTATAATCTGTCTGACACAATATAGCGGCCTGTAATATTCCCACCCTTTTACTATGTAAAGATAGTTTTGTTCTCCTCCTTTTTTTTATTTATTAAATATATATCCTAGTGGTTAGAGGCCCGAGGGTGGCCTCTCTAGTCTGAGGAGATTGTTATAAATATAGGCTCAAATATGGCCCTATATGACACACATTTGAAATCCTTTCATAAATATGGGCAATTATAGACACAAGGGCTTTAAAATGGCCCTATTTATTATTTTGAAAAACTGAGGTTAGTTCTTTTGTTTTTACCAACTACATAGGTAGAACTTCAATATTAGCATTTGGTTTGGTTTTTAGTTTCTGTTTTCTCTACATATTGAAGTGTAAGATTCAATTTGTTTTCTAACTTTGTGGTAATGTATATTTCTATTATTTACCCTCACAGGTTGAGGGTTTATGTAAGTGATTATTATGTACTGTTATATTTTTCCTTTTTATTACCTCAATAAAAATTATATAAAAAAAAAAAGAATATCAGCACTGTTTTTCATTATTTTTATGGTTAACAATCTCTAATACCTATAAATTGTAAGGATATATCTCTAGATGAACATTATTTTTAAATTTTTATGAATGTTCATTTTGTATGGGTATCTTAACATAGATATTAATGTCATTTTAGTCCAGTGGTCATGCCAACTGTAAGGACGAAACGTTATCTTAAATTGTGATCTGACAAAAATAAAAACCCTCATTAAGCATTTGTAATCTTAGCGATCTCGGTACTAAGTTGACATTTTGTGATACAGTGGAAGGGAATATTGCAACATATTGTGTCTATTTGTTGGAATAAATTAAAACTTTAAAGTTTAGAGATACATTATGATCACGTTAGTTAAATGGATCGCACTAGTTCCGCCTATAATGACGTAACCATAACAACCATATGTATACATAGTCAGGTGATAGGACAGTCTACTTGATGCAGGCTACATTGTAAACACATCACTCAACACTAATTGGTTTTATGATCTGGATTAATCCAGCCTCTAGTGGCAATGTGAGCCATAACCACACACTTATGATCTAAGATTTGGATGCAAACTTACTTAATTAAGTTTGTTAATGAAATTGTAGCTAAATCTTTTGCTAATATGAGGCTAGTGTAATAGTTTAGCTAAGAGCTTAAAGTGGATAGTATCTGCCCCCTGTGTCGTCAGAGTTGACATAGTTTTACACATCAGCAGTTTATGCTATGTAATTTACCAGCGTAACACACGGGTTAGTACGGAGAAAGATGTTTGGGACGACATAACCAAATTATCTGAAGTAAGTGCAATGTCGATAGAAGATGACTGTTTGTAGTTTAACATAACTCAGTGATAGAGAAATAATTGTGAAAGGTACACATACAGATTGGTGCTGTTGGCTATTTATGAAATAAAAGTAATGAATTTGAATTGCCTGGTCACATAATGAGACTGGTGTTTGTATGTAATTTCACTGTATAGGGAATTGGATATAAATGTTGTAATCATATGTTCTGTAATTATTTTTTTTAGATATTCATTATTTGATGTCTTGAGAAAGGTTTTAATTAAAGCCCAAACGTCAACTTTATTAAGAATGTTTTAATGAAGCATGAATAAAAGGAATTTTAAGGACCTGTGAGTGTCCTCAATTCACTTTTCGTTCATACATAAACAGATGGAGGAACGACCCGTGCACTGTACCTAAATTAGGAGTGAGTGCATGATGTAGATATATACATACATGTATACTGTGTATATATATATATATATATATATATATATATATATATATATATATATATATATATATATATATTCATTAAAATAATAGTGGAGATAAAAATCTGAGATTAAAATCCTCAATGTCTCAAAAGTACATCAATACAAATTTTTTGCATAGGAAATTAGCACATCTAGGCAAGTGCCCGCTTGCTTTTCCCCAGTAAAACTCCACATACATTGTTATCAATGCAAAAGAGAGTTCTGGGTAAGATATGCAAATTAGATATGCAAAATCTCAGATTTTTTGCTTCAAATACTGTTTTAACACAGCAATTTCTTAATAGGATTATTGCAGCAATACAGAAACCACTGCTAGACAGCCTTTTTCGTTCTTTTAGAACTCGCCAGTAGCAGATATCGTGGTTTCTGGAGTTTTATTGAGGAAAAGCATAAATAAAGGTCCAGGAGAGGTCCATGGTAGGCCTCAAAAGTGCTACAGAGGGATTAACATACTCATGTATATAGTCTTCTTGACTGTGTTTTATCTGTTTATCCTAATGTACATCTTTTTTTACATTTTGACAAAATGAGATTTGTTTGATATTTTGAGTTTGCAATGCATTTTTTGTAGTCCTTTTTGAAAACTCAATTAAATTAAATATGTTTCAAAACATTAATTGCGTTCATGTGTCTTTTTATTTGCAAAATAAAGTTTGTTTTGTCTGAAATTACTATAATAAAAGCTGTATCAGTGGGTTACACATGTATTCTGTTATAGTTTTCAAAAACAACTACTTAGGGGTTTAATAGTGTTATTAGTTAATGAGGATTTGTTTTTCATTACTGAAGCCACTAGTGTTTGGTTGTTGTTGTGCACACCGTCCAAAGCATATCTGTGTATGTTGCTAAACAGTCATACATTTTTCTGGAAACATATTTAGATGTAAGGATATGAAAAAAAGAAAGTTATTAAAATGTGAAAAGCACATGTGCACATTTAATTTTAACTATTATGTTCCTGGAAATAAATGTTCCAAAATAGGGCTAGATTAGAAGTGGAGCACTATTTAGCGCTTTCACTATAGCGCTAATTGTGCAAGAAGTAAACTTTTTTTGCTCGTGTCGGGTTGTGCTGGTATTATGAGTTGAAAATAAAAAGTTATCATGCTCACTCTAACCCGATGCATGCAAAAAGCAGAACTTAGAATATTGTGCACGCGATAATCTATTCCCCCATAGAACTCAATGGAGCAAAAAAAGTGGGGGGAAAAAACACTCTACCCTTGCGCTGACCAGAACGTATATTTTCATGTGCAGAAACCCGACATGAAAATATGAATATTTAACATTCAAATGTTCTGCACATAGCACAGTATGTTCTATTTATTCATAAATAAAGATTTCTATATATATATGATAGTATTTTGGTACAATATATATCTATACCTATATACAGATGATTATATATAGGTATAGATATATACAGATACATAAAGGAATAACTATGTAGAGATACATAGAACATATTTTGTAGAACATTGGAATGTGAAATATTTACAGTAAATACACACTAACATTGTATTAAATATGAATATTGCATAAATATGATTTTTCTTGTTTTCATCTACTTAACTGCAACGGCTCCAATGCACTTATATATATATATATATATATATATATATATATATATATATATATTGAAATAAAGATGAAATGATATCCAGGCGTCGTCATAAGGTAAAAAATCCAAATCTTTATTCTCAGCAGGTCATATCACAATAAAAGACCCTGTGCAGCAGAGCCTCTGATAAAAAAACAACAATTCAGCAAGCACAGCCTAACATGTTTCGGCCAGCCTGGCCGTAATCATAGACATATCCCCCTTCTCAGAGGGTGTGCTATTTAAAGGGTAATACTCCGCCCCTTAAACAATTAAAAAACAAACACTGTAATTGATTTTAATTAATAAATGCAATGCCTATCACTATCATTTTATATATATATAGTACAACACTAATGAACCTATTCGCAATCTTAATGTAAATGGAAATGAACATGATATAAACAAACATACTTTCATTTGTAGATCACAAATATGATAAACAAAACAATTAATTAGCAGAAAATGGAGACTCATGGTTAATACAGGAGGAATGGTAAGGCACAGAGGTGCTATCAATACTTTAGCTGACACCTCTGTGCTATATATACTGTGTGCTTAGATTGGTTGCAATATATTGTGCTAAACTGATTGCTTATAGTTGTCTACTTAGTGAAGACATATCATACAAGCATGATACTATTCATAATTACATGAAAACATAACCCAGAATCACACAATGACTATAATGCTAAAGACTGGCACAAAGTACATAATCCAATATTCCTTCTATCATAGATATCTAAATTATAAAGACATATGTTTATATGTTAAATCCATTTGAAATCCTATTGTTCAAATTTGCTCTACACTGACTTAAATAAAGGATATCAACATATGGTATCAAACCAGGTCTCTACTCAAGCTTATAATTATAAATGGGTCATTCCCAATAATTGATTACATCAAATTGTGAATTGAATCCACACGGGACCAATGTTTTTAGTCTATGGATCCAATAGATTTCTTGTCTTTCAAGTATTTTTTGTTTGCTGCCCCCTCTTCGTGGCTTGCAAATCGCTTCAATTGCGTTCCATTTAAACATATCAACATTTTTCCCGTGTACTTCAATAAAGTGTCTGGAGAGTGCCGAACAATGGATATCATTTGAGATATATCCCAAATGCTCCTTAATCCTAGTGCGTATGTCCCGGGTATATATGTGTGTGTGTACATATGTATTTTTGTGTTTATATGTGTATATATGTCTGTAAATACATATTTACACATATAAATACACCTGTACACATATATAAAAAAATTTAGAGATGTATCTCAATGTTAACGATTGCGAAAACCTGATATCCCTTGTGCTCCATTAGTAATCTGGCCCATAATGTTATTAATAAATTATTTACTACATCATATATCTTTAATTTATTCTGTAAAATATACTTCCTTATTAATGTATTATATAAAATAAACAATACATGTAATTAAAGAAAAAAAAAGAAATACATGCAACACTTGTGAGTGTGAAAAATGCTTTTCTTTCATTAATATATGTTTAACACATGTTATTGTGATTGTCTAGCAATGTATCACTTTAAAATAAGCATTACTTACAAGTAATGAGCCTTTCATGCTTTTAATCAGTGTTCAGTTACAAATCATTTGCTAGCAATAGTTTTTAAACCATATATGGTGTTAAATAATGGTTAATTTAATGATTGAATCGTTACATCTCAACAATTCTTCACTGCCATATATGGTGGATATGAATGTTTCTAACCATATATAGTATTAGACAATTGTTAAGAGTTAATGATTATTGTTTTAACCCTTGATTAAAACCATATATGGTAATCAATAGATTCTTCAACAGGTATCTTATTAAACAATTGTTTAGATGTAATGATTCAATTAGAATTATAACTTTTATTTACAACCATATATGGGAAGGATTTTCTTCTGTTTTTAAACAATCTATTTAATTTAACATTCATTAAAAGCTTCTATACCAGCCTTTTTTTTAACTCATATTTTACAATCAAAAAATATTTTAAACATTTGTTAAAGAAAGAAGGTCTTTAATCAAAGGCAGAAATGTGTTAGGACTATAATTGTTTAAAATGTATGTGTAACATATGTAAAAAAAACAACAGAGAAATCATATAAAATCTTTCTGTTAAGACATGTAGATGAAGATCATCACAACACTAAAATACTGTCAACTTTTTTTATTTAAGACATTTAAATAAGATGACAACATAAGATTAATGTTAAATCTTTTTCAGAACACATTTAAATAAGGAAGATAATGACACCAGATTCATGTCAAATATTTATATTCAGACAATGTTTGTTTTTTTAATGAATACCTGAGATATGAAAATTATTAAAGAGACATAATAGTGAATAATATTAAAAGATTGTGATACATTAATTATTAATATTTTAACATAACTGCAAATAATTTATCCTGACAATGTAGTACATCATATATAGCCCATCTGGGTGTGTTTTTCTAACCAAGCCCCAAAGTTTTAGAGGTATACTGACGTCAGACTGCTTCTGTTTATATAATGGGTCTTTTCATATGCAGGGGAGGGGGGAGGTTCTGCTACAAGCCCCTTTCAGTGAGTGTCCCAGTATCTGTACCTAGTGCTGTACTAGTATCTGTACCTTAGTATATCAGTATCTGTACCTAGCGCAGTAAGTTTATTAAAAAATAAAGATACTGTAATCTTTATTTTTTAATAAACTACACTATATAGTATTTTGGGGTCATTTGGGGCAGATTTATAAAATGAACTAGAGATCCGATTCACTTGTAATGGCTGCGTAAATTATCTCGCTCCAGCAAACGGGAAAATTTGCCTGTTTGCGGGAGCGCAATAATTTAACGCTCCACTACTTGTAATCTAGCCCTTTGTGGGGGGACTAAGCTGGAATTTACCACAAATGACGCAGTCCCATTTGTTAAATTTCCTCTGGGAATTGCAACAGTTCTATGTTCAGGTACCACTCTCCCTTTCTTTTGCCCTTCACAAAAAACAAACAGATCTATTTCTAGAATGAGTCTGCTCTTTATCTGATATGTGACTTTAATTTGTCTATTTATAATCTGCCAAACTTTATTAGCAATTAAATGGGGGGGTTAATTGTTTAACTCCTTGGTTCTTCTTATGATTAAAAGTAAAAACTCCCCCCTTTCTTATAGTTCTCCTCATCTCTTAATAACGTTTTGTTTTTACTTTGTACGATGGTCATCTGATATTCATCATCTCTATCATAAGCTATTTTTCACATATTTTAAAAATCCTGATGCTTAGATAAGATTCCAAATCTTTTTGGATATTATCAATATATTCACCAATTTGATTTTCTGCCTTTTGTCTGTGGTTAATAAGAACAACACTAAATGTTCTAGAGCAGGCTTTTAGTGCTTCTTCCCATTGTTGAAGTATGTCAGAAAAATTCTTAAACAAACTATATTTTAAAAACTTTAAGACCCCTGGGAATTTGATCTTTTTCTATATACTTTTTTAGGGTGTCCATAAACCACCAATGTCTATGTTCTATTTTAAGTTGGTGCTTCAGTTTGGAAAATAGAACATTCATATGGCATGACTGTTCCAAATTATTAGAGGGTATGGACCCATACTTATTTTCCTAAAAATCATCCATTCTGCTGAAGACAACATAAAAAAAAAGGAAAAAAAAAAAAAGAAAATGGTTGCCTACCCCTATGAATACCTGTTAATAGAAAACAAAGAAAATGCAAAAGAGAAATAGAGAGTGCCAAAAACAAAACAAAACAAATATATATATTATATAAATATATATTACAAATAATAGTAAAAAGGATACACCAAAAATTAGATATAGAGTCCCAAAGGTAAGGATTTTAAAAAAATTATTTTTAATGATTCTCGATCTTCCTTATGCCAAGGTTTTGGCCACACATTGAGATGGAGATTATACGGAAACATACAAGAAAGAAAAATACTTACAATAGAATAGCACCCCAAAGTTCTGGAAACGCAGGCTGGAACCTCACAGTTGCCCAGCAAACTGAACATCTGGCAAGAAGGATACTTGTGATAAAACTTTCCTTAACTGATAGATCAGCTTTTAATAAAGCTTCAATACATGGCAAGATTAGAAAGTATATAACTTTAATCAAACATATTAAAAACAGGCAATTCGTTTTTCAGCCTCACTTGGGCTGTTTCATCAGGCCTATAAATATAAACAAATTAGACATGCTGTAAAATATTTACAACAACCATCGGTAATACAATTTATAAGTACCATTAGATATCTAATAAAATTTTTTTTAAAAAAATGTAGCAATAAACCATACATAAAGGAATCTAAAATCCATACTAAAAACTCCTCTAAATATTGCATATAAGAGATACAATACATATATCAAAATTCAATACATCAATTAGTTACTATGAATCATATATATGTAGCATAAGTAAAAAAATAAAGGGCCAGATTAATTTTCAAGTGAAAACATAATTTCTACTTACCTGACAAATTATTTTCTTTCCTGGCATGGAGAGTCCACAAATCCATTGAATTACTAGTGGGAATTCAACTCCTGGCCGCAGGTGGAGGCAAAGAACACCCCAGCAAAGCTTCAAGTATACTCCCACTACCCACAATCCCTAGTCATTCAGCTGAGGAGTTATGGAAAGAGAAGACACAAAGGGTATAGAGGTTCCTGAGGTTTAGAAAAATGACAAAAAGCTGTCTTAAAAATAAGGGCAGGTCATGGATTATCCATGCCAGGAAAGAAAATAATTTAAGTATATATTATGTTTTCTTTCCAATGGCATGGAGAGTCCACGAATCCATTCAATTACTAGTGGGAACCAATACCAAAGCTAGAGTCCACAGAATGGAAGGGAGGTATACACAAGACAGACAAACCTAAATAGAAGGCACCACTGCTTGAAGAACATTCCTCCCAAAAGAAGCCTTAGCTGAGGCAAAAACATAAAATTTGGAAAAAGTATGCAATGATGACCAAGTGGCTGCCTTGCAAATATGTTCATTAGAAGCATCATTTTTAAAGGCCCAAGAGGAAGCGACAGCCCTAGTGGTGTGAGCCGTAATTTTCTCTGGAGACTGCTGTCCAGCTGTCTCATAAACCAATCGAATAACACTTCTCTACCAGAAGGAGAGAGTAGAAGAAGTGGCCTTCTGACCCCTCCATTTACCTGAAAAGACAAAAAAAAGAGCAGAAGATTGAAGAAAATCCTATGTAGCCTGTAAATAGAAAGGGTTTGGAGCAGGTGTCTGGTCCGGGTTACGGATTGGACGAGAGCCGTTGTACGTTGCACGTTATACACTGCCTGTTGGTGGGAGGAGTCGGAAGATGCTACAGATCCACGAGGACACCAGCCACACCGGAGAAGTCCCTACGAACAATCAGAGAGGTAGATGATGATTGCCTGTGCTTGGTAGGAGATCACTATATACCGATAAGAACGCATAAGGGCTAGTGGACTAGCATCATTACCCCACACAGACAAGCTTGCTTTGATATAACCACAGAGCCTATTATGGTAATTACAAGCGCCAGACACCTTAATAGGACAGTTGTTGAATGACAGACTTTATTAGGAGAAGTTAATTTCTGTTTTGGACTCATGTGCCTGTAAATAGAACCCTAAAGCCCACACAACATCCAGATTTTGCAATAACCGCTCCTTCTTAGAGGAAGGATTAGGAGAAAATGAAGTAACAACAATTACTTGGTTAATATTGCATTCTAAAACCATTTTAGGTAGAAATCCTAATTTAGTATGAAGACCCGCCTTATCCGCATGAAGAATAAGATAAGGAGAATCACACTGTAGAGCTGAAAGATCCGAAACTCTACGGGCACAGAAAATTGCCAGCAGAAACAAAACCTTCCAGGACAATAACTTGATATCAACAGAATGCATAGGCTCAAATTGAGCCTGCTGCAGAACTTAAAGAACCAGATTAAGACTCCAAGTAGGAGCAATTGACATAAACAAAGGCCTGATTCTAACCAAAGCCTGGACAAAAGATTGAACATCTGGCAAAATTGCCAGACGCTTCGGCTGAAGAATCAACAGAGCCGAAATCTTTAGGGTACTGACTGATAAACCCTTCTCCAAGCCCTCCCGAAGAAAGGACAGAAAACAGGGTATTCTCACCTGACTCCAAGAATAAACCCTAGATCCACACCAATGAAGGTATTTACGCCATAACATAATAAATCTTGCGAGTAACTGGCTTACAAGCCTGAAGCATAGTCTCAATAACCGTCACAGAAAAACCTTGTCTGTACAAGACTAAGCGTTCAAACTCTAAGCAGTCAGCTTCAAAGAGACTAAGTTCAGATGGAGGAAGGGACCCTGAAGTAGAAGATAGATCCTTCCTCAGAGGAAATTTCCATGTGGAAAATGACAACATCCTCACTAGCTCAGCAAACCAAGTTCTGCGAGGCCACGCTGGAGCTATTAGAATCACCAAAGCCTGCTCCTGTTTGATATGAGCTATCACCCGAGGAAGGAGGGCAACTGGAGGAAACAGATAAATTAAACCAAAATCCCATGGCACTGCTAGGGCATCTACCAGAGCTGCTTGAGGATCTCATGATCTTGCTCTGTATCTAGGAAGCTTGGCTTTTAGACAAGATGACATCAGATCCAGCTCCGGAACTCCCCACTTAAGGGTTAACATTGAGAAAACTTCCCGATGGAGAGCCCATTCCCCTGGATGAAATGTCTGCCTGCTCAAATAATCCGCTACCCAGTTGTCCACCCCTGGGATATGAATGGCAGAGAGATAACAATTGTGAGACTCTGCCCACTGAAGAATGCGAGTCACCTCCTTCATAGCTAACAAGCTCTGAGTTCCTCCTTGGTGGTTTATATATGCCACCGAAGTGATGTTGTCCGATTGAAATCTGATAAACCGGACTAAACTCAGTTGAGGCCAAGCCGATAGAGCATTGAGAATTGCTCTCAATTCTAGGATATTTATAGGGAGGGCAGACTCCTCCTGAGTCCAAAGTCCCTGATCTCTTAAGGACCCCCAAACTGCTCCCCAGCCTAACAGGCTGGCATCCGTGGTCACAATTTCTCAAGAAGGTCTCAGGCAACAAGTGCCCTGAGACAAATGGTCCTGGGAGTTCCACCAAGTCAGAGACATCCTTGTCTGAGAGTGGTGTCCATTCCATTGATAGGGCATACATAACTGTAGAGGTCTCAGATGGAAGCGAGCAAACAGAATAATGTCCATGGAATGCACCATGAGACCAATTACTTCCATGCATACAGCCACCGATGGATGAACAGAGGACTGAAGAGAACGACAGGCCTCCAGAAGTTTGAATTTTTTGACCTCCATCAAAAAATCTTTATAGATACTGAGTCTATGATTGTCCCCAGAAAACATACCCTGGCACATGGCACCAAGGAACTTTTCCCTAGATTCGCCTTCCACCCGTGAGAGTGGAGAATAGCTAACAGAGAATCTGTATGGGATCTTACTAATTGGAAAGATGGTGCCTGGACCAAGATATCATCCAGGTAAGGAGCCCCCACAATCCATAGAGATCTGGCCACAGCCAAAAGAGCCACTAAAACCTTCATAAAGATTCAAGGAGCAGTGACGAGGCCGAAAAGGCAGGGCTACAAATTGGAAATGTTGATCCATAAAAGCAAACCTCAGGAACTTGCAAAGTTCCCTGTGGATAGGCACATGAAGATACGCATCCTTTAGGTCTACAGTGGTCATAAACTGAACCGCCTGAACAAGAGGGAGAATAGAACGAATAAACTCCATTTTGAAGGATGGGACCTTGATAAACGTGTTGAGAGACTTTAAGTCTAGAATGGGTTGAAAAATTCCCTCCTTTTTGGGAACTATAAAAAGATTTTTAAATAAAATCCCTGATCCTGTTCTTCTAGAGGAACTGGGATAATCGCTCCCAGAGAGGGCAAATCCCTTACGCAGTTAAAGAAGGTCTCTCTTTTTATAATAGGAATCCGTCCCTGGGGGGAAAAGACTTGAATCCTATCCTGTATCCCTGGGACACTACATCCACTGCCCAAGGTTCTGGAACGTAGCAAATCCAAGCCTGCTGAGAAAGTAAAGCCTGCCCCCTACCTGATCCAGAACTGGATTGGGGCAGCCCCTTCATGCTGACTTAGTTTAAACGGAAGGCTTTATGAATTGCTTACCCTTGTTCCAGTGCTGGCTAGCTCACCAAGAAGTCTTGGCTTGCTCAGATTTAGAAGACGAGGAAGATCTCTGTCCCTTGAAGTTACGAAAGGAACGAAAATTAGAAGTCTGACGACCTTTGGGTCTATTCTTCTTATCCTGTGGTAAAAAAAACTCCTTTTACACCAGTAAACATGGAAATGAGATATGCTAGACCAGGACAAATAATGTTTTACCTTTAAAAGGTAGAGACAAGCTTGGACTTAGAAGTCACATCCGCAGACCAAGAATGCAACCAAAGGGCTCTGCAGGCTAGTATCGCAAAACTAGAAATGTTATCTTCCAGCCTAACAACTTGCATACTGGCATCACAGATAAAAGTATTAGCCGGCATTAGAGCCTTGATCCTATCCTGGATCTCCTCTATAGTAGTCTCCTCTGAAATTAGATCAGACAAAGAGTCACGCCAATAAGAAGCTGCACCAGCAACTGTTGCATTACTAGCAACTGATGAAGAAACATCTTTCTTAAATAACTCTCCCGTTTCTTATCCATAGGGTCTCTAAGAGAGGAACTATTATCTTGTATAAGGTAGATATAGTGTCCTCTAATCTAGGAACAGTGCGCCACAGATCTCACACTGAATCAGCCACAGAAAACTTTTTTTAAACACAGGAGATGGATTAAAAGGAACACCCGACTTCTCCCATTCCTGAGATATAATGTCAGTCATGCGATCTCGAACAGGAAAACCCCCCACAGATTTAGGTTTGACATAAAAAACTCTATTCAGTTTATTACCCTTTTTAAGTGCCTCTGCAACAGTTTCAGAGACATCCAAAGTAGATAATACCTCCTTCAAAGGTAAACGCAGCTGCTCAAGTTTAAATCTAAAATTAACCTCCTTAAAATCTATTTCTACTAGGAACTGCAGATTCTGAATCAGAGATCTCGCCCTTAGAAGCTGCAGAGGAATGAGCCTCGCTAGATAACTGTGAAAGACCAACTAAATCAGTCTTGGCGGAATCAGAACCCATAGAAATGTTCTATGGGTAAAGCACTTAGGGCTGCAGAAAGAAACTGCAGAAGTCAACTGTGCAGCAAAATCTATAGGCAAACAAACACTCCCAGAGCCTGACAAGAGGAACCGCAGGGCAATGCATGGGAATCTGTCAAAGACTGGGACATGTTAGCAGAAGGCTGAGACAACCCCTGATCAGCATTATCCTGAGAAAAAGAAGGCTCAGATAAGGAATCCTTATCCTTATATAATAAAACCTTATTAAGCAAGGGGAACAAAATTGCACAAGAGGTATAACCTGGGCATCTGCAAAATAAAGACATTTATCAAATGACAGAGAAAGCTTGGGATCGGCTTCCATACGGCTAGATTTAGAGTTTTGTCGGTAAAGACCCACGTAGCTAACGCAGCTTTTTTTCCCAATGCACCCTTAAGACAACGCTGGTATTTAGAGTTGTCTGAAGGGCTGCGTTAGGCTCCAAAAAGGGTGCATTGAGCCTAATGTACCACCACTTCAACCCTCAATACCAGCGTTGTTTACAGTAGCGGTAAGCAGCTAAAACATGCTCGTGCACGATTCCCCCATAGGAAACAATGGGGCAGTTTGGGATGAAAAAAAAACCTAACACCTGCAAAAAAGCAGCGTTCAGCTCTCAACGCAGCCCCATTGTTTCCTATGGGGAAACAGTTTCTAAGTCTGCAGCTAACACCCTAACATGTACCCTGAGTCTAAACAACCCTAACCTTACACTTATTAACCCCTAATCTGCTGCCCCCGCTATCACTGACACCTGCATTACACTATTAACCCATAATCTGCCGCTCCGGACACCGCCGCAAACTACATTATACCTATGTAACCCTAATCTGCTGTCCCTAACATCGCCGACCCCTATATTATATTTATTAACCCCTAATCTGCCCCCCCCCAATGTCACCGCTACCTTACCTACACTTATTAACCCCAAATCTGCCAACCGGACCTCGCCGCTACTCTAATAAATGTATTAACCCCTAAAGCTAAGTCTAACCCTAACACCCCCCTAAGTTAAATATAATTTTAATCTAACGAAATAAATTAAATATTATTAACTAAAGTATTCCTATTTAAAACTAAATACTTACCTGTAAAATAAACCCTAATATAGCTACAATATAACGAATAATTACATTGTAGCTATTTTAGGATTTATATTTATTTTATGTATTTATTTTAACTAGGTACAATAGCTATTAAATAGTTATTAACTATTTAATAGCTACCTAGCTAAAATAATTACAAAATTACCTATAAAATATATCCTAGCCTAAGTTACAATTAAACCTAACACTACACTATCAAAAAATAAATTAAATAAATTAACTACAAGTACCTACAATTACCTACAATTAAATAAACTAAACTAAATTAAAAAATCAAACAAACACTAAATTATAAAAAAAAAGATTACAAGAATTTTAAGCTAATTATATCTACTCTAAGCCCCCTAATAAAATAACAAAGCCCCCCAAAATAAAAAAAATTCCCTACCCTAATCTAAATTAAAAAAGTTAACAGCTCTATTACCTTTCCAGCCGGCCTTAAAAGGGCTTTTTGTGGGGCATGCCCCAAAGAAATCAGCTCTTTTGCCTGTAAAAAAAGAAAACAATACCACCCCCCAACATTACAACCCACCACCCACATACCCCTACTCTAACCCAAACCCAACACTACCCCCCCTGAAGATCTCCCTACCTTGAGCCGTGTTCACCCAGCCGGGCACCGATGGACCAAAAGAAGACATCCGGAGCGGAAGAAGTCTTCATCCTATCCGGGCAGAAGAGGACATCTGGACCGGCAGACATCTTCATCCAATCGGCATCTTCTATCTTCATCCATCCGACGAGGAGCGGCTCCATCTTCAAGACCTCCGGCGCGGAACATCCTTCTTCAACGAAGACTAGACGACGAATGAAAGTTCCTTTAAGTGACGTCATCCAAGATGGCATCCCTCAAATTCCGATTGGCTGATAGGATTCTATCAGCCAATTGGAATTAAGGTAGGAAAAATCTGATTGGCTGATTGAATCAGCCAATCAGATTCAAGTTCAATCGGATTGGCTGATCCAATCAGCCAATCAGATTGAGCTCGCATTCTATTGGTGATCGGAACAGCCAATAGAATGCAAGCGATGTCGGCGATGTCACTTCAGCCAAGACTCTAAATTCCAGCGTTAGGCAGATCCCATTGAAAAGATAGGATACGCAATTGGCGTAAGGGGATCTGCGGTATGGAAAAGTCGCGGCTTGAAAGTGAGCGTTAGACCCTTTCTTGTCTGACTCTAAATACCAGCGGCCGGCCAAAAGCAGCGTTAGATCCCCTTAACGCTGCTTTTGACGGCTAACGCAGAACTCTAAATCTAGCCGATAGTAAATAAAATAGCCCTTTATTTTCCTTATACTCTAATTTCAATATAAAAATTAGAATACAATACTAAGCATAGATAAATAATTATTAAAACCGGCAACTCTACACCCCTGCCATGCTGGAGAGACTTTGGATAAGGAGTGATACAAGGAGCGCCTAGAAAATAAGGCTAAGGGAATAAAAATAGGCTAGTTAAACCTTAAAAGATTGTGACATTTAATATACAATGCTGGAGAGACTCACCCAACCGGTAACCAGGATTCCAATCCACACCAGCAGATAAATCCTGTTCAAACTGCAGATCCTAGAAAGCTGCAACCATCAGAGAGAAGTGACAGGCAGGAAAAACTATCTAATGCCAGAAAATCCGGTCTGCCTCCTTAAAAATCTGGCTTCCAAAGAGCCGGCAAGAAACAAATTGTTCAGCACTCAGGAAGTAACTGAGCGGTCACAGGACTGCAAATTCAATAGTAAGGTGCGGTCCAACAACTTTCTTAAAGAGGTATTACCCAAACTAAATAAAAGGTTAACTTGTGCATACAAATCTCAATAGCCAAAATCAAAAAAGCCTTCACATGTCAGAACAGTGCCCTGAACTGCTGCCCAATAAATCCCCAACCTTTAAAAGGGATATTAAGTCCCATAATAATCCACCTTGTTCTCTAAGTATCCTTTTTTTCTTTTTTCTTTTTTAAAACAAGGAACTCCTAAGTGCTGCATCCTTCTTATCTAGAAGGGAAAAGCACTTACCTGTGGATCCGCTGTAGTGCAGGTACAGCAAACAGGTGTGACAGAATCTTCACTGACATAGACCCTGGTTTTCTACATAGGGGTAGCAAACATGTTGGAAGGTAAGCAAAGACTACTTCGCCATCTTTCAACTGCTAAAAGCCACCATTACTCTTACTAAAGAGAATTACATGGACACAGCATAACCCCAATCCTTACTTGTAGGGAAAAGTACCCATTAAAGGATTAACAATTTGATTTCTTCAGACACCTTCTTTGCACATCACCTACAATGTTGCACAGGCGAAGAATGACTGGGGTTTGCGGGTAGTGGGAGGATATTTGAAGCTTTGCTAGGGTGTTCTTTGCCTCCATCTGGTGGCCAGGAGTTGAATTCCCACTAGTAACTGAATGGATTTGTGGGCTCTCCATGCCATTGGAAAGAAAATGGGTTTATCTTGGGTGTTTGTGTGTGTCGTATATATATTTATGTGTGTGTGTTTGTATATGTATTTACAGACATATTTACACATACAAACAAGTAAATACATAAATACAGTACATGTGTCCATAAATATCTATATATATATATAAACTTCAATGACAGGCAGGAACTCACCAGTTTTGATTAGAATGTCATTCGTTTAATAACAGTAACATTTTAATGTTAACCCCTTCATCAATCCATTAAACAAACATTATCCACTTACCATCTTATATCCCCACTACCGTGTTCATTGTAACTCTGGCCATCTGCTCTCAACCCAGTTACACAACTGCGCATGTGCACCAATCGCTATGGAAGCTCCTGAGGCATAAAAACATAAGCAGGTCAAAAGAGTCAGCACAACATAAGTCCGTTTCTTGCACATCAACAATCACATTAACCACAATTGAATGCAATGATAGACAGTGTCAGCATCGTACTTTTGTTTGTACAAACATCTAATCAGTACAGTCATCACTACTACGTTGCTAAGATCAAATAACCGTTATACCAGCACTATGTGTATTTTGGTACTGGATTACACATATTATACATTTTGTCCAGTGATTAATAATTGTTCTTATTGCATTAGTCCTGACTTAGTGTACATAGAAGAAAAAGAGTTACATATTATTCAGAAACAAATTGTGCTTTATAAAACTAATGTTGGCATTTAACATTGCACAAGCATTTCTGGTGAAATGCTTGTGCAATACTGCCCCCGCACATTGGCTGCCAATTGGCCACTAGCAGGAGGTGTCAATATTCCCAATCGTATGGGATTGGGTTGATTGCAGTCCGCCACCTAAAAGATGGTGGAAAAGTTAAGGAGCAGCTGTCTTACGACTGCTGCTTCTTAACTTAAGTTTCCAGCAAGCCGGAAACTACAGGGGTAGATTGCAGCATCCGCTGCTTGGTAAATCTACCCCTAGGGTTAAGTGTAAAAATCCAACATGACTCTTTCTGTAACAATAGGGTCCCTCTGTCACCCCCCCTGCTAAACTGTGGTACGTCATAATCATGTACCTCAGATCTGCTACTGTATGCCCATTTTTAAAAAAAATGCCTGGCAACCGGTTGGTCAGAGCTCCCTTTACTTATTGCCGCTTTTATCACTGCCTCGTGGTTTACCATTCTCGTACGCAGATCGTCATTGGTTTTCCCCACATAAAATTTCCCACAGTTACAGTGTAATAGATAGATTATATATCTCATTGTACATGTTAGCCTATGTTTGAAACTTTTGGGATCAAAGTGACTTTGGGGTCTATATTGTGCATCAGTGCTTTGTTGTACTCTAAAATGCTCTCTCAAGTGTACGTTTCTCTGAAATTTAAACAGATCAACCTGAAAATCATTCATTTGTATTTGTTGTTGGCACAAAAGTTAGCCCCTTGTTCAAAACACCAATCTCATTTTCATAAAGCTGATATTCACTCAAATTGATTATGTTCATTTGAACATTTGTTGTTTTTTCATCTTGTAGATCTTGTCACAACTCCTGCCACATTCTCACTCTTGGCTACAGGTGTGCTTTCATTCTCTGAGCTGTTTTCAGAGCTATCAATAGTAATCAAGGATTTAGGTTTTTGTACTAAAGAGCAAAATTTTCTCTCATCTGGACCCAAAGTCCAACAATATACTCATTTCTCCCTATAATCGGCCAGCACTGCCTCACACTTTCTCTCCTTGAAATTAACCAACTCCTTTTCATACTCAGTAATCTGAGTCTTTAATTTTGTCAGCCAGTCTTCATTTTTGCAGTATCAAATGCTATGATAAATTAGCCCTAGTTCACTGCCTTCTTTGCATTCACCAGCATAGGGATAGATCATATACTCATATAAAATGCAATTTTGGTGTCATATATTAAGTATACATCTAGAACTTTTGTGATGCATTATAATCAGTAACTTCACAATCGGTTATCAGTCTTTTCTTTTTCAGATTTATTACAAAGTTGATTTAATGATTGTACCACCAAGAATAAGTCAAGTTATCTTTGCCTTGTCGTTTCTATATGTTAGATTGAAACTACATATGTATCCAACATATGCATCCAATCCAATGTAATCAAATATTCCCCAACATGTAATAGTAGGGATATTCATTGTAGACATCTCTTTAAATTTACTGCACATCCACTCTTAGCATTTATAACATTGTATAACATTGTCATCTTTGTTAGCCAGTTTTTAGGAGTTTGTGTTACTTTAATGAATTTAATTGGTTTTACCGATAGCTGCTTAGCAGCTGCCTTTTTAAAAAGGTTGGACAAAATATTTTGTTAGGTCTATGATTACGGCTCTATGCCGAAACGCGTAACACCAGTCTTTCTGTCTTACCCGTCCTGTTTTTAAACTCTATGGAAGAATAAAGTTTGACTTTGTACCCTTTTATGGATTGGATATATAAAAGTATATATTATACTTTCATAAGGGACTACGGGGAGTTCCCTTAAACACTAACCAGCTTTCAATCCAAGATTAGAACCACCCGGACACTGCCTTTACCTTTACCCAGGTTAATTCAACGTACTGAGGATACACCCCCTATTGAGACCAAGCCTGATGCATCTTTGTCTGGATTGGCTCCTAACAAGTTGGACGTCATTGACTAACCCGTTGATTGGGCCTTAGACTAGTGGGGGCGTGGTAATACAGGCTCCGCAGTCAGAGGGAAGCCAGAGATTTTCTAAGCAAACGCCAGCATGGAGCAGTGAGCGGTGTCTAACATTGAGCGACTCACTTCAAAGGAACAGCTGTATGGTTGATGGCAAAATATCAACCTTTAATTTGGTCTCAATTTCGGGGTAAGTGTTGCAATATTAGTGCTTACCTCCACGGGTCATATGTGTGCAGTGGGTCTTCATATTATTTAACAGTACCCATCAGATTTCAGGAACTTTTTGTTTTTCGCTACAAGTTTTACTCGTATCCTGTTTTCTGCTTCTGGTGTTAATTGTTATATTGGGAGCTTCATTGTGGACACACCAAGATTACCTTATACTCATTTGATATTCTTTATATATTTCTTCATATTTGGGCATTCATTTGTTGCCAACATGGATGAGAATCAGGACGTAAACCCTTTTTACTCGCTACTGACATTGGATGACAATGATTTAGAAGGCTTAGAATTGGAGGATTTTTTTGCAGCTGAATCGATCGAAATTAAATTGGGAGATATATTTAATACTATAGAATTGTTAAGACTTAAAGAAACAAGACTAAAACTTGACACATGGATTTTAAAGAAATATTTGGACTTAAAGATGATACCACAGGGCTTGAGGGCCACAAAATGCCCTACCTTTGAGGTCACTGACCTTACCTTTATCAGGGAATGGAATCAAATGTTGTCAGAGTGCTCACTGAGATGTATGGTTATGTTGGTTAAATATAAACCAGACCGATTGGCTACTGTTAGAAATGAGATTGTTAAACTTCAGCTTGAGCTTAACAAATTTAAAGATGTTGATGAATATTGTAATTTTGACACTATGTTACAGGTGGTAGTAAAAAGTTCCAAACAACAGATTATTCAAATTAAACATGTTAAATTGTTGCATGACCAAAAGGATTATAGCACAGATAAAGTTTTCCTTTGGCAAAAAAACAAAGGAATTTGCTACGAACAAAAAAACAAAACAAAAAAAAAACCCAACAAAAATAAAAACAATAATTTAAGTATTGAGAACACTAATCTATATGATGATCATGTTGAGTGGAATGGTGCAGGTAGACCGCAAAAGGAGATATAGGAGTACCAGGGGCAATAAAAAAAAAAAATCATTCACTGACCCAGAAGTTACAGATGAGGCATTTTCCTCCCAGGCATATTCTACATCTGGGGGTGAAACTTCAGCATCAGAGGTTGAAATAGAAATAGAGATTCAACCAGGCATTCCAACAACAGCATTACCAGTTATGAAAGTAACACTACCTAACCCAAATAGTAACCAGCATCAAACTAAGGGGAAGGAATTGGGAGCTAGACCAAAGTTTAAAACCGTAGAGATAATTGCTCAAGTTTCTCAACCTATTCCCCAGGTACACACAGGTCTATCTAAAGATACTACCCATAATACCATGAGTAAGACCCAGGTTTTTTGGCCTGTCCTGAAACAAACAGAGGGGGGAGGTACAGCCCCAAAATTAAGAGTAAATCACAGGTATGCACTGAGGGACAACAAGGCGGAGAACCAGGGAAAGTGAATAATGTTATAAACCACTCTTCATACTTACTAACATCCATAGAAGAGAAATTACTATGTTATGGTTTGGGTTTTTGTCCCACACAAAACTTTAATTTATTCAACATCATATCAGATGTTAACAATTTGTCAGGAAACTGACTTTAAAAAAACATTTTGACAATGAGGATTCAAATTCACAGTGTGATTCAATGCAAAACAGTTCTTATGGGTTTGCAAATGAACAGACTTTTCAGGAAGTCTGTGATGTTATAACATTAGAGGAATTAGGAAGGGAATCCTTTCATCCTACGGAAGTGGAATATTGTATTGGCGTAAGGGGATCTGCGGTATGGAAAAGTCGCGGCTTGAAAGTGAGCGCTAGACCCTTTCCTGTCTGACTCTAAATACCAGCGGCCGGCCAAAAGCAGCGTTAGATCCCCTTAACGCTGCTTTTGACGGCTAACGCAGAACTCTAAATCTAGCCGATAGTAAATAAAATAGCCCTTTATTTTCCTTATACTCTAATTTCAATATAAAAATTAGAATACAATACTAAGCATAGATAAATAATTATTAAAACCGGCAACTCTACACCCCTGCCATGCTGGAGAGACTTTGGATAAGGAGTGATACAAGGAGCGCCTAGAAAATAAGGCTAAGGGAATAAAAATAGGCTAGTTAAACCTTAAAAGATTGTGACATTTAATATACAATGCTGGAGAGACTCACCCAACCGGTAACCAGGAATCCAATCCACACCAGCAGATAAATCCTGTTCAAACTGCAGATCCTAGAAAGCTGCAACCATCAGAGAGAAGTGACAGGCAGGAAAAACTATCTAATGCCAGAAAATCCGATCTGCCTCCTTAAAAATCTGGCTTCCAAAGAGCCGGCAAGAAACAAATTGTTCAGCACTCAGGAAGTAACTGAGCGGTCACAGGACTGCAAATTCAATAGTAAGGTGCGGTCCAACAACTTTCTTAAAGAGGTATTACCCAAACTAAATAAAAGGTTAACTTGTGCAAACAAATCCCAATAGCCAAAATCAAAAAAGCCTTCACATGACAGAACAGTGCCCTGAACTGCTGCCCAATAAATCCCCAACCTTTAAAATGGATATTAAGTCCCATAATAATCCACCTTGTTCTCTAAGTATCCTTTTTTTCTTTTTTCTTTTTTAAAACAAGGAACTCCTAAGTGCTGCATCCTTCTTATCTAGAAGGGAAAAGCACTTACCTGTGGATCCGCTGTAGTGCAGGTACAGCAAACAGGTGTGACAGAATCTTCACTGACATAGACCCTGGTTTTCTACATAGGGGTAGCAAACATGTTGGAAGGTAAGCAAAGACTACTTTGCCATCTTTCAACTGCTAAAAGCCACCATTACTCTTACTAAAGAGAATTACATGGACACAGCATAACCCCAATCCTTACTTGTAGGGAAAAGTACCCATTAAAGGATTAACAATTTGATTTCTTCAGACACCTTCTTTGCACATCACCTACAATGTTGCACAGGCGAAGAATGACTGGGGTTTGCGGGTAGTGGGAGGATATTTGAAGCTTTGCTATGGTGTTCTTTGCCTCCATCTGGTGGCCAGGAGTTGAATTCCCACTAGTAACTGAATGGATTTGTGGGCTCTCCATGCCATTGGAAAGAAAATGGATTTATCTTGGGTGTTTGTGTGTGTCGTATATATATTTATGTGTGTGTGTTTGTATATGTATTTACAGACATATTTACACATACAAACAAGTAAATACATAAATACAGTACATGTGTCCATAAATATCTATATATATATATAAACTTCAATGACAGCCAGGAACTCACCAGTTTTGATTAGAATGTCATTAGTTTAATAACAGTAACATTTTAATGTTAACCCCTTCATCAATCCATTAAACAAACATTATCCACTTACCATCTTATATCCCCACTACCGTGTTCATTGTAACTCTGGCCATCTGCTCTCAACCCAGTTACACAACTGCGCATGTGCACCAATCGCTATGGAAGCTCCTGAGGCATAAAAACATAAGCAGGTCAAAAGAGTCAGCACAACATAAGTCCGTTTCTTGCACATCAACAATCACATTAACCACAATTGAATACAATGATAGACAGTGTCAGCATCGTACTTTTGTTTGTACAAACATCTAATCAGTACAGTCATCACTACTACGTTGCTAAGATCAAATAACCGTTATACCAGCACTATGTGTATTTTGGTACTGGATTACACATATTATACATTTTGTCCCAGTGATTAATAATTGTTCTTATTGCATTAGTCCTGACTTAGTGTACATAGAAGAAAAAGAGTTACATATTATTCAGAAACAAATTGTGCTTTATAAAAGTAATGTCGGCATTTAACATTGCACAAGCATTTCTGGTGAAATGCTTGTGCAATACTGCCCCCGCACATTGGCTGCCAATTGGCCACTAGCAAAGGTGTCAATAATCCCAATCGTATGGGATTGGGTTGATTGCAGTCCGCCACCTAAAAGATGGTAGACATGTTAAGGAGCAGCTGTCTTACGACTGCTGCTTCTTAACTTAAGTTTCCAGCAAGCCGGAAACTACAGGGGTAGATTGCAGCATCCGCTGCTTGGTAAATCTACCCCTAGGGTTAAGTGTAAAAATCCAACATGACTCTTTCTGTAACAATAGGGTCCCTCTGTCACCCCCCCCCTGCTAAACTGTGGTACGTCATAATCATGTACCTCAGATCTGCTACTGTATGCCCATTTTAAAAAAAAATGCCTGGCAACCGGTTGGTCAGAGCTCCCTTTACTTATTGCCGCTTTTATCACTGCCCCGTGGTTTACCATTCTCTTACGCAGATCGTCATTGGTTTTCCCCACATAAAATTTCCCACAGTTACAGTGTAATAGATAGATTATATATCTCATTGTACATGTTAGCCTATGTTTGAAACTTTTGGGATCAAAGTGACTTTGGGGTCTATATTGTGTATCAGTGCTTTGTTGTACTCTAAAATGCTCTCTCAAGTGTACGTTTCTCTGAAATTTAAACAGATCAACCTGAAAATCATTCATTTGTATTTGTTGTTGGCACAAAAGTTAGCCCCTTGTTCAAAACACCAATCTCATTTTCATAAAGCTGATATTCACTCAAATTGATTATGTTCATTTGAACATTTGTTGTTTTTTCATCTTGTAGATCTTGTCACAACTCCTGCCACATTCTCACTCTTGGCTACAGGTGTGCTTTCATTCTCTGAGCTGTTTTCAGAGCTATCAATAGTAATCAAGGATTTAGGTTTTTGTACTAAAGAGCAAAATTTTCTCTCATCTGGACCCAAAGTCCAACAATATACTCATTTCTCCCTATAATCGGCCAGCACTGCCTCACACTTTCTCTCCTTGAAATTAACCAACTCCTTTTCATACTCAGTAATCTGAGTCTTTAATTTTGTCAGCCAGTCTTCATTTTTGCAGTATCAAATGCTATGATAAATTAGCCCTAGTTCACTGCCTTCTTTGCATTCACCAGCATAGGGATAGATTATATACTCATATAAAATGCAATTTTGGTGTCATATATTAAGTATACATCTAGAACTTTTGTGATGCATTATAATCAGTAACTTCACAATCGTTTATCATTCTTTTTCTTTTTCAGATTTATTACAAAGTTGATTTAATGATTGTACCACCAAGATTAAGTCAAGTTATCTTTGCCTTGTCGTTTCTATATGTTAGATTGAAACTACATATGTATCCAACATATGCATCCAATCCAATGTAATCAAATATTCCCCAACATGTAATAGTAGGGATGTTCATTGTAGACATCTCTTTAAATTCACTGCACATCCACTCTTAGCATTTATAACATTGTATAACATTGTCATCTTTGTTAGCCAGTTTTTAGGAGTTTGTGTTACTTTAATGAATTTAAATACTGTTAATTGGTTTTACCAATAGCTGCTTAGCAGCTGCCTTTTTAAAAAGGTTGGACAAAATATTTTGTTAGGTCTATGATTACGGCTCTATGCCGAAATGCGTAACACCAGTCTTTCTGTCTTACCCGTCCTGTTTTTAAACTCTATGGAAGAATAAAGTTTGACTTTGTACCCTTTTATGGATTGGATATATAAAAGTATATATTATACTTTCATAAGGGACTACGGGGAGTTCCCTTAAACACTAACCAGCTTTCAATCCAAGATTAGAACCACCCGGACACTGCCTTTACCTTTACCCAGGTTAATTCAACGTACTGAGGACACACCCCCTATTGAGACCAAGCCTGATGCATCTTTGTCTGGATTGGCTCCTAACAAGTTGGACGTCATTGACTAACCCGTTGATTGGGCCTTAGACTAGTGGGGGCGTGGTAATACAGGCTCCGCTGTCAGAGGGAAGCCAGAGATTTTCTAAGCAAACGCCAGCATGGAGCAGTGAGCGGTGTCTAACATTGAGCGACTCACTTCAAAGGAACAGCTGTATGGTTGATGGCAGAATATCAGCCTTTAATTTGGTCTCAATTTCGGGGTAAGTGTTGCAATATTAGTGCTTACCTCCACGGGTCATATGTGTGCAGTGGGTCTTCATATTATTTAACAGTACCCATCAGATTTCAGGAACTTTTTGTTTTTCACTACAAGTTTTACTCGTATCCTGTTTTCTGCTTCTGGTGTTAATTGTTATATTGGGAGCTTCATTGTGGACACACCAAGATTACCTTATACTCATTTGATATTCTTTATATATTTCTTCATATTTGGGCATTCATTTGTTGCCAACATGGATGAGAATCAGGACGTAAACCCTTTTTACTCGCTACTGACATTGGATGACAATGATTTAGAAGGCTTAGAATTGGAGGATTTTTTTGCAGCTGAATCGATCGAAATTAAATTGGGAGATATATTTAATACTATAGAATTGTTAAGACTTAAAGAAACAAGACTAAAACTTGACACATGGATTTTAAAGAAATATTTGGACTTAAAGATGATACCACAGGGCTTGAGGGCCACAAAATGCCCTACCTTTGAGGTCACTGACCTTACCTTTATCAGGGAATGGAATCAAATGTTGTCAGAGTGCTCACTGAGATGTATGGTTATGTTGGTTAAATATAAACCAGACCGATTGGCTACTGTTAGAAATGAGATTGTTAAACTTCAGCTTGAGCTTAACAAATTTAAAGATGTTGATGAATATTGTAATTTTGACACTATGTTACAGGTGGTAGTAAAAAGTTACAAACAACAGATTATTCAAATTAAACATGTTAAATTGTTGCATGACCAAAAGGATTATAGCACAGATAACGTTTTCCTTTGGCAAAAAAACAAAGGAATTTGCTACGAACAAAAAAACAAAAAAAAAAAAAAAAAAAAAAAAAATAAAAACAATAATTTAAGTATTGAGAACACTAATCTATATGATGATCATGTTGAGTGGAATGGTGCAGGTAGACCGCAAAAGGAGATATAGGAGTACCAGGGGCAATAAAAAAAAAAAATCATTCACTGACCCAGAAGTTACAGATGAGGCATTTTCCTCCCAGGCATATTCTACATCTGGGGGTGAAACTTCAGCATCAGAGGTTGAAATAGAAATAGAGATTCAACCAGGCATTCCAACAACAGCATTACCAGTTATGAAAGTAACACTACCTAACCCAAATAGTAACCAGCATCAAACTAAGGGGAAGGAATTGGGAGCTAGACCAAAGTTTAAAACCCTAGAGATAATTGCTCAAGTTTCTCAACCTATTCCCCAGGTACACACAGGTCTATCTAAAGATACTACCCATAATACCATGAGTAAGACCCAGGTTTTTTGGCCTGTCCTGAAACAAACAGAGGGGGGAGGTACAGCCCCAAAATTAAGAGTAAATCACAGGTATGCACTGAGGGACAACAAGGCGGAGAACCAGGGAAAGTGAATAATGTTATAAACCACTCTTCATACTTACTAACATCCATAGAAGAGAAATTACTATGTTATGGTTTGGGTTTTTGTCCCACACAAAACTTTAATTTATTCAACATCATATCAGATGTTAACAATTTGTCAGGAAACTGACTTTAAAAAAACATTTTGACAATGAGGATTCAAATTCACAGTGTGATTCAATGCAAAACAGTTCTTATGGGTTTGCAAATGAACAGACTTTTCAGGAAGTCTGTGATGTTATAACATTAGAGGAATTAGGAAGGGAATCCTTTCATCCTACGGAAGTGGAATATTGTAGGCAGTTTTTACCTAAGTTTAAGCCACAATCTCAATTCTACCCTATTCAAAGCAAAGGTAACTCCCTTAAGACTTACCACAAAAGAGTAGTGGAGGGGAGCGGAGCCATCCTATTTTTTTTTTAGATTAGGGCTTTGGGCTTTTGTAAAAGAGCTGAATGTCCTTTTAAGGGCAGTGAAAAATAGCTGAATGCACTTTTAAGGGCAATGCCCATACAAAAGCCCCTGTAGGGGCAATGGGTAGCTTAGTTTTTTTTAGAGTTAGGTTTTTTAATTTTGGGGGGTTGTTTGGGTTGTGGGTTTTACTGTTGTATTTTTTTTACAGATAAAATAGATGTTAAACTTAGGGCAATGCCCTACAAAATGCCCTTTTAAGGGCTATTAGTAGTTTATTGTAGGCTAGGGGGTGTTTTTATTTGGGGGGGCTTTTTATTTTTATAGGGCTATTAGATTAGGTGTAATTGTTTTTATTTTTGATAATTTTGTTTATTATTTTTTGTAAGCTTAGTGTTTTTTATTTTTCGTAATTTAGTATTTATTACTTTTTGTAATTTTAGATTTTTTAATTTTTTTCATAGTGTTAGGTTTTTTTAAATTTGTAATTTAGATTTTTTAATTGGTAGTATTTTTTTTATTTTATTAGAATAGTTATGTTAGGTTAATTTATATTTTAATTGTAGGTTTATTTTTATTTCACAGGTAAGTTTTTATTTTTTTAAAGATAGTTATATTGTAATTATAATTTAAAGTTAGGGGGTATTAGGTTTAGGGGTTAATATTTTAATTTAGTGTTTTGCGATGTGGGGGGTGGCAGTTTAGGGTTTAATAGGTTTATTTTGTGGCGGAGGTGTGGTAGGCTGGAGGTTTATGGGTTAATAACTTTATTATAGTGGTGGCAATGTGGGAGGCCAGAGGTTTAGGGGTTAATAACTTTATTATAGTTGCGGCAATGTGGGAGGCCGGAGGTTTAGGAGTTAATAACTTTATTATAGTGGTGGCGATGTGGGAGGCCGGAGGTTTAGGGGTTAATAACTTAATTATAGTGGCGGCAATATCGGGGAGCGGCGGATTAGGGGTTAATATATTTAAATAGTGTTAGCAATGTGGGTGGGCTGCAGATTAGGGGTTATTAGGTTTATTAAATAGTTATGATGTGGGTGGGCGGCAGATTAGGGGTTAATAGGTTTTAAATAGTGTTTGCAATGTGGGGGGCAGCAGTTTAGGGGTTAATAGGGAGTTTATGGGTGTTACTGTACTTTGCAACATATTAGTTATGAGTTTTATGAAACATTTTTGTTTCGCAAAATCCATAACTACTGGTTTCAGATGGGGGTATGGATTGTGTCGGTATAGAGAATAACGCAAGCATTTTAGCCGCGACGCACAACCTGTAATACCAGCGCTATGAAAATCCCAAAACGTCATTTTTTTAGTGCAGAATAGAGCTTGTGTTACAGGCTAAAATGCTTGCAGTATAGCTATACCGACAAGACTTATAATATGCGTTATTGGCCATTACGCTGGAATGGCCATTTTTTCAGCGTTAAAAGACGTACCGCAACACTTGTAATCTAGGCATTAGTTATTTTTTTTTAGGACAGAGATTTTAGATAAGGATTTTTTTATTAGGAATTTTTAAACATAGGATTTTTATTTTTTAAGGGCAAAAGAGCTGTGATTACTCCATGGCACTGCCCTGCAAATGCCCTTCTCAGGGCAATTTTTAGATCAGGGTTTTTAAAACATAGGCTTTTTTGATGGGGTTATTTTAGTTTTAAAATAGAAAATTAGGCAGGCACAACTTCAAAAACCGTTTAAAGTTGAAAACAGAAGGTGCTTTATTAATGCTTCATAAAAAAAGATAATACATGCAGACAGGCATAGGTGGACAAAATTACCTATATATATATATATATATATATATATATATATATATATATATATATATATATATATATATATATATATATATATATATATATATATATATATATATATATATATATATATATATAGGTAATTTGGATGCAAAAGAGCTGACTATTTCAACTAGGACACTGCCCAACAAATGCAGTTTTTAGATTTTATTTATAATATAGTTTTTTTTAGGAGTGTTTTTTTTTTTAAAGTGGCCTTTAGCTTTAGTATAGGTTTACTGGTTGTTGTTTTTTTATTTTTGGTAATGGAAGTGTTTTTTCTTATTTTGTTTAACTTAGGGGATCTTAGGTTAGAGGTCTCTTGGTTTAGCCGTTAGGGAGTTAATTAATGAAGAGGTAGTGATACTAGGTGGGATATTGGTGGCTAGGGGGTTAAGTAGTATAGGGATAGTTTGTGGTGAGGTATTGGCGGTTAGAAGTTAATTGGTATGTTTATTAGTTTTGGGGATATATTTAAAAGGGATCCTTTACTTTACATTGTCAGTGTAGGTAGCAATGCTGCTTGAAATATATTGCCAGCACTACCTCCCATTAAGATGTATAGTAAAATGCTTTCTATGATGCTGCCTTTAAACAATGATGTCAGCAGCTTGGAATATTACTCAGGCTTGCTCAACTTGCGGATCCCTTTCGCTTATTTCATTCGGCTTGTGTATCCCTTTTGAATATATTGCTACAATGCGGAACTTTACATCGTCAGGACCTAAGTGTTGGGCTTTGGTATACAAACAGAGGTAACATAAAAATGGCATGTGTGTGTACAGAAAGTTATAAAATAAGGAGATCCAATTTCCCAGCAAGCTCAACACATTTTAATCAGCTGTGGTTTCAAAGAACAAAATTTCTCATACATTTATAATGGAAAGAATATGGAACCACAACAAACCTGCCAAGAGAGAGCCTCCCACCAAAACTCCCAGACTAGGCAAGGAGGGCATTAATCAGAGAGTCAACAAAGATACCAAAGATAAAACTGAGGGACCTGCAAAGCTCCACATTGGAGATTGGAATATCTGTACCCCAAGGGGGATATTTATCAAAGGTATGTCGGACCTGATCCGACAGTGCGGATCAGGTCCGCCAGACCTCGCTGAATGTGGAGAGCAATACACTCTCCGTATTCAGCATTGCACCAGCAGCTCTTGTGAGCTGCTGGTGCAACGCCGCCCCCTGCAGACTCGTGGTCAATTGCCCGCCAGCAGGGGGTGTCAATCAACCCGATCGTACTTGATCGGGTTGAATTCCGGCGATCTCTGCCCACTTGCTCAGAGCAGGCGGACAGGGTTATGGAGCAGCGGTCTTTAGACCGATGCTTCATAATTGCTGTTTCTGGCGAGTCTTCAGACTCGCCAGAAACACGGGCCCTCAAACTCCGTCTGGAGCTTGATAAATGGACCCCCAAGAGACTTGCAGCTCTAATTGCTGCAAAAGGTGGCTCTACAAAGTATTGACTATGGGGGGTGAATAGTTATGCTCAACTTTTCTGTTTTTTGTCTTATTTCTTGTTTGCATCAAAATAAAAAATATTTTGCATCTTCAAAATGGTAGGCATGTTGTGTAATGCAAATGATACAAGTCCCTGAAAAATCAATTTTAATTCCTGCTTGTAATGCAACAAAATACTTTTGCAAGTATATATACAGAGAGAGAGAGAGAGAGAGAGAGCGAGAGAGAGAGAGAGAGAGAAAGAGAAGACAAGCGCACGGGGGGGTGCACCTAGTGCAATAAAGGACAAACTGGGTGACTTCAAAATTAAAAGATGTACAGCACACTCACATGATTTTACCTCAAACGTATGAGGTATGGTTAAGACACTTTTAATTTAGTAGCAGACGCAGGGCCAGACTGGGAAATCAGACCAGCCCTGGAAAACTGTATAGACCGGCCCAGCCACGCCCCCTCCAGCCCAGCCATGTCACGCTCCACCTGACTGTCTTAATACGAATACAAACTATTCATATTAAATTAAAAAAGTAAAACAAATTTGCTGAAAAATATTTGCCTACAAGTCATAATTGTTATATATATAATTTCAGTAATAAACTTATTAGGACTTATTAACATAGGTTCTTATAACATGGAGCTCTAAGCAAAACAGCTAAAAAAGGGATCATCAGAACATTATATTTTATAAGGTGAAAATAAAATACAACAGAACATTTTCTTTGTTATTGATCAATTATAATCAACTAATTATGCTTTACTCAATGCAGCTGAAATTCCAGCACTCACCTTGGCTGTGCTGCTGCTGCTTCCTACCCTTGGGCTGTTTGTTGCTTTAGGATCTGGGTAACAAAAGAAGCTTGTGTACAGGTTGCAATCTGGGATTTACTGAGAAGCTACAGATCAGGGGATCAGTTAGGGAAGGAAAAGGGAATAGTGTGTAAAAGTCATAGGCTGGTATTTAATGTGTTGGCACAGAAAAAAATCCCATGTGTTTCGCTCTAAAAACGTGTGTAAAATGTCTTCAGCGTCTTTAACCCCTCAAAGGTCATGGATATGTTTTGCAGACTCTAAAAGGCAGGGGTAAGTCTAGTAGTTGCTCTCATGCAGCATCATCTGGGGCCTGGGGGAAAGGTCACTGTCAGTATATGTCTTCTATTAGTCCTGTACTGGAGTCTGGACTTCACACAGACAGTCACTAACTTGTATATCACTTGAGAGATGAATTTGTGTGGTGATCTTCTAAGTTCTTTCCTGACTGACCACAATGTTTGCCTCTGCTAGTGCAGCTCTGCTTTTTTGCTGCTGGCCTCAGTGGCCTGCTGCTGCCTGCTGTCCAGTGCCCAATAAATTACTTACCAACTAAGTTGCCGTCCTGAAGTTCCCGCCATCGGCCCGCCTCTGAGGTGAGGTCTCTTCAGACTCAGTTTAGTCCCTGTGGACGGTCTGGATGCAGTGCTCCCACTGTCTATCTGCTGTCCACACGTGACCCCATGTGCCGAGGCCTGGCTCACTCCTGACTGATGATGAGACGCAGCCGCTCTCAGGCTGAGGCTCCCGCTCCCGCCTCCACTATGTCACGTGGTGCTGGTGAGACAGACAGTCAACTCTCGTGACATCACACAGCCGCCGGCCCGGGCGGGCCTGCCCCACCTGCTGACCCGGCCCACATATGATGATTCTCCGAGTCCTCCTCCCTGGCGGCTCAGCCAGTGTGGTCCAGGCCCTCCCCTGGCCCTCAGTGTGATTGACACTACAGAAAGACTGAGACCGTGACTGTGTGAGACGAGACAGACACAGACTCAGTCACTGTCAGAGTGAAAACAATTAATTATTTATGATTTGCAATGCAATCCACACCGGCACCGCTTTGGCTATAAGGGCTATATAAGTGATTTGTGACAGTGACACTGATCGTGAACTGACAGTCACACAGTGAGTGACTGAGGAGTAAAGTTTACAGTTTAGTTACTAGTTACACAATATAAGTTAGAAGGTTAATAATAATAATAATAACAACTTTTACTACATGGATGCTGCAGCAGTGGGGAGGAGGGGACTATACTAACTGTGTGTATAAGGGACTGACTGGTGTGGATACCTTACCGGCCGGCGCGGCCGCAATTTAGCAAAGCTGCAATAATTTATACAGCAGCCAGACCACCGGGATTTTTCCCGGTATCCGGCTGCCCAATCCAGTCCTGTGCAGTTGAGTACACCTCCACGTGTATAGCTAGTCAGAAGTCCTATATCTTTACTAAAAGAGGGTCAGGGCCAAGGACTACTATATACAAAGGAGTTTATTCAGACATGTATTTACATACAAGTGTCACAGGAGTCAAGTCGGGCGGGAACACATGGGAACAGAGTTCCTGCACTATTTTTGCAGGAGGAACTAAGTTCCCTCTGGACAGAGAACAGAAACGCTTCAGTAAACACTGCTGCTGTTGGTGGGAGGAGCTGTAGCACAGTCTGGTTAGAGAGATAGTGAGATCATCTAGTAATGAGCAGTACCACTTTGTACAATATACTAAATGCAAGCCTGTCAGCGGTCCTACTGTGTTATCACCATGCACTGTGCTCTGGGGTTATTTAAAGGGACAGTATACACTCATTTTCATATAACTGCATGTAATAGACACCACTATAAAGAATAAGATGCACAGATACTGATATAAAAATCCAGTATAAAACAGTTTAAAAACTTACTTAGAAGCTTTCAGTTTAGCTCTGTTGAAAAGGTAGTTGGAAAGCCCACTGCAAGTGCAAAATAAGACACTCCCCCCTCCCCCTTCTTTTGCATATGAAAAGACCCTTTACACAAACATGAGCAAGCTGGAGAAGGTAGCTGACGGTATTCACATAAAACTTTGGGGCTTGGTTAGGAGTCTAAAAATCAGAGCAATGTTATTTAAAAATAAGCAAAACTAAACATTTTTTTTTTTTTTTTAAACTTCAAGGGGTATATAAATAGATCATCTACAAAACATTTATGCAAAGAAAAAATGAGTGTATAATGTCCCTTTAACTCCCCTTTAGCAGTTATAGGATTATTGCACCTTAAGTGGGTGAGACCCAGTGACAGAGAAGTATTCTCAGGCCCAAAGGCAACCATTCAACCCTTCATTTGATTTAATTTGTTTTTATTTACCAAAGTTGATAGATTATATGCATATAAATACAGTATTTGTGTGTGTGTGTGTGTGCGTGTATATATATATATATATATATATATATATATATATATATATATATATATATATATATATATATATACACACATATATATATAAAACAATATTAATTGTGAGGGGAGGTGGAAGTATTGGTGAGTTCCCACACTTTTTTTTTGTAGGACTTGACCCCTAAAGTGTCAGTAAAAAGTTCACAAAGTAGGAGGTCACAAACGACCATAAAATAAAAAAAAAACACATAAAAACGTCAGAAATATATAAAAGCAAAAAATGTTCACATAAACGTGCTAACAGCATGAGTCTGATCAACAGCTGCTGCAGAAGATGAACCGCATGCAGCTGATCAGCTATTTTGCCGGTTTGCAAGCAGAGAATGAATGCTGAATGGCGGGGGTGGAGACTGACTAGTTTCATAGCGCTATTGGCTACTTCTTCAGAGGTAGGGGCCGCCCCCCTGACACTCTTTCTATATAGAGAAAAGCTCCTGGCAATTAGATGCTATGGTAGCCATATTTCTTTCTGGCTTCCTATAGCCCCCTGTAAAAAAGAGTCTGTTAGGCTCTTATGATAATTGTTTACAAAAAATGAAGATGTTTACAATCTGTATAAAACTTGATTTGCATAAAATGTCAATATTTAAAGGGACACTCAATCAAAATTTAACTTTCATTATTCAGATAGAGCATGCCATTTTAAACAAGGTCTCAGGTGTGAATGGGGATCAGGTGTGTTAAATTTGGTGTTATCGCTCTCACAGTCTCTCATACTGGTCACTGGAAGTTCAACATGGCTGCTCATGGCAAATAACTCTCTGAGGATCTTAAAAAAAAAATTGTTACTCTACATAAAGATGGCCAAAGATTGCCAAGACCCTGAAACTGAGCTGCAGCATGGTTGGCAAGACCATACAGCGGTTTCACAGGACAGGTTCCACTCAGAACAGGCCTCGACATGGTCGATCAAAGAAGTTGAGTGCACGTGCTCAGCGTCATATTCAGAGGTTGTCTTTGGAAAATAGACGTATGAGTGCTGCCAGCATTGCTGCAGAGGTTGAAGGGGTGGGGGGTCAGTCTGTCAGTGCTCAGACCATACGCTGCACACTGCATCAAATCGGTCTGCATGGCTGTTGTCCCAAAACGAAGCCTCTTCTAAAGATGATGCACAAGAAAGCCGTTTGCTGAAGACAAGCAGACTAAGGACATGGAATACTGGAACCATGTCCTGTGGTTCGATGAGACCAAGATAAACTTATTTGGTTCAGATGGTGTCAAGCGTGTGTGGCTGCAACCAGGTGAGGAGTACAAAGACAAGTGTGTCTTGCCTACAGTCAAGGATGGTGGTGGGAGTGTCATGGTCTGTCCCTGCATTAGTGCTGCTGGCACTGGGGAGCTACAGTTCATTGAGGGAACCATTAATTGCCAACATGTACTGTGACATAATGAAGCAGAGCATGATCCCCTCCATAAGGAGACTGGGCCGCAGGGCAGTATTCCAACATGATAACGACCCCAAACACACCTCCAAGATGACAACTGCCTTGCTAAAGAAGCTGAGGGTAAAGGTGATGGACTGGCTAAGCATGTCTCCAGACCTAAAGCCTATTAAGCATCTGTACCCTCAAACAGAAGGTGGGGGAGCGCAAGGTCTCTAACATCCACCAGCTCCGTGATTTTGTCACTCCAGTAGCAACCTGTGAAGCTCTGATGAACTCCATGCCCAAGAGGGTTAAAGCAGTGCTGGAAAATAATGGTGGCACACAAAATATTGACACTTTGGGTCCCATTTGGACATTTTCACTTAGGGGTGTACTCACTTTTGTTGCCAACGGTTTAGACAATTAATGTCTGTGTGTTAAGTTATGAAGGAACAACAAATTGACACTGTTATACAGGCTGTACACTCACTACTTTACATTATAGCAAAGTGTCATTTCTTCAGTGTTGTCACATGAAAAGATATAATAAAATATTTACAAAAATGTGAGGGGTGTACTCACTTTTGTGAGATACTGTATATATATATATATATATATATATATATATATATATATAAATAAACAACCTGCTTTTATACATTTCTAAGTTATGAACACAGTTTTTATTAGATTTTTCACACTATTGTCTCCTTATACATATGTATTCTCATTACACTCACTTCTTCTAAAATCACCTTAGGTGAGTCTTTCATCGTAATCTCATATGTTCCTCTATCTATCTATCTATCTATCTATCTATCTATCTATCTATCTATCTATCTATCTATCTATATATTTAAAAAAAATGCATTCAAGAAAGCTATAACTTGTTAAAATGTCATGATAGTATTGCCTATATTAGAAGAGATGGAACACATGAAAGATGACTTTAAATATTTGTTTTTGAAGTTTCTGTTGTTATTTGAGAACTCAATCTTCTTAAGTTCATTGCCTGTTGAAAGTTTGCTTGCATTTAAAGACCACAGATGTTGACATATTCACTCACCTTCATTAATGCATGGATGCATTTGATTTCACAGTGAACTTCATCTGAGGAATTTTAGAATTTAATTGTTGTTGTAATGTCTCTAAAGGATCCTTCTACTTCTTTATTTTAAAAAATGCCAATCAAGAAAGTTAAAAAAAATTACATTTGATATATACAGCAGTAAAAATATTAACTCCACAAATCTTTTCTATATTTCTAAATTCATTATAAGGATAAAGCTTATTTGACTAAAAAAGCATGATGGGTTACAAAGAAATATTGCAGTTGATGACCTTTAGTTAATTAATGCCATAAAAATGCCTTTTTATTTCATGAAACTATGCCTACTTCATTAGTTGTGGTCTGTTTTTTAATCTGTACACAAGCCAATATGTTTCAATTGAGACAATAAGTATATGTGGTTTTTGCCACCAAAGGATTACAGACAGCCGCAGAAAAAAATTGAAAAGAAATGTAAGCATCCAATTGCATGCTTCATAATTACAGAGTTCTCATTTAGTGGTTAACGTTTCATCTAAATTTTCCGAGGAAGAATTGCTTAAAATTACATTTTATGTAATCTAAGCTCCAAAAGATATCTTTTTACTTAAATATTTTGGTTATATGTAAGGTTATTTTAGATTAGTGGTAAATTTTTTTAGTTTGACAATCAATTAAAGATATTATTTTTAGATTATTATATTTGAATACATCTATTTATTTTTGTGCATTTACATTGTTATCTCTCTCTCTCTCTCTTTCTCTCTCTCTCTCTCTCTCTCATATATATATATATATATATATATATATATATATATATATATATATATATATATATATATATATATATATATATTTATATTTATATATATATATATACTAGATTATATATATATATATGTGTGTGTACAATTTGTGATAATGCTTGAGATGTATTTGTAATGCTATCGAAATTGACTTTGTAACTATTAATTGAGATTGTTTGGGCTCCTGTTTTTTGTATATTATGCTCTTGCCTTCAATTCTAACTACATCCCCAGAAAAACACCTCCACACCATTGCACCTCCACCCATTAAGCCAATCTATTTTTCAGTATCTTTGGAACCAAAAATGTCAAATTTGAATCATCAAGCGAAAAGATGTTTTCTACTGCTCGGATTTCTACTGTTTATGTTCCTTGGTCCAAGCAAGTCCCTTCTTCTTATATGTCCCCTTCAGTGGTCTTCTTTGCAGCGATTTTACTATGAAGACCTGTTCTATACAATTTTCTTAGAACAGTTCGTGTTGAGACCTAGGAAAGTATAGACATTAACCGGTCTCTTTCTGTGACTCATAATGATACAGGTGTTGGAACCAAACATCTAAATCTGAGGCTTGTAACTATAATAAAATGTGTGCAGCAAAAGTAACTCTTAGCCTGCCTTTCCTGTGAGGGGATGTTCATAAGAGCCTGTCTCCTCATAGATCGTTTGTTTATTTTTTGTCACTAAAATTAAAAATATAATTAATATTTATATATAAAATATGTATTTTTTTCAATTCTATTGATTATTTTAAAAAAATTAACAGTATGTATAATAATTTTTAATAACTATTATCATTATAAAAATATTTTTTATGTAATATGTCAATACCGCAATGTAAGGTTATTAAATCTTCATGCATACATATTTTACATTCCTGTGTTCTTAACATAGACAACAATTTTTATAATTAAATTTATATATATATGATAATGTTAATGTAAAAAAGATATCTATATCTATATAGCTTTAGGAATAGATATACATGTAAATATATATATTTATACAGCCTGTATATGAAGAACATTGGAATGTGAAAAATGTACGGCAAATAAACACTAAAACACATAAATTCATAAATAAACATGTACAGACATCTATACATTTATATATATATATATATACACACATACATACACATATTTAGGCATGTATATGTATGTATATATCAATTATAGGCCTTTGCAATAAAACACCTTGTCAAATACCATATACCTTTTAACCCTTATAACTTTTTTTTAATATATTTATATAATTTTCTTCATTTATATGAGTGTAACTGTATTTTTTAAATGTATTTATGTTTTGTCTGGTGCAACTTTTTTTAACACCTTATTCTTTGAACAAGGGTTTCAGTCACTGTAACCGATGAGGATAAAATGTGATTGCGCTCTCGTGATCTTGTTTACTTTCACGTTTTAAAATTTACGCTATTTCCAATGCTATATTTCTTACACACAACAGTTAGTGCAACAATTGTAATCTAGCCCACAATGTGTTAGTGTGTGTATGTGTTTGTGTACAAAAAAATGCAGTGCTGGGTTTCACAGTTGTTTAATGAATTCTGGATATCATTGGAGACTTTGGGCTCCATGTGCGATGCAGCGTAAACTGCTCCAGAGCCCTTGCCCACATGCAAACAGAAATCACACTGAACTCGCTCATTTGGGGTGATTAAAAGACCCTTCTCTCACACGATTGGTTGTGCAAGAAAAAGTGGTGTGTATTACACACTCATCAGAGTGTGTAATGATGCATATGCATCAGCGGACGAACAGATTTGCTACCCGTGTGCAGCAAAGGAGTGCGGACAACCTCTCTGGTTGAGAAGCTTGTCTGTATGCTGGTTAATACATGGGGCTCTTTGTGTTTCTGGATTTCAGATGAGCTAAGTATAGTTATCATAAAGTAAATAAACTGAATTGAATCCCGGGAACTTGTATATTCTACTCTATTGACTAATTAGTAAAATCTTATGTTGCCATGGATTGATGTTTCCCAACTTTAATGTTTACAGGCTTTCCTAACTATACCCTTTAAATTTTTTTTTACAAAACATACATTAAAAACACAAGAAACACTTCTATGGAACAAAATGCAAAAATCAATCTTAAAGTGCCATATTTTTATTAAGAAATGTATATACATATTTAACTTGCCAATATATTTCTTTAGTTATTTTTTTATATTTAAAAACTGGATTTAAATTTGGTTGCTCAGATTTGAAGTGAGCATGAGCAAGAATTGTATTTGGATGTCAAATAAGATATTTGAATTAATCTAAAAAGCAGTTGCAGTAACTATCAAGAGATTGGAGGTGTTGGTATAAATGTTGGTTGTGGGCAAGTAAAATCATCTGATAAGGCTTTTTAGAATTATTTGGGTAGGGGTTGTTTAGTGACCAAATGGTAAGTATCTAGTGATGCTACTTGAAAAAGTGTTGATGAATTGCAGGTACATCTAGTAAGCTTGGAATAGACCCCAATATCGCTATTTTTATGATTATGTGTTTCCAGTTTATGTGCATTTACATTTTTCTTCTTTACCTTTCTTAGACAAATGTATATAATGTAAAGTATAATGTAAAACTTTTGACCTACCACATATAAATTATGAACTCAAAATTTAATACATTGATTTACCCAAACTTTGTCTCAGGCATATTTTTCTGATTATGTCATTCCATTTGCTATTGTCTTTTTGTTCCTTTTCTTACAGTATTGTCTTCTTTGTTGACTAGAAATTATGTGGGATAAACATTGTCACTGCATAAAACAGACACTCATCAAGAACACAGTTGTGGATAAGTGTATATGGAACAAGTCATCCAGTAAAATGGAAAAAAAAAACACACGTACACACCTGCCTTAGTAACAAAAAGTAGAAATGGCAAATTATATGTACTTGGTCTTAATTGTACATGGCAAATCAGGATACATTCATGTCTATGAATAATATGCAGCACAATAGTCCAACCATAAAAATGTTAATATTCAGTGTTCTGTAATTTAAAACAGCTGCTGAAAGCCTTTGGCTTGGGATACTCCAGGACCATATTCTTAAACAGGATTATTTTTAGAAGTATATATATATATATATTTATATATTAATATATATATGTTGCCAAGGCTCATTAAATTATATTTGCATTCTGCCAGCTCTCTGTCAAATGATAATGTGCCAACACTACTAAGAGCTATTGCTAAAATATGTTGACATATTGGTTGACATAATTATTCATAATTAATGAGATATTTGGATTTTTGGCAAAAAATATTGGTAGGTGGGACATGCTGTGAATGATCAATCCCACAGCTAAGGTGACACTATGTTTCACTGAAATTTAAGTTTTCTTTGATAAACTGGTTAACTTGGTTTATTCAATGGCCTCTAGTTATCAAAGTGTCTACTTACCTGCCTTTGCCGACCCAATACGCTCGCCTAAGCTCGCCTCACATCGCCGCCGTGGACCTGAATACGCTCGCCAAAGTTATCAAAAAAGCTGTCAAAAAGCCGCGCACCAAGTACGGGCGATGAGCAGCGGACTGTGATAGTTATCATTCATCCAATCTCGCTGCTCTTTGGCTTTTTCCCAGCTTTATTGATAAGCTGTCACTAAGCACCCACACTAAACTACACTGTTCTACCCCCTATACCGGCGCCCCCGGCAACTAAATAAAGTTATTAACCCCTAAACTGCTGCTCCTAGACCCCGCCGCAACTATAATAAATTTATTAACCCCTAAACCGCCGCTCCCGGACCCCGCCGCCACCTACATAATACCTATTAACCCCTATCCTGCCCCCCCTATACCGCCGCCACCTATAATAAATTTATTAACCCCTATCCTGCGGATCCTGGACCCCGCCGCAACAAAATAATTTTTTTAACCCCTACACCGCCGCTCCCGGACTCCGCCATCACCTATATTAAACTTATTAATCCCTAATCTGCCCCACCTACACCGTCGCCACCTATAATAAATGTATTAACCCCTATCCTGCCCCCCCTACACCGCCGCAACCTATAATAAAATTATTAACCCCTAAACCTAAGTCTAACACTAACCCTAACACCCCCTATCTTAAATATTAATTAAATAAATCTAAATAAATATCTCTTATTAAATTAATTATTCCTATTTAAAACTAAATACTTACCTATAAAATAAAACCCTAAGATAGCTACAATATTAGTAATAATTATATTGTAGCTATTTTAGGATTTATTTTTATTTTACAGGCAAATTTCAATTTAGTTTAACTAGGCACAATAGCTATTAAATAGTTATTAACTATTTAATAGCTACCTAGTTAAAATAAAGACAAATTTACCTGTAAAATAAAAACTAACCTAAGTTACAATTACACCTAACACTACACTATCATTAACTAAATTATTCCTATTTAAAAATAAATACTTACCTGTAAAATAAACCCTAAGATAGCTACAATGTAATTAATAATTTCATTGTAGCTATTTTATGATTTATATTTATTTTACAGGTAACTGTATTTATTTTAACTAGGTAGAAACTTTATTAAATAATTATTAACTATTTAATAACTACCTATCTAAAAGATATACAAAATTAGCTGTAAAATAAATCCTAATCTAAGTTACAATTAAACCTAACACTACACTATCATTAAATAAATTAAATTAATTAACTACAAATATCTACAATTAAATACAATTAAATAAACTAACTAAAGTACAAAAAATAAAAAAAACTAAGTTACAAAAAATAAAAAAATATTACAAGATTTTTTAGCTAATTAACCTAATCTAAGCCCCCTAATAAAATAACAAAGCCCCCAAAATAAAAAAATGCCCTACCCTATTCTAAATGACAAAAGTTAACAGCTCTATTACCTTACCAGCCCTTAAAAGGGCCTTTTGCGGGGCATGCCCCAAAGTAATCAGCTCTTTTGCATGTACAAAAAAATACAACCTCCCCAACATTAAAACCCACCACCCACATACCACCACTCTAACCCACCAAAACCCCCCTTAAAAAAACCTAACACTAACCCCCTGAAGATCATCCTACCTTTAGCTGTCTTCAGCCAGCCGACCACCGATGGAACAGAAGAGGACATCCGCAGCAGTCGAAGTCATCATCCAAGGGGCGCTGAAGAGGTCTTCCATCCGATAGAAGTCTTCATCCATGCGGCGTCTTCAATCTTCATCCATCCGGAGCGGAGCCTTCTTCAAACGAGCCGACGCGGAGCCATCCTCTTCCAACGACACCTACCTGACGAATGGATATTCCTTTAAGTGACGTCATCCAAGGTGGCGTCCCTCGAATTCCGATTGGCTGATAGGATTCTATCAGCCAATCGGAATTAAGGTAGGAAAAATCTGATTGGCTGATGCAATTAGCCAATCAGATTCAAGTTCAATCCAATTGGCTGATCCAATCAGCCAATCAGATTGAGCTTGCATTCTATTGGCTGTTCCGATCAGCCAATAGAATGCAAGCTCAATCTGATTGGCTGATTGCATCAGCCAATCAGATTTTTCCTACCTTAATTCCGATTGGCTGATAGAATCCTATCAGCCAATCAGAATTCGAGGGACGCCATCTTGGATGACGTCACTTAAAGGAATATCCATTCGTCGGGTAGGCATCGTTGGAAGAGGATGGCTCCGCGTCAGCTCGTTTGAAGAAGGCTCCGCTCCGAATGGATGAAGATTGAAGGCGTCGCATGGATGAAGACTTCTATCGGATGGAAGACCTCTTCAGCGCCCCCTGGATGATGACTTCGGCCGCTGCAGATGTCCTCTTCTGTTCCATCGGTGGTCGGCTGGCTGAAGACGGCTAAAGGTAGGGAGATCTTCAGGGGGTTAGTGTTAGGTTTTTTTAATGGGGGTTTGGGTGGGTTAGAGTAGGGGTATGTGGGTTGTGGGTTTTAATGTTGGGGGGTTGTATTTTTTTTACATGCAAAAGAGCTGATTAATTTGGGGCATGCCCCGCAAAAGGCCCTTTTAAAGGCTGGTAAGTTAATAGAGCTGTTAACTTTTGTAATTTAGAATAGGGTAGGGCATTTTTTTATTTTGGGGGCTTTGTTATTTTATTAGGGGGCTTAGATTAGGTGTAATTAGCTTAAAAATATTTTTTTACATTGTAGCTATCTTAGGGTTTATTTTACAGGTAAGTATTTGTTTTAAATAGGAATAATTTATTTAATGATAGTGTAGTGTTAGGTGTAATTGTAACTTAGGTTATTTTTTATTTTACAGGTAAATTTGTCTTTATTTTAACTAGGTAGCTATTAAATAGTTAATAACTATTTAATAGCTATTGTACATAGTTAAAATAAATTGAAATTTGCCTGTAAGATAAAAATAAATCCTAAAATAGCTACAATATAATTATTAGTTATATTGTAGCTATATTAGGGTTTATTTTATAGGTAAGTATTTAGTTTTAAATAGGATTAATTAAGTTAATAAGAGTAATTTTTATTTAGATTTATTAAAATAATATTTAAATTAGGGGGGTGTTAGGGTTAGTGTTAGACTTATGTTTAGGGGTTAATTAGTTTAATATAGATGGCGGCAGTATATGGGGGCAGGATAGGGGTTAATAAATTTATTATAGGTGGCGACGGTGTAGGGGGTGCAGATTAGGGGTTAATAAGTTTAATATAGGTGGCGGCGGGGTCTGGGAGTGGCGGTTTAGGGGTTAAACAATTTATTTAGTTGCGGCGGGGTCTGGGATCCGCAGGATAGGGGTTAATAAATTTATTATAGGTGGCAGCGGTATAGGGGGGGCAGGATAGGGGTTAATAGGTATTATGTAGGTGGCGGTGGGGAACGGGAGCGGCTGTTTAGGGGTTAATCAGTATATTAGAGTGGCGGTGGGCTCCGGGAGCGGCGGTTTAGGGGTTACCATGTTTAATATAGGTGGCGGCGGTGTAGGGGGGCAGATTAGGGGTGTTTAGACTCAGGATACATGTAACGGTGTTAGGTGTAGACAGCTCCCATAGGAATTAATGGGATTTCGGGCAGCAGCGAACATGAACTTTCGCTATGGTCAGACTCCCATTGATTCCTATGGGATCCGCCGCCTCCTTCCGCTGGGCCGGAAAAGTGCCGAGCGTACCTGGTAGTCATTTGATAACTAGTAAAAGTAGTCAGATTGTGCTAAACTTGCGTTCGGAACATCTGGAGTGACGTAAGAATCAATCTGTGTTGGACTGAGTCCGGCAGATCGAAGCTTACGTCACTATATTCTACTTTTGCCGGGCAGCAGGGCTTGATAACTTAGGCGAATCAGCCTCGCCACAAATACGCTGTGGAATTCCAGCGTATTTGAGGTTGACGGATTGATAACTAGAGGCCAATGAGTGAGTTAAAAAGAGATTAAGTATTTGCTTTTTAACATTCAATTTTAATGTATATGCTTTATTTATTCTTGCCTATATTCTCTAAGTAGATGCTGACCCCTCCATTGACTTTCTTCATACTATAATACTAAACTAAAAATCTAATTTATCTTTGTTTTTTTTTTAATCATATTCAGTTCCAGAGGTTTTAATATTTTTTTCAACTACTAGAAGCCAGACAGATGTTCACAATGTTAGTATGTATCCATTTGGACAGGAAAAACTATATATTATTTTATTTCAGAACCAATTCACCTTTAATTTCTTAAATAATAATGCAATAAATCTGAGAAATCATTAAAATAGTGTGTTTTTCATATTATTCAATATCTTTTTCTAGCAAATTTCACCCTCTCATAGAAAGTAAACATTTTATAAAAGCCCAAGTTTCTCTTAATACTTCAATAGTAGTTTGAATATTCCAGCAGCACTACTTATATAATTAATTACAATTTTTGAGACAGTATAGCACTAAATTACTAAGAGTTCAAAATCATTTTCTCTGCTTGCAAAATACAAAGGACACATTTACATTGTTGCTGATAATCAGTTGTAAAACGCTATTAATTTTGGCTCTCAAAATCCAGCATCATCTACTGTTTACACCCAGTTTACTTTGGGAAACATACGGCTAGATTACGAGTTTTGCGGTATGAGTGAAAAAGCAGCGTTAAGGCTCTTTTTCACTACTGCTGGTATTACGAGTCTTGCAGGTATAGGTGTACCACAGATTTTTTTGCACCTAACGCAACGTAACTACCGCAGCTTTCAAAAAGTCCTTTTTCAATGGGACTTCCTTAGCGCCGGTATTACGAGTTTGCCTGGGAGGCCAAAAAGTGAGCGGTACAGCCTATACCGTCAAGATCCATACCGTAAACTGAAAGTCAGTAGTTATGGGTTTTATGCTACAACGCTGTAACATAAAACTCATAACTAAAGTGCTAAAAAGTATTAACCCCTAAACAGGGGACCTCCCGCATCGCAAATAATAAAATACAATTATTAAGCCCTAATCTGCCGCTCCGGACATCGCCGCCACTATAATAAACATATTAACCCCTAAACTTGCGTACTTCCACGCCGCAAACACTAGTTAAATATTATTAACCCCTAATCTGCTGTCCCTAACATCGCCGCCACTATACTAAAGTTATTAACCTCTAAACCTAACCCTAAGTCTAACCCTAACACCCCTAACTTTAATATTATTAAAATAAATCTGAATAAAAATTACTATCATTAACTAAATAATTCCTATTTAAAACTAAATACTTACCTATAAAATAAAACCTAAGCTAGCTACAATACAACTAATAGTTACATTGTAGCTATCTTAGGTTTTATTTTTATTTCAGACAATCAGAATTTTTTACCCTTTAATTCCGATTGGCTGATAGAATTCTATCAGCCAATTGGAATTCAAGGGACGCCATCTTTGATGACGTTCCTTAAAGGAACCTTCATTCTGGAAGAGTCGTCGATTGAAGAGGATGCTCCGTGCTGGATGTCTTGAAGATGGAGCCGCTCTGTGCCTGATGGATGAAGATAGAAGATGCCGTCGGATGAAGACTTCTACCGGCTTGGATGAAGACTTCGACCAGCTTGAATGAAGACTTCTGCCGGCTTCGATGAGGACTTCTGCCGCTTTGTTGAGGATGGATGTCGGGTCTTCAAAAACTGTAAGTGGATATTAGGGGGTTAGTGTTAAGTTTTTTTTAAGGGTTTATTGCACGGATTTTATTTTTAGCTTAGGGTTTGTGCGGAAAAAGAGCTTAATGCCCTTTGAAGGGCAATGCCCATACAAATGCCCTTTTCAGGGCAATGTTTAGCTTCACGTCTTGAAGATGGATCCACTCCACACCGGATGGATGAAGATAGAAGATGCCGTCTGGATGAAGACTTCTGCCGCTTGGATGAAGATTTCTGCCCGCTTGGATGAAGACTTCTGCCGGCTGTGGGTTTATTGGGTGGGGGGTATTTTTTAGCTTAGGTTTTGGGTGGAAAAAAGAGCTAAATTCCCTTTTAAGGGCAATGCCCATACAAATGCCCTTTTCATGGCAATGGTTAGCTTAGGTTTATTTATATAGGATTTTATTTGGGGGTTTGGTTGTGTGGGTGGTGGGTTTTACTGTTGGGGGGTTGTTTGTATTATTTTTTACAGTTAAAAGAGCTGATTTCTTTGGGGCAATGCCCCACAAAAGGCCCTTTTAAGGGCTATTGGCAGTTTAGTTTAGGCTAGGGGCTTTTTATTTTGATAGGGCTATTAGATTATGTGTAATTAGGTTAAATATTTGATCATTTCTTTTTATTTTGTGTAATTTAGTGTTTGTTTGTTTTTGTGATGTATTTAATTGTATTTAATTAATGTAATTTATTTAATTGTAGTGTAATGTTAGGCGTTAGTGTAACTCAGGTTAGGTTTTATTTTACAGGTAAGTTTGTATTTATTTCAGCTAGGTAGTTAGTAAATAGTTAATAACTATTTACTAACCAGTCTACCTAGTTAAAATAAATACAAACTTAGCTGTGAAATAAAAATAAAACCTAAGATAGCTACAATGTAACTATTAGTTATATTGTAGCTAGCTTAGGGTTTATTTTACAGGTAAGTATTTAGTTTTAAATAGGAATTATTTAGTTAATGATAGTAATTTTATTTAGATTTATTTTAATTATATTAAAGTTAGGGGTGTTTAAGTTTAGGGTTAGACTTAGGGTTAGGTTTAGGGGTTTATAACTTTAGTACAGTGGCGGCCACAATAGGGGTGGCAGATTAGGGGTTAATAAATGAAGGTAGGTGGCGGCGACATTTGGGCCGGCAGATTAGGGGTTAATAAGTGTAGGTAGGTGTCGGCGATGTTAGGGGTGGCAGATTAGGGGTTAATACGTGTAGGTAGGTGTCGGCGATGTCGGGGGCGGCAGATTAGGGGTTAATAAGTGTAGGTAGGTGGCGGCGATGTTAGGGGCGGCAGATCAGGGGTTAATAAGTGTAATGTAGTAGGCGGCGATGTTGGGGCAGCAGATTAGGGGTTAATAAGTATAATGTAGGTGTCTGCGACATGGGGGGTGGCAGATTAGAGGTGTTTAGACTCGGAGTTTATGTTAGGGTGTCAGGTGTAAACATAAATTTTCTTTCCCCATAGGAATCAATGGGGCTGTGTTACGGAGCTTTTATGCTCCTTTATTGCAGGTGTTAGTTTTTTTTTTAGCTGGCGCTCCCCATTGATGTCTATGGGGAAATCGTGCACGAGCACGTAAAACCAGCTCAAAGCAGCACTGGTATTTGAGTGCGGTATGGAGCTCAATTTTGCTCAACGCTCACTTATTGCCTGCTAATGCTGGGTTTATGAAAACCTGTAATAGCAGCGCTATAGGGAGGTGAGCGGTTGAAATAACTTGCAAGTTAGTACAAAGCTGCTCTTACCGCAAAACTCGTAATCTAGCCGATAGTTTTTTTTTTCAATTAATGGTGGAAAACATTACAAAATACTTACGGCTAGATTTAGAGTTTTGTCGGTAACGACCTGCGTAGCTAACGCTGGCTTTTTTTCCCCCGCACCTTTTAAATACCGCTGGTATTTAGAGTTCACAGAAGGGCTGTGTTAGGCTCCAAAAAGGGAGCGTAGAGCATAATTTACCGCCATTGCAACTCTCAATACCAGCAGTGCTTACGGACGCGGCCAAATTCAAAAACGTGCTCGTGCACGATTCCCCCATAGGAAACAATGGGGCAGTTTGAGCTGAAAAAAAACCTAACACCTGCAAAAAAGCAGTCCTCAGCTCCTAACGCAGCCCCATTGTTTCCTATGGGGAAACACTTCCTAAGTCTGCACCTAACACCCTAACATGTATCCCGAGTCTAAACACCCCTAACCTTACACTTATTAACCCCTAATCTGCCGCCCCCGCTATCGCTGACCCCTGCAAAAAAAATGTAACCCCTAATCTTCCGCTCCGTACACCGCCGCAACCTATGTTATCCCTATGAACCCCTAATCTGCTGCCCCTAACACCGCCGACCCCTATATTATATTTATTAACCCCTAATCTGCCGCCCCCAACGTCGCCTCCACCAACCTACAATTATTAACCCCTAATCTGCCGACCGGACCTCGCCGCTACCTTAATAAATGTATTAACCCCTAAAGCTAAGTCTAACCCTAACACTAACACCCCCCTAAGTTAAATATAATTTAAATCTAACAAAATAAATTAACTCTTATTAAATAAATTATTCCTATTTTAAGCTAAATACTTACCTGTAAAATAAATCCTAATATAGCCACAATATAAATTATAATTATATTGTAGCTATTTTAGGATTAATATTTATTTTACAGGCAACTTTATATTTATTTTAACCAGGTACAATGGCTATTAAATAGTTAATAACTATTTAATAGTTACCTAGTTAAAATAATTACAAAATTACCTGTAAAATAAATCCTAACCTAAGTTACAATTAAACCTAACACTACACTATCAATAAATTAATTAAATAAAATAACTACAATTATCTACAATTAAACCTAACACTACACTATCAATAAATTAATTAAATACAATACCTACAAATAAATACAATTAAATAAACTAACTAAAGTACAAAAAATAAAAAAGAACTAAGTTACAAAAAAATAAAAAAATATTTACAAACATTAGAAAAATATTACAACAATTTTAAGCTAATTACACCTACTCTAAGACCCCTAATAAAATAACAAAACCCCCCAAAATAAAAAAATGCCCTACCCTATTCTAAAATAAAAATAGAAAAGCTCTTTTACCTTACCAGCCCTTAAAAGGGCCTTTTGCAGGGCATGACTCAAAGAATTCATCTCTTTGCCTGGAAAAAAAAACATACAATACCCCCCAATATTACAACCCACCACCCACATACCCATAATCTAACCCAAACCCCCCTTAAATAAACCTAACACTAAACCCCTGAAGATCTTCCTACCTTATCTTCACCATGCCGGGTATCACCGATCGGTGCAGGCTCCGATGTCTTGATCCAAGCCCAAGCGGGGGCTGAAGACGTCCATCCTCCGGCTGAAGTCTTGATCCAAGCCCAAGCGGGGGCTGAAGACGTCCATCCTCCGGCTGAAGTCTTGATCCAAGTGGCAGCTGAAGAAGTCCATCATCGGGCAGAAGTCTTCAACCTATCCGGGCAGAAGAGGAGATCCGGACCGGTAGACATCTTCATCCAAGCGGCATCTTCTATCTTCTTCCATCCGACGACGAGCGGCTCCATCTTCAAGACCTCCGGCGTGGATCCATCCTCTTCTTCCGACGTCCTAACACAGAATGAAGGTTCCTTTAAGGGACGTCATCCAAGATGGCGTCCCTCGAATTCCGATTGGCTGATAGGGTTCTATCAGCCAATCGGAGTTAAGGTAGAAAAAATCAGATTGGCTGATTGAATCAGCCAATCAGATTAAAGTTCAATCGATTGGCTGATTGGATCAGCCAATCAGATTGAGCTCGCATTCTATTGGCTGATCGGAACAGCCAATAGAATGCGAGCTCAATCTGATTGGCTGATTGGATCAGCCAATCGGATTGAACTTAAATCTGATTGGCTGATTCCATCAGCCAATCAGAATTTTCCTACCTTAATTCCGATTGGCTGACAGTATCCTATCAGCCAATCGGAATTCGAGGGACGCCATCTTGGATGACGTCCCTTAAAGGAACCTTCATTCTGTGTTAGGACGTCGGAAGAAGAGGATGGATCCGCACCGGAGGTCTTGAAGATGGAGCCGCTCGTCGTCGGATGGAAGAAGATAGAAGATGCTGCTTGGATGAAGATGTCTACCAGTCCGGATCTCCTCTTCTGCCCGGATAGGATGAAGACTTCTGCCCAATGATGGACTTCTTCAGCCGCTGCTTGGATCAAGACTTCAGCCGGAGGATGACATTGGAGCCTGGACCGATCGGTGATACCCGGCGTGGTAAAGATAAGGTAAGAAGATCTTCAGGGGCTTAGTGTTAGGTTTATTTAAGGGGGTTTGGGTTAGATTAGGGGTAAAATCGTTAAACTAAGAAAAAAAGGGGGTGTGGGTGGCGCCACTGAAGGCTAACTGTATAACAGATCAAATAAAATCAAATAAATATTATTAATAATATAATATCAATGTTGTAAATTGATTGAGATCCAATGCACCTGTACCTTTATTAAACTAGTCCTATTCAACACCCCATTATTTGTATCACAATTTTTTAGCTTAGTGTGTTTTGGCTACATAGGAGTCCTACTAGTATATGTTGTGATTTATACTGTTATAACTTAGCCCCTTGACTTATCAATTTATCTATACTGATAGTTATCACCTTGTGTTTAGACCCAAAGGGGCATTTTATTACTTCTTTTATGCATTGGATCTCAATCAATTTACAACATTGATATTATATTATTAATAATATTTATTTGATTTTATTTGATCTGTTATACAGTTAGCCTTCAGTGGCGCCATCCACACCCCCTTTTTTCTTAGTTTAACGATTTTTTCCCACACTGTGAGGAGTGTGAATAGTGGGTAGGCTACAACTGTCATCACTGAGTTCCCTGACATATCCAACTTATCTTATCTGTACTATCTTTAGAATCAAATAGACTTTCGAATCAAGAAGAGAGGAGAACTAATCCCCATGAAAACAATATTGGGAACTCCCTTGGGGAAGAGAGTAGAAGAGAGTATAGGGGAAATATAGAACAGTGGAAAGGTGATTATGACAATAGGAATTATAAACATAGATACTCTAGTTATAGAGACAATAAGGGCCAATATCACGAAAAATGGGAACCTAATTATATGGGATATTCCAACCAGCGTACACCCTATAGAGGTTATAATAACTATCATCCTAGATCTAATAGAATACATCAGTCAAACGTGAGGTATGAGAGAGAATATCATAATGGTAATGAAAACCACTATAGAAATTCATGGAGAGGAAATAACTATAAGGGCTGGAATCAGAGAGAAACATATAATGAGAGAGGGTGGTATAATAGAAATGATCAATGGAACCAATCCAATAAGAATTTAGAACATAAACAAGTTAAACAACAACAGCAACGAGAGAATTGGAGAATACCAACCCATAATAGATACGAGACACTAGAAAATGACCCAAACGACTATCAAACCACTCAACCTAGCACCTCCAAAAAAGATTTTTTAGATGTAGGCAGGGAGAGAACCCACGATCCTCCAAAAGGAAAAAGGAGAAGAGAGGGAACAGAGGGAGAGGAAAGGGAAGATTAATACCTGGAGATGATATGCTTGAAACTGAAACTGAGGTCAAAACTAAAGGAATTTTTAATATTAGTAATGTTCCACTAACGAAAGAACAAGAATTAATATTGAGCAAAGGTTTGACATTTGCCCCTTCATCTAAGATGAATAAATTTGAACATCTTATTAATATAAATCAATTTATCAGAAAATTGACCCTGAAAAAATATTTTATTAAAAATCCAGTATTAAGAAATAGTTTAGAAGAGAAAAAAGAGCCAGCACCAAAATGTTATATACAGACAGAGTTCAGGAAACAATCAACTTTTTTCCCCAGTCATGAAAAAGGGAACTATATTGAGTCTTTTGAGAAACTAGTGAAAAAAGATTTAGAGGAATTAGATATAACGAATACTAAAAATATTAAATGGAATTTGTCCCTTAAAGAAAAAAGTGTATTAAATGAATTACAGAATAGGAAAGATCTGGTGATAAAGCAAGCGGATAAGGGTGGGGGGATAGTTATCATGAGCAGCACTTATTATTTAGAAGAAGCACAGAGGATATTGAATGACACTACTACATATAGAAAACTGAATGGGGACCCTGGGGATACCTATCTCAAACAGTTGGAAATACTTTTGAATGATGCCAAATCGACAAAATTAATTAATGACTCTGAATATGATTTCCTACTAGTTAAAAATTTTAGGACACCAATTTTTTATTTTCTCCCAAAGGTCCATAAGGACCTAGAGAGACCACCAGGGCGACCCATAATATCTGGGATTGAAAGTATTACATCAAATTTGTCGCAATACATAGATTATTTCCTGCAGGGCTATGTGAAACAACTCCCCTCCTTTTTACTAGACTCAACACATTTTTTAAATGAAATTGAAACAGTGAAATGGGAACAAAATATGATTTTAGTTACATGTGACGTTAGTGCGTTATATACTAATATTGATCATAATTTAGGCTTAAGAGCAATAGAATCCTACTTACAAGAAGACGAAAATATGTTGACACAACAAGGAAAATTCATTTTGGAATGCATTGGATTTATTCTAAACAAAAACTACTTTAAATTTGACGAAAAATATTATTTGCAAACAAAGGGAACGGCTATGGGCACAAGGTTCGCACCCAGTTATGCGAATTTGTTCATGGGGATATTCGAGGAAGAATTCATTGGGAGATCTCCATGGGGTGCGAACCTTGTGCTCTATAGGCGATATATAGATGACATGTTTATTATCTGGAGAGGGGACTTTGAACTATTGGACCAATTTATTGAGGATATGAACAATAATAGCTATGGTTTAACTTTTACGTATGAATATAGCTCGAATAAAATAAGTTTTTTAGACATAGAAATTGAAATAATGGCTGGAGGACTAGGACCTTTTTTAAAAAAGTGGATACCAACAATTATATAGATGCTGAGAGTAATCATCTTGAAACTTGGAAAAAGAACATACCCAAAGGGCAGCTATTAAGAGTAAGAAAGAACTGCACAAGATCTGAAGAATATGATAGCCAATCAAAGACCATTATTAATAGATTTAAACAGAAAGGATATGACAGTAAGAATATAGAGAAACTGGCGAATGATATTAAAAAAGTTGACAGAAAAGATCTACTAAAAAAGAAATACCAACGAGGAAGGAAGAATTTTAATGATACGAATAATGGGGAATTAAATATACCAATAATAACCACTTTTTCGTCACAACACAAACTTTTTAAGAAAGTGGTCAACAAACACTGGCACTTATTATTAAAAGACCCCCTTATTGGCCCGAGTATAAGTAGAAACCCTAGATTTATCTATAAAAAAGCTCAAAACTTCAAAAATGTATTAGCACCCAGCGAATTTAAAAAGAATAAAGTTTCAATGATAGATAAGGGGATTAAGGACCTTGAAGGGAATATAATAGAGGGATTTTATCCATGCCATTCATGTAAATCCTGTAAATACAGCAGTAAACTGAAGGGTCTAGAATCAAACAAAACAGGAAAAATATATAAAATTAATGGGATTATTAGATGTTCAGATGAAAATGTAATCTACGCTATTAAATGTGATTGTAATCTTTTATACTTTGGCCAAACAAGCAGAAAACTCAGAGACAGGATTCGTGAGCATATTTTAAGTATTGAAAATCATAGGAAAGATACAACACTATATAAACATTTTGATGAAAAACATCAGGGAAATCTAAACTGCATGAAATACTGGGGAATAAAAAAAGTGTATGTTGATGGGAGAAGGGGTAATATGGAGAGTAAGCTCCTAAGGCAAGAAGCAGAGTTAATCTATAATTTTGGCACATTACATCCATCAGGTTTAAATAGTGAACTAGATCTGAATAGATTGATTTGATCTGATTAATGGTAAGCTATCTTTGACAATCAGCACATTTTTAAAATATATGTTTCAAACATATATTTCGAATATAATGACCATCTAATCCCCCAATATAATATTTCTATATTTTTAGATATTGTTATACATTTTTATATGTATATATATAAATTTTATTATCCATTTTTTAATTTTCTATTTTTATTCTTCCAATTGGTCTGTCTCTAATCCTTAACCGTTTTAGCTGTTTCAATTTTTTTATAGGACTCCCCATCTCTTTTTATAAAATAAAAATTTTTTTTTTGTGAAAACATTTTTATAAAATTTTTTTTTTAAACAAATGAAATAATTAATAATCAAAATATCAATGCTGTAATACAATGCGATCAAATGTTTGTATTATATTAATTTTAAAGCTTAGGCTTGTGATAAGGTATTAGTTCTCTATTAGCATATAGACTAATGTGTATTTCACACTAAAATGGGTTCTGAGGTGCTATAGCCAATAATATGCCCCTTATAGATTAGTCTCTAAAGTCTAAAAAATAAAAAACAAAAAATGTTTTCACATTGAAAATATTATATATATATATATATATGTACATATTCCAAATAGATATTCCACTAAATAAATTTCTCTGCTCTTCAAATAATTCAAATAATTTAAATGGTGAGAAATGAAACCTGCTTGTTTTTAGGAAAAATTGTATCCCATTTATTAACGAATTAGATTCTGCTATTTTTATATTTTTGTATTTGTATATGTTTTGTATATATTTATATTTTTGTATTTGTATATGTTTTGTTATATAGTGAGTGACTTTGACAATTAGGAATAGAAAAAATTCTTCAACAAACGAATAAGGAGAAGGAGATCAAGGGATAAATGAAGCCACTATTAAAGTAATTAACTTGATGATGTTTGTAACTTAACCAATAAGGGGTTAATTTTGCAGCCTTTATTAGGAGATGAAGACATGGGAACAGTCATCTTGACAAAGGCCTAAAGCCGATACGCGTGGATTGTACTGATTCCCTAAACACCTGTGAGAGTGTTTGCAAGACAAGGAGAGGCTGATTGAAAGCCTCGCATGAACTGTTACTGAGCTCCCAGAACCGTACCATCAAGCCAGGATCAATAGCTTGAACCAACCAAGCAAGGAGGAAGGCTGATTGGTTGAACGGTAGGAGCGGGTTTTTTCAAAAAAAGTGCGCGCACTGAGTTCCTATACGACTACCGACGGAGCAGAAGGAATTCCCTTACGGCATCAGCAAATACTTAGAGCTGCCAGCTACATCATCTAATTCATCTAAGTGAAAGTTCCAACTGTTAAGAAGTTAACCTGGTGGTTATTCAACACCGAGACTGGTTTGTGTTTTCTCAAGTAAGTGAAAACCGTCAATTCAAAATCCAGCATTATTTCTGTGACTTAATTCCAGTTTGCTATAAAGCCACAAATTCGTTACAAAGTTACAAACATCCAAAAAAAGAGTCCGGGTTATTTAAAAACTCATGTGACACAATCACTTTACTCACTGTATGTTACAACATTATAACCCTGGTCCGGAACAGTATCAAATAGAACTATTACTAGTGCTCACGCTGCAGAGGTATCCAAAAAGACTTTGAGATATGCTGCTGTATTAGGTTCCTTGACAACGTTTTCTTATGTTTATTTTATTGCATTTTTGGGTTTATTTTTGAGCCTTTTTTGTATGCATTTAGCTCTTTATTTATTATTCTTAGCTAGTATTATCGTTATTAACTTTTAGTCTTATATGAATTTAACATTGTAACATTAAGGTTTTTACAGTTTGTTAGCACCGGTGCTATTATAGCTATATGTGTCTGAATGTCCTGTGATAAATTGTTTTATTAGTAAATGTACCTTTATTAAACTAGTCCTATTCAACACCCCATTATTTGTATCACAATTTTTTAGCTTAGTGTGTTTTGGCTACATAGGAGTCCTACTAGTATATGTTGTGATTTATACTGTTATAACTTAGCCCCTTGACTTATCAATTTATCTATACTGATAGTTATCACCTTGTGTTTAGACCCAAAGGGGCATTTTATTACTTCTTTTATGCATTGGATCTCAATCAATTTACAACATTGATATTATATTATTAATAATATTTATTTGATTTTATTTGATCTGTTATACAGTTAGCCTTCAGTGGCGCCACCCACACCCCCCTTTTTTCTTAGTTTAACGATTTTTTCACACACTGTGAGGAGTGTGAATAGTGGGTAGGCTACAACTGTCATCACTGAGCTCCCTGACATATCCAACTTAGATTAGGGGTATGTGGGTGGTGGGTTGTAATGTTGGGGGGGTATTGTATGTTTTTGTTTCCAGGCAAAAGAGCTGAATTCTTTGGGGCATGCCCCGCAAAAGGCCCTTTTAAAGGGCTGGTAAGGTAAAAGAGCTTTTCTATTTTTATTTTAGAATAGGGTAGGGCATTTTTTTATTTTGGGGGGCTTTGTTATTTTATTAGGGGGCTTAGAGTAGGTGTAATTAGCTTAAAATTGTTGTAATATTTTTCTAATGTTTGTAAATATTTTTTTTTTTTTTGTAACTTAGTTCTTTTTTTTTTTTGTACTTTAGTTAGTTTATTTAATTGTATTTATTTGTAGGTATTGTATTTAATACATTTATTGATAGAGTAGTGGTAGGTTTAATTGTAGATAATTGTAGGTATTTTATTTAATTAATATATTAATAGTGTAGTGTGAGGTTTAATTGTAACTTAGGTTAGGATTTATTTTACAGGTAATTTTGTAATTATTTTAACTAGGTAACTATTAAATAGTTATTAACTATTTAATAGCTATTGTACCTGGTTAAAATAAATACAAAGTTGCCTGTAAAATAAATATTAATCCTAAAATAGCTACAATATAATTATAATTTATATTGTAGCTATATTAGGATTTATTTTACAGGTAAGTATTTAGCTTTAAATAGGAATAATTTATTTAATAAGAGTTAATTTATTTTGTTAGATTTAAATTATATTTAACTTAGGGGGGTGTTAGGGTTAGGGTTAGACTTAGCTTTAGGGGTTAATACATTTATTAGAGTAGCGGTGAGGTCCGGTTGGCAGATTAGGGGTTAATAATTGTAGGTAGGTGGAGGCGATGTTGGGGACGGCAGATTAGGGGTAATAAATATAATATAGGGGTCGGCGGTGTTAGGGGCAGCAGATTAGGGATACATAGGGATAAAGTAGGTGGCGGCGGTGTGCGGTCGGCAGATTAGGGGTTAAAAATTTTTAATAGAGAGGCGGCAATGTGGGGGGACCTCGGTTTAGGGGTACATAGGTAGTTTATGGGTGTTAGTGTACTTTAGAGCACAGTAGTTAAGAGCTTTATGAACCGGCGTTAGCCCAGAAAGCTCTTAACTCCTGGCTTTTTGCTGCGGCTGCAGTCTTGTCGTTAGATTTCTAATGCTCACTTCAGCCAAGACTCTAAATACCAGCGTTAGAAAGATCCCATTGAAAAGATAGGATACGCAAATGGCGTAGGGGATCTGCGGTATGGAAAAGTTGCGGCTGCAAAGTGAGCATTAGACCCTTTCCTGACTGACTCTAAATACCAGCGGTAGCCCAAAACCAGCGTTAGGAGCATCTAACGCTGGTTTTGACGGCTAACGCCAAACTCTAAATCTAGGCGTTATAAAATATAAAAAGTTGAAAATTATAATAACGTAGCAAGCATACCCAGAATACCCATCTCTGTTTACTAATGGCATTGTTTAACAATTCTTGGGAGGATTTGTGTTACAAAAGTTTATTTATTTTATTTTTTATTTCAAAGTTTATTGTGCATCAAGAAATAACAAATAGTAGTTTGACCAAGTTTTAAACAGTATACGATACTGCAACAGAACAAATACTGTGTAATTTGTATTACAAAGCAACATTAGTTGTGACATATAAAAAAAGTAAATGTTGACCATGTGACAGAGTTTAAGTCACAAAACTTAATGAACAAGGTGCAAATAATGTTGCCTATTAGGTTTGTAGATAGAGTCACTATCTAACCATATAAGTTCTAATAGGTTAATGTTGCCCAGAGTATAAAAAATGTTCCTTTCCATTGAGCTGATAAATGCCATAATGTTTAAAACTGTAGCCCAGCTCAGTGGAGACTCTCGTTTCTATGCCCTAGCTATTGATATTTTTGTAGCAGTCAGTAGGTAAATACATAGATAGCTTTGATGTTTGGGTAGGGGGTGTATCCCTATATGCAATAGTGCAGCTGCTAGGGTTTTCAGTAGGTAAATGCCTAGTCTAGCTAGGGAGGTAAAGCTCAAATTCCATATTGTCGTAAGTTTGGGGCAGTTCTACTATACATGTAAGGAGTCTCACATTCAGTCCTTGGCTAAAGCCTGCCGCTTCCACCTTAAAAACATCGCTAAAATTAGACATTTCGTTACACAAGGTACAACTAAGATTTTAATCCACTCTCATCCTTTCCTGCTTCGACTACAGTAACTCCGTCCTCTCTGGTCTACCTAGCTGCCACATAGCTCCTTTACAATCCATTATGAATGCCTCTGCCAGGCTCATCTTCCTTACTCGTCGATCTTTATCTGCCAATACCTTCACTGGCTTCCTCTTGCCTCTAGGATTAAACACAAAATCCTCACTCTGACATACAAAGCTCTCTACAGCACTGCTCCCTACATTTCAGAACTTGTCTCCAGATACTCTCCCTCCCGTCCCCTTCGATCAGCTCAGGATCTCCTCCTCTCCTCCTCTCTTGTTCTTCCTCACATTCCCATCTATAGGACTTCTCCAGACTGGCCCCCATCTTGTGGAACTCCCTGCCTCGCTCCACAAGACTCTCCCCTAGTTTTTACAGCTTCAAGTGCTCCCTAAAAACTCTACTATTCAGGGACGCTTACAACCAACACTAACCTTTCCTAACTCCATTGCTTCCTCCTTGAACCCCTTAGAGTGTAAGCCTATGAGCCCAGCTGTTTGCAGATCGCCTTCATAAGAGCAGACTACAACAGTGAAACTCTCGGCAGGGCCCTCTACCCACTTGATCCCTGCAAAAGCTATCCTGTATATTGACTATGTTTACAGCGCTGCGGAATCTGTTGGCGCTCTACAAATACCTGATAATAATATTAATAATAATGAGTCACCTGTTTGTCTGCAGCCTCTCCAATATTTTGGTGAGGGGCTAATGTTTAATTTGAATAGTCTAGTAGGCACATAGTACCAATGAGTAAAGAGTTTATAGTAGGTATCGAAATGAGTTGTACAATGGATAGCTTTAGTAGTCAGTGAAATAGTCTTGTTCCATGTTTGTGAAGTGATAGTGGTATTCAGTAATTCTTCCCATTTAGCTAAATGAGGTACTCTATTAACCGTCTCAGTGTTTAGAAAAAAGTTTCACGTTACACTTGTAAATGATGTTTACTTTAGATTAGACACTTTAAAAAAAGGATTTGTTTTCAGTTATATTTTTACACGTTTTGGCAGCTCTTTCTGCTTTGTGAGAAACAAAATATTTAAACAATGTTAGGCAGGGTTAACATGCTACTTTGTACAACGTAAAACAGGAAGAATTAACACTTTACTGCGGACAATAATTAATTATCTGCAACAATGTAAAAGTGGCTGAAATTATCATTACCTCATTTACAGAGTCAAGCTGATCCACAAACCTGATTTAACTATCCATACAAATAAATATGTATATTTGTCTCTAAAGCAGCACTGACTGCTGGGATATAAGATTGCACTAAAGCAGGGCTTGTCAGTATCCTGAATGAGTCTGTGTTGTCTGATGCCCACAGCCTCTGAGGGGAGCAGGATTTGCATATATTGAATATGAATATATATATATATATATATATATATATATATATATATATATATATATATATATATATTATTATTTTTTTTTTTTCTTTTTTGCCTGAAAATGTTAAAAGATGTTTTAATTAGTAGCTCAGTATTGGTTTCGTCTACCTACTAATCCTCACTGGCTAATAAGGACAAAGGTCTCTGCTGTGCTGGTGCAAAGGGCCACGCCTATGGATGTAAAAGACCTCTTTTAGATGCAACAAAGAAAAATGTAACTGTTTTAATGTTCCATTTAGATCAGTTTTACTCTAACCACTGCTATACTCTGCATGAAAGAGTGAGGCTGTACTTGGCATAAAAGATTTCTTTCTCCGTTTCTTCCCAACTGAGGCTACAATTTGCTTTAGAGTATTAGAAGACCCCTCAGAGATTGTTTTAAAGGCCATCTTTACCTTGGAACTGTGTAGGTCATGAAGGGGAGCTCACTAATATGCTTTATGTTAATGAGAGACACTCATTTTACAACATAATGCTCAGTAAAATATGCTGATTATTTATTTCTATGTCAGCAATATTTTTTCAAGAATCGGGCCCCTAATGAGGCTACAATCTAAATCAATGTATAGGTCATGCGTTTGTTTTTTATTCCATCACCTCATTTTTTGATGTCTTGTTTACTGCATCTATTTACCACATCAATTTTAGCAGCAAGTTAAGAAGAATATTTTTTTCATATCTTTTCGCTATTTCCTTGGCACCTTTGATTGGAAAGTTTCATAAGGTGCATTAATTATTGCTAATGAACTCCCGTGTACAACTTGACCTGTTTATCAACTAGACTTTTGCAATTTCCCTGATTTTGCTTGCCTTTTTTGTACAATTGCATGTTGCTGTCTACTCTTTGGATTAACTCCATTGTTCATCTGCTTAACTGTTTCTGACCCCAGCCTGGTTCTGACAATTCTCCGGATTATCCTTGGTACTTTTGCTGCTGGAATGAACCTGACATTTGCCTTTTTCTTTTTTTAAAAAATATCTTTTTATTGTTGTCCGGTAAGGCAATACACACATTCCAATTATTACAGTTTGTGCGGTCATCATGTTAGGTGATACAATTTACAGTGCAGCTCATAAATTATACACAGGATAACACAAAGTAATGTCAAATTGTTGAGTGCAAAGTATTTTCTTCTTTTGTCCACACTTTGTTTCTATCTTACTTGATATCTTTCTGGTCTGTGTGACTACACTCCCCCGACATAATCTTTTTCCATTATCTTTATCACAATTAAGACTAAACCTATATTTAACCAAATCTAACTAACAACATTAATAAACCTATAAATCCAGTATTGTTACTCTTGAGGCCCAGCGGCGGTAAAAAAAAAAAAAAAAAAAAAAAAAAAAAGGGGAGGGGAGGGGGGGGGGAAAGGGGGAGAGAGGAGGGGGAGTCATTCCACTTACGGAGTAATTGTCGTTTAAAATAAATGTGCCCACTCCCCTCTCAGTTCCGCTTCAGTAAAAAGAACTGAGTCTTTAAATGGGGTCAGAATCAGTCTTTGAATCTCTAATTCAAAGGTAAGTATGAGTCTGCGCCATTTACGCAGGAATAAACCCAGCCTGTTCTGAACATCCATCCTAACATCCATTTGTTCCGTAAATATCTGTGTTCTAAGTAGGTTCCTAAAGCCCGCAAAGGAAGGGCTCTTCCTTATTGTCCAGTTTTTTAAGATACATTTTCTAGCTAACAATATTACTAGACTCAATACTGCGTCCTGTTGTCTGTGTTGTGTTTCCCAGTGTAAAAAGAGGATAGTTTCTGGACGGAGCGTGAGGTGTATCTGTAAGGACTTATTAATCCAATATTGTATTTTACTCCAGTATTGTCTGACTGCTGGACATTCCCACATATAATGTAAGAGAGTAGGGGCCTCTACTGCACATCTCACGCATTGATTAGGGCGCATAGGCACCCATTTGGCTAGTGCTCTTGGTGTGACATAGTATCTATTGAGGAAACGTATCTGGGATTCCCTGTACATGGCGGACAACGTGGCTGATTTAGTTCTTTCGAGACCTCTTCTTATGTCCTCCCAAGTAATGCCCTCAATTCTCTCACGAGCCCACCCTGCTTGCACTGAGTCCCTTGTGCTCTGTGCTCTTTGCTGTATGAGTGTCTGATAGATTTCCGATAAGGAGAACTTACCCATTTTGTACAATGTTTGTGTAATGCGGAAGGGTGAACCCTCCCAAAATTCAGGTGCGTTCCGAATTAGAGTATTAATATAGTGGCGTACCTGTAGGAAGGCAAAGAAGTGTGTTCTCGGTATCCCAAACTCTCTCTGTAAGGCACCAAAATTTTTTACCTCCTTTGTAAGCGGGGTTAATAATTGTTTAAGCGATTTCAGACCTTTCTGCTCCCAGACCATAAAGGGCTGGGTTTCCGAACCCGCCGGGAAGTCCGGGTTTTTGACAATAGGCAGGTAGCTTGAAGCATGACAGGATTTCTTCAGAAACTTATGAGCCTGATGCCAAGCCTTTAATGGTTCGCTGAATAACATATTAAGGCCTAGAGCCCTCAAAGATCTCATATTTGAGATATGCTGTAGGTATGCTAGGGAAACGTCCCCCAGAACCGCCTGCTCCAGAGAGGGTCGACAAAAGTGATGAGTTCCCACCTGCCAGTCCAGTACTAGGCATATTAGGGCCGCCCAATTATACAGCCTGAAGTCTGGCAAAGCCAGAAACCCATTAAGAAAACCCATGCTCAATTTTTCCCTCGAGATTCGTGGCTTACCCCCCTTCCAAATGAAGCGGGTCGCCGCTGAGTTTAACATTTTGACATCTGCTTTCCTTAAGAGTAGAGGGAGCATAAGAAGCGGATAAAGAAGGCGGGGGAGTATCACCATTTTAAGGAGATTGATCCTACCTGAGAGTGACAAAGGAAGCGATCTCCAGCTATTCATCTGCGCCTGCAGTTTTGCGCATACAGGTGTCAAATTATTAGCGTATAGCTTGTTTGGGTTTGCAGAAATCTTAATGCCAAGATATGTGATATAATATTTAGCCACATATTTGAGTCAACTTTTCTGAGAAGCCACAGGATCTCAGATTTATGCATATTGACTTTATAACCTGAGAACAGGCCAAAGTCGGTGAGGGTTTCTAGTATATGCGGTATATATGTATGGGGGTTTTGTACAAACAAGAGCATGTCATCCGCATATAGCGCCAGATGCTGTGGGTGTCCTGCCAAATCTATGCCAGGAAAGACCTGTTTTAACTTGATAGCCAGCGGTTCAAGGGCAATGTTAAAGAGGAGGGGTGATAAGGGACAACCCTGTCAGGTTCCTCTATGTAAATAGATGTTTGCCGAGAATATATTGTTGACTAGTATATTAGCAAAGGGGGCACAATACAAATTTTTGATAAAAGTTAGAAAGGGGCCAGAGAAGTGAGCCTTAGCCAAGGTGTAGAAAAGGTGGTCCCACTTCACTCGGTCGAAGGCCTTCTCTGCGTCAAGCGACAGCAGGAAGGCCTCCGTGTCATCTCTCACTACATCACCCTTCCTTTTGGTCCAAAAGTGTTGGATGACCTGTAGAATCCTACAGACATTGACCACTGACGATCTTGCATACATGAATCCCGTTTGATCCATGTGGATAATGTCAGGTAGTATAAATTTAAGTCTTTCTGCCAATAGTTTAGTTAATATCTTGTAATCAGAGTTTAGTAAAGAGATTGGCCGGTAGGACTCTGGTAGAACGCTGTCCTTCCCCGGCTTGGGTATGAGAGTGATATATGCCGCGGAGAATTCCGGTACCGGCGCTTTCTCCCCCTTGAAGTAAGTAGTATATAAACTCGCCAATGTCGTGGAGACCTGATCCTTTAGGAGCCGATAGAATTCTATCGGCAATCCATCCGGGCCTGAGGCTTTGCCTAGCGACATGGACATTATCGTTCTCTGGATCTCTTCCTCCCCTATGGGGGCATTTAGTTTCTCCAGTTGGGAATCTGAGATCTGTGGAATGTTGATATTTTCCCAAAACTTATCTTTTAGCTCGGCGTTTGGGGAACCCTCACTGGTATAAGATAATAAAAGAGAATATAAGGGAAGCGCTAAAGGAAAGCCAAAGGTATCAGACACTTAAATTAAATAAACATTTATTAAAACATTTATTAAACATGTAAATCTAACATAAAAGGGACGTCTCCCCAAATAGCACTGTTAAAATATTATAAAATCAGTTCCTAAATCGGGTAAAAAGCTAGCTGGTATATTATATACACTATGTGCACTTGTATACGGCTCTATCAACATCAATAGGTACAGTGTATATACACTAATAAATCACAAGCAGTCCAAAAGAAAAAAGTTTCAGCCACCAAGCTGCCAATCAAAAAATGAAGTAGGACTGTCAGACAGAATACTCTGAAAAATCCACAATTCTTTAAGCGAGATTGATACCCATCAATATCAGTTGTATTATACGTTAGATTCTAGGCAGTTTACTTTACCCACGATCTGTATAAGGTTCACCTTCCTTTTTCGGTATCCTCCTCGAGTGGATCCGACTACAGTTTCTCGGCATCTGACGTCACTGAATAGAGTTCCGGTAAAGGGAAAACAGCCAGATCTTTGCGCTTCTTGTACACTTCACAGGTACAATTCCTTCACATCCACCCTGCACTTAGTGCTTGATGCACGCAAGGTTATAGACAAGATAGTAGAACGGTGGGCACTAGAGTGAATATTGAAAGTTCATTCAAACCACATGCCGTAACATAGATACTCCAACTAGGAAAACAAAGTCCCAATACTATAACCCGGGTTAGGATTATGAATTCCAAAGGTGTTGTAAAATTGCATATAGATGCCAAAATGTAGTCCTGCCAACACAGCCGACGCGTTTCGCCCACTTATGGGCTTTATCAAAATAGTGATGGCAAGTCTGAATATCTTTATTTAAAGGGGTATCTTCAATTTGATTGGTGCTGGTTTAGATTGGCAATCTTCTTTTAAGGTGGTATTTTGCTCCATCTGCAGCTTCTTCTTAAGGCGGTATTATGATATTTAAGTAGTGCAACATAGTTAAACCTTTTTGTGCTTATACAATTCTAATTGTTCTATTTTACAAAGGTAATCCTAACTTGATTATCTATCCCCCATAGGGATGAAATTACATAGGAAATAAATAAAATCTCAAATATATTATAAATCTACTGTCTCAAAACATATGAAAACATATAGGTACTGCTAAGTATATAACTAGCATCAGATGTGCATATATAAATATAAAATTTATTTGTGATAATCTTTAAAGTCCTAATGTGAATAAATAGATACAGAAAAAAAAAAATTAATTATAAAATTGTGTTACTCAAATAGGAAAGGGGACAAATCTAATTCCGAATTCAGCCCTTTGGGGTATAAGGTGTCATACTTATAAATGTATACGGCCTCCCTTATTAGGAGCATTTTTTCAATATTCCCACCCCTCCAGTGATTTTTTATCTTGTGTATCCCCCAATATTTTAAATCTTTTGTGTTCCCCCCCGTGAACCTCCTTAAAGTGCTTGTATAAGTGCGTATTTTCTTTTTCTTTTTCTATACATAAAAGGTGTTCCCTTATTCTATCCCGGAGACTCCTTTTAGTCTCTCCGAAATAGAATAAGTTACATGTACATTTAAGTACGTATATAACATTCTTGTGGGTGCATCTTATTAGTTCCTTAATTGTGATATTTTCACCTATATTATTGATCCTGAGACTGTTTAGTTTAGAGCTATGTGAGCACGCTTTACACGTATAACAGGGGAAATATCCTGCTATCCTCTTACCCTCCAAGTTTAACTGTTTAGTATTTCTAATTTTATGGCGTATTTCACTAGGAGCCAAGATGGTTTTGAAATTTTTAGCTTTCTTAAAAATGAAGGTAGGTTTGTCCGCCAGCTGGTCACCTATAATATTATCTTCCTTCAATAAGTGCCAATTTCTCTTTATAATTTTTTTAATTAGATAGTGATCTGCATTATAGTCTGTCACAAAGGGAACAATAATTTTATCTGTTTTAATAGGCTCTTTCATTTTGTAATTTAGTAGGTAGTCCCTATTTTTCTTTTTTGCTTTCTGTATTGCTTCTGAGATATTATTTTCTTCATAACCCTTTACAGTGAATTTTTCTGCTAGCCTCACTACCTGCCTTTCAAAGTCCTCGACCCTTGAACAGTTCTTTCTAATGCGTAGGCTCTGGCAAAAGGGGATGTTATTCTTCCATAATTACAAATGACAGCTATCCACATGTAGCAGATTGTTGCAATCCACCTCTTTAAAATGGGTTTGTGTTTCAAATTTCTCATTTAATACCATAATTTCCAAATCTAGGAACACCACTTTTTCTTTGCTGTAGTTACTTATAAATTTAAGACCGTAATTATTCACGTTCATCTCCTCAAATAATTTAACCAACTCTTGTTCAGGTCCCTTCCATACTATTAATAGGTTATCTATATAACGCTTATAGAGTACGAGGTTTGCACCGAGATCACTTCTATTGAAGAAACTTTCTTCCCAAACACCCATAAAGAGGTTTGCATAACTCGGTGCAAACCTCGTACCCATCGCGGTCCCTTCTATTTGTAGGAAGAATTTATTGTCGAACGCAAAATAGTTGTGCTCCAGTATATACTTAATATTATTTAAAATGAATTTTTTCTGATCATCCTTCATATTGGGGTCTTTTTCTAAATAATGTCTGACAGCATTTAGGCCATGTTCATGCTTAATTATAGTATATAATGACAACACGTCACAGGTCGCCATTATTATATCATTACTCCATTCTATCAATTTCAAAGAGTTTAAGACTTGAGTAGAGTCCTTGAGGTAAGAGTCTAGATTAGATACATAGGGTTGAAGAAATTTATCGATATATTGAGATATATTTGCTGTAATAGAGTTTATCCCAGAGACTATTGGTCTCCGCGGGGGGTTAACCAAGCTCTTGTGGATCTTCGGTAGGAAGTAAAAAATAGGGATCCTGGGGTAATCAGATGTTAAATATGCAAACTCTTTATCATTTAAAATTCCCTTTTTCTGACCCTCTATTAAAATCTTATCTAAAATGGTTTTATATCTTTTTGTTGGATCATTAGTTAGTAATCTGTAAGTTTTCTTATCATTGAGGAGTCTGTAGGCTTCCATCATATACTTAGTTGTGTCCATCACTACCCCGGGGATAAATTAGTCTCTGGGATAAACTCTATTACAGCAAATATATCTCAATATATCGATAAATTTCTTCAACCCTATGTATCTAATCTAGACTCTTACCTCAAGGACTCTACTCAAGTCTTAAACTCTTTGAAATTAATAGAATGGAGTAATGATATAATAATGGTGACCTGTGACGTGTCGTCATTATATACTATAATTAAGCATGAACATGGCCTAAATGCTGTCAGACATTATTTAGAAAAAGACCCCAATATGAAGGATGATCAGAAAAAATTCATTTTAAATAATATTAAGTATATACTGGAGCACAACTATTTTGCGTTCGACAATAAATTCTTCCTACAAATAGAAGGGACCGCGATGGGTACGAGGTTTGCACCGAGTTATGCAAACCTCTTTATGGGTGTTTGGGAAGAAAGTTTCTTCAATAGAAGTGATCTCGGTGCAAACCTCGTACTCTATAAGCGTTATATAGATGACCTATTAATAGTATGGAAGGGACCTGAACAAGAGTTGGTTAAATTATTTGAGGAGATGAACGTGAATAATTACGGTCTTAAATTTATAAGTAACTACAGCAAAGAAAAAGTGGTGTTCCTAGATTTGGAAATTATGGTATTAAATGAGAAATTTGAGACACAAACCCATTTTAAAGAGGTGGATTGCAACAATCTGCTACATGCAGATAGCTGTCATTTGCAATTATGGAAGAATAACATCCCCTTTGGCCAGAGCCTACGCATTAGAAAGAACTGTTCAAGGGTTGAGGACTTTGAAAGGCAGGTAGTGAGGCTAGCAGAAAAATTCACTGTAAAGGGTTATGAAGAAAATAATATCTCAGAAGCAATACAGAAAGCAAAAAAGAAAAATAGGGACGACCTTCTAAATTACAAAATGAAAGAGCCTATTAAAACAGATAAAATTATTGTTCCCTTTGTGACAGACTATAATGCAGATCACTATCTAATTAAAAAAACTATAAAGAGAAATTGGCACTTATTGAAGGAAGATAATATTATAGGTGACCAGCTGGCGGACAACCTACCTTCATTTTTAAGAAAGCTAAAAATTTCAAAACCATCTTGGCTCCTAGTGAAATACGCCATAAAATTAGAAATACTAAACAGTTAAACTTGGAGGGTAAGAGGATAGCAGGATATTTCCCCTGTTATACGTGTAAAGCGTGCTCACATAGCTCTAAACTAAACAGTCTCAGGATCAATAATATAGGTGAAAATATCACAATTAAGGAACTAATAAGATGCACCCACAAGAATGTTATATACGTACTTAAATGTACATGTAACTTATTCTATTTCGGAGAGACTAAAAGGAGTCTCCGGGATAGAATAAGGGAACACCTTTTATGTATAGAAAAAGAAAAATAAAATACGCACTTATACAAGCACTTTAAGGAGGTTCACGGGGGGAACACAAAAGATTTAAAATATTGGGGGATACACAAGATAAAAAATCACTGGAGGGGTGGGAATATTGAAAAAATGCTCCTAATAAGGGAGGCCGAATACATTTATAAGTATGACACCTTATACCCCAAAGGGCTGAATTCGGAATTAGATTTGTCCCCTTTCCTATTTGAGTAACACAATTTTATAATTAAATTTTTTTTTTCTGTATCTATTTATTCACATTAGCACTTTAAAGATTATCACAAATAAATTTTATATTTATATATGCACATCTGATGCTAGTTATATACTTAGCAGTACCTATATGTTTTCATATGTTTTGAGACAGTAGATTTATAATATATTTGAGATTTTATTTATTTCCTATGTAATTTCATCCCTATGGGGGATAGATAATCAAGTTAGGATTACCTTTGTAAAATAGAACAATTAGAATTGTATAAGCACAAAAAGGTTTAACTATGTTGCACTACTTAAATATCATTATACCGCCTTAAGAAGAAGCTGCAGATGGAGCAAAATACCACCTTAAAAGAAGATTGCCAATCTAAACCAGCACCAATCAAATTGAAGATACCCCTTTAAATAAAGATATTCAGACTTGCCATCACTATCTTGATAAAGCCCAAAAGTGGGCGAAACGCGTCGGCTGTGTTGGCAGGACTACATTTTGGCATCTATATGCAATTTTATAACACCTTTGGAATTCATAATCATAACCCGGGTTATAGAATTGGGACTTTGTTTTCCTAGTTGGAGTATGTATGTTACGGCATGTGGTTTGAATGAACTTTCAATATTCACTCTAGTGCCCACCGTTTCTCTTTTTTTGGCCAATTTGAGCCACCGTAGTCTGTGACGTCAGACTACCACCATCAGGAAAAAGACCGGACGAGAATTACCCTGCTTCCAGACGCGGGACAAAAGCGCCACATTAACGCCACAGCAGTCCTGTATGCTGCTTAAAATTCCTAATGGTAACCTGGCTTTACCATAAAGGACAAGGAAAGAAATAAGGTATTATATTCACAACCTGACAGATGCTTCCTGAAAAAAGCAGTTTAAGGTAACCTGGTATTACCTGCACTTCGGATTACTTCATTTTCGTTTACTATAGGATTGGATAACATAACGGACTTTGAGTCTGATCTCACAAGGTACTTTTAATATAAAAAGGAGACGGCACTGAAATTTACATTTGCCTAACATTTTGCATATGCCAATACTCTTTATCTGTGCACAGAAAAGAACTTTTAAAGAACTTTTTATCCATTTTTCAGTTCAATCATAATCATGTTGGAATATGTATATGGCTATTTCTTATACTAAGGCTTGCTACTAATCTTTAAAATTTTAGCTTTATTAACTTAGCTTTATTAATTTTAGCTTTTTTACTTAGCTCTATTAACATTGCTTTTTTGCACAACTGTCTACTACATGAACTAAGGTATTATTCATTTAATAGCTGTTTAGCTTACACATTTTTAGTTTACACACTTTTAGTTTACACACTTTTTAGCTGACACAATTTTAGTTGACACTTTAACCTCTATTTTTTCCTATTATTTTTCCATGATTCTCTAATCCACTGCACCAATTACACTTGCTGTATATACTAACCGTATCTGTTGTTATATTAACCTCATTAACTATACTAACTATATTAACTATATGTGCTGTGTATACTAACTATATCCTCTGCTCAGTACACTCACCACACCTACTTCTTATCTTTTTATCTTTTTGCCTCTGTCATTTTTGCTGAAAAAAGAAAACTTTATTATATCAGCTTTTTAACATAAATTTAATTAAATTTAATTGTTTTTAAATAAATTTTCAAAGAATAAATTTTCAAAGAAGATTAATTTTAATCACCATTTTTTATTAAATAAATATTATCTTATATATAATATATTTTATGTCCAGATTGATTATTTCAACCATATTCCGTTTCACCTCAATAGTTTTAGCTTTAGGACCACTCAGCCTGGCCTTTAGCGCAGGAAGACAATTAACATAGACCTATACCCTTGCGTGCATCAAGCACTAAGTGCAGGGTGGATGTGAATTGTACCTGTGAAGTGTACAAGAAGCGCAAAGATCCGGCTGTTTTCCCTTTAACGGAACTCTATTCAGTGACGTCAGACGCCGAGAAACTGTAGTCGGATCCACTCGAGGAGGATACCGAATAAGGAAGGTGAACCTTATACGATCAGGAGATCGTGGGTAAAGTAAACTGCCTAGAATCTAACGTATAATACAACTGATATTGATGGGTATCAATCTCGCTTAAAGAATTGTGGATTTTTCAGAGTATTCTGTCTGACAGTCCTACTTCATTTTTTGATTGGCAGCTTGGTGGCTGAAACTTTTTTCTTTTGGACTGCTTGTGATTTATTAGTGTATATACACTGTACCTATTGATGTTGATAGAGCCGTATACAAGTGCACATAGTGTATATAATATACCAGCTAGCTTTTTACCCGATTTAGGAACTGATTTTATAATATTTTAACAGTGCTATTTGGGGAGACGTCCCTTTTATGTTAGATTTACATGTTTTAATAAATGTTTTAATAAATGTTTATTTAATTTAAGTGTCTGATACCTTTGGCTTTCCTTTAGCGCTTCCCTTATATTCTCTTTTATTATCTTATATCCACTTGTGACATTTATAGGGATATTGTCATTTAGGGGGAGTCTGGTATCTATGTCCTAGCGCACCCTATATACATCTTTAGCTATAGCCCTCACTGGTATATAGAGTGGTATAATAAGACGCGAATGCTTCTGCTATTGAATCAGCGTCTCTCAACATTTGCCTTTTTCTAACGATTCTACGGATTTCCGTTGGTCCATTTGCTGCTCAGTTGGTTTGCCCTTGGATTGACTCTTTTTATGGCCAGATGATCATAATTTCTACATCTTGGAGAGAAATTATAGTGCATACTTCATAGGGGCTGAGCTCACTTAATTCCCTGATAAAAAAGGGTGTAACTCTTTCTGACAGTTAAATAAATGTAATGTGAAATTTGAGCAAACTTCTCCTGCATAAAGCTGGCAAGATAAATCATGGGAACTCTTCTATTCAGTCCAGGGAACTCCTGTGTCCCTCCCACTTTCTGAAATTCTCAGGTTTATTTCATATATAACAAATACAAAGTACAATGTAATTTTTAAAAGATACACAGAAATATATAAAGTATGATCCTAATTTGTTAAAGATACACAAAAACATTAAAAGCATAATCAGAATTTGTAAAATCACAATCCTAAATACACTGTTATATACAAAATCTAAATTCATTAAAATACAAAATACAAATAAATGTAAATCTTAAATGTAATAAAACTTAAAGAACAAAATCTAAACTCTAAAGTAGTATAAAAAACAAAGTATAACGTGTAAATGTAAAAAAACGTTGTGTCATGCAGAACTATATTGCAGTAGGCTTGTCTCTCCTTCACATCTAGAAAAACAGGGAATACCCCTCTGAGAAATATAGAAACATTTGTCTGTCTTGAATCTTGTGAGGGATCTTGCTGTGCTGGAGGATCATTTCAGATCATCATTTGACCTGATATCTTTAGATCATTGGTCCCTGCTGTTCCAAACTGTGACCTTTAAATAGCCCAATTAGTAAAAAATGACATGCTCTAGTCAATTGGAGCATGTAATTTTATAACTAGCAACCCTAAATAACTGGATTACGAGTTTTGCGTTAGAGGCTATGTGGTGCTAACAAGCAGTTTATGCTCACCGCTCACTTACAGACAGCGCTGGTATTACGGGTTTTTACAAACCCAGCGTTAACAGACAAAAAGCGAGCGTAGAGCAAAATTTTGCTCCACATTTCACTCCAATACCAGCGCTGCTTATGTTAGCGGTGAGCTGGTGTAACACAATTTCCCCATAGGAATCAACGGGGAGAGACGGCTGAAAAAAAGTCTAACACCTGCAAAAAAGCAGTGTTTAGCTCATAAAACAACCCCATTGATTCCTATGGGGAAATAAAATTTATTTTACACCTAACACCTTAACATGAACCCCAAGGCTAAACACCCCTAATCTTACACTTTTTAACCCCTAATCTGCCACCTCCGACATCGCCGCCACCTACGTTAAAACTATTAACCCCTAATCTGCCACTCCGTACATCGCCGCCACCTACATTATACTTATTAACCCCTAATCTGCTGCCCCCAACATTGCCGACACCTACATTATATTTAATAACCCCTAATCTGCCACCCCCAATGTTGCCGACACCTACATTATATTTATTAACACCTAATCTGCCACCCCCAACGTCGCCGCCACTATTCTAAATTTATTAACCCATAAACCTAAGTATAACCCTAACCCCCCCTAAATTAAATATAATTTAAATAAATCTAAATAATATTCATATCATTAACTAAATTATTCCTATTTAAAACTAAATACTTACCTGTAAAATAAACCCTAAGATAGCTACAATATAACTAATAGTTACATTGTATCTATCTTAGGGTTTATTTATATTTTACAGGCAAGTTTGTATTTATTTTAACTAGGTAGAATAGTTACTAAATAGTTATTAACTATTTAATAAATACCTAGCTAAAATAAATACAAATTTACCTGTAAAATAAAACCTAACCTAAGTTACACTAACACCTAACACTACACTATAATTAAATTATTTCCCTAAATTAAATACAATTAAATAAAAATTAGCTAAAGTACAAAAAACCCCCCACTAAATTACAGAAAATAATAAACAAATTGCAAGATTTTTAAACTAATTACACCTAATAATCCCCCCCCAAATAAAAAAAGCCCTAGCTTACATTAAATTACAAATAGCCCTTAAAAGGGCCTTTTGCGGGGCATTGCCCCAAAGTAATCAGCTCTTTTACCTGTAAAAAAAATTACAAATCCCCCCCAACATTAAAACCCACCACAAACACAACCAACCCTACTCTAAAACCCACCCAATACCCCCTTAAAAAAAACCTAACACTAACCTCTTGAAGATCACCTTACCGGAAGAAGTCTTCATCCAACCGAGCCGAAGTCCTCATTGAAGCTTGGAGAAGTCTTTATCCAAGCCGGGCGAAGTGGTCCTCCAGACAGGCAGAAGTCTTCATCCAGACGGCATCTTCTATCTTCATCCATCCGGCACGGAGCGGGTCCATCTTCAAGACATCCGATGCGGAGCATCCACTTCATCCAACGGCTAACACTGAATGAAGGTTCCTTTAAATGACGTCATCCAATCAGCCAATAGGATTGAGCTTGCATTCTATTGGCTGATTGGAACAGCCAATAGAATGCGAGCTCTATCCTATTGGCTGATTGCATCAGCCAATAGGATTTTTTCTACCTTAATTCTGATTGGATGATAGAATTCTATCAGCCAATTGGAATTGAAGGGGCGCCATCTTGGATGACGTCATTTAAAGGAACCTTCATTCAGTGTTAGCCGTCGGATGAAGAGGATACTCCACGCCGGATGTCTTGAAGATGGACCCACTCTGCGCCAGATGGATGAAGATAGAAGATGCCGTCTGAATGAAGATTTCTGCCCATCAGGAAGATCACTTCGCCCGGCTTCGATGAAGACTTCTCCCGGCTTCGTTGAGGACTTCGGCCCGGTTGGATGAAGACTTTTCCCAGTAAGGTGATCTTCAAGGGGTTAGTGTTAGGTTTTTTTAAGGGGGTATTGGGTGGGTTTTAGAGTAGGGTTGGTTGTGTGGGTGGTGGGTTTTAATGTTGGGGGGATTGTAATTTTTTTTACAGGTAAAAGAGCTGATTACTTTGGGACAATGCCCCGCAAAAGGCCCTTTTAAGGGCTATTTGTAATTTAGTGTAGGGTAGGGCTTTTTTATTTTGGGGGGGGGGTTAGATTAGGTGTAATTAGTTTAAAAATCTTGTAATTTGTTTATTATTTTCTGTAATTTAGTGTTTGGTGTTTTTTGTACTTATTTGTATTTATTTTAGCTAGGTATTTATTAAATAGTTAATAACTATTTATTAACTATTCTACCTAGTTAAAATAAATACAAACTTGCCTGTAAAATAAAAATAAACCCTAAGATAGATACAATGTAACTATTAGTTATTTTATTTTTATTCTTTTAATTATATTTAAGTTAGGGCGTTAGGGTTAGACTTAGATTTAGGGGTTAACAACTTTAGTATAGTGGCGGCGACATTGGGGGTGGCAGATTAAGGGTTAATAAATGTAGGTAGGTTTGGCAATGTTAGGGACGGCAGATTAGCGGTTAATAAAATTTAACTAATGTTTGTGAGGCGGGAGTGCGGCGGTTTAGGGGTTAATATTTTTTTCTTTAGTGGCGGCGATGTCCGGTTTGGCAGATTAGGGGTTAAAAAAATATTTTAGTGTTTGCGATGCGGGAGGGCCTCGGTTTAGGGGTTAATATGTAGTTTATATGTGTTAGTGTACTTTTTAGCACTTTAGTTAAGAGTTTTATGCTACGGCGTTGTAGTGTAAAACTCTTAACTACTGACTTTAAAATGCGGTACCAGTCTTGACAGGAGAGGGACTACCGCTCACTTTTTGGCAGACTTGTAATACCGGCGCTATGCAAGTCCCATTGAAAAAAGAGGATACGCAATTTACGTATGTGGATTTGCAGTATTTCCAAGTCTGGCCAAAAAAGTGAGCGGTAAACCTGTACCTGCAAGACTCGTAATACCAGCGGGCATTAAAAAGCAGCGTTAGGACCGGCCAACGCTGCTTTTTAAGCCTAACGCAAAACTTGTAATCTAGCCGTGTGTTTTTAAGCCCCCACAAAGGGGTTAAACACAAGTTAGAAATACCACTCTGAACTCACAGATCACTGCTGGTCCCAAGCAGAAAATGCTGCTGATCCAATCAGAAGCACTAGTTCCACATGTGAGTAATGCTCTGCAAGGCCTGAGCAGTATTTCTACTATGTGTTTAATCCATTTGCAGAGGGTAAACACACATTAGTCTAGCATTGATAGGCATAACATTACATGCTCTAATGGATTAGATCCTCTAATTTTTTTTTACTATAATGGCCCTTTGATACAAGTACTATTTTGTTGTTTTTTTTGTAATACATTGCTCATACTAGAATTACATAGTCCTGACAGTATATCCATGTACTAAAAAATAAAAAATTCACACAAATATTTCTAAAAAATTAGTTTTAATATTTTTTATAAAACATCTTTTAAAATATAATATTTAATAAACAATAAGTCACTGTACCCGTCTCCTCAATTATCATCTGCCATCTCTGTCTGCGTTTTATTTGCTCCTTCCGACCCCATTAATTAGAATTCAGTTTGCAGATTCATGCTTTCATTCATCCTCAATTAGTTTTCTGATCCATTTCTCCCCAAGGGAGACTACACTCTGTTTGAAAACTTTCATCTATCCCACCCCCCACTCACACCTTACTAACCTCCTATTACCTTTATGGGCCATAAGAATAACAATCCTTTAATAAGAATCGGCTGTATTTTTCAAAGATGGAAACAAACTCTGGTTAACAATAGTTTACTGAGCTGGAGTCACACTCTTATGTTTTCGCCTCTAATAAAATCACTTCATTTTACAGACCTACAATGCCTCCCAATTTTTTTAATCTTTCTCTAACATTGATACTACATGGAAGAATTTAAAGGGACAGTCTAGGCCAAAATAAACTTTCATGATTCAGATAGAGCATGTCATTTTAAACAATTTTCCAATGTACTTTTATCACCAATTTTGCTTTGTTCTCTTGGTATTCTTAGTTGAAAGCTTAATCTAGGAGGTTCATATGCTAATTTCTTAGACCTTGAAGGCCACCTCTTTTCAGAATGCATTTGAACAGTTTTTCACCACTAGAGGGTGTTAGTTCACGTATTTCATATAGATAACACTGTGCTCCTGCATTTTGCAGAGGCTTAGATACAAGATAATCACAGAGGTTAAAAGTATATTAATATAACTGTGTTGGTTATGCAAAACTGGGGAATGGGTAATAAAGGGATTATCTATCTTTTAAAACAATAAAAATTCTGGTGTAGACTGTCCCTTTAACTTTGTATATTTTTGGTATAGGAACATAATTACTGTATTAGTGAAAAAAGTAGAAGAATTAATGTACATTTATATTCATCTTCCATTTTTGTTATGTTATTAAAATTGTCTTTAGAATATTAGTTTTATTTCTGATATATAATGATATTCAAATAAAAAATCTTCTGTTTGCAAACAAAACTAAATCTGCATTTATCCATAAAGATTTTTAGAATAACAGATCTTTTTCCATTGTCTTACAAAGATATGTAACATTTTCTATTTTTTTTATACATTTATATATCATTCTCAAGGTTAATCACAAAAATATAACTCGACATTTACTTTCACAGACATATACGTTTTCAATAAGTATTGTGTGAACTTGCGGCTTTTTTACATTTATGAGACACAGAAATCTAGCTTAGAATATCCCAATAGCATTACTCCATTCTCCATTTGTAGAGTTTCTTACTAGTGGCTCCTAAAAAACACTTATGACTAGCACACAAGATAGAAATATAGATCAATGTTGCTATTTATTAACTATTTATGACTTTTCTTGCAATATATAAGATACAATTCTTGAATAATGTTATATATAACCACTTGTTAGCAAAACTCATTTAAAAAACTATGAACATTAAAAAACTAATAATGAAAGATTAAATCTAAAATGTATGATAAGGATTTTTTTTATTAGAATAATTGATTTAAAATAAGAACTTGTATTGGATGTTTACATCTGAACTAAATCAGTGTATCATGTCTAATACGTTAAATAATGGTGACAAATATGTAGATGTTATGAGATTGAATGTGTTTGGGTGTGAAAAAATATCAATATATATTATTAGAAAGAGATAGTATTCAAGAAAAAGTACCAGCGCTCAGTTGTTCTACAGACAAATAGGGTCAACGTATTTATAAAGGTGGCAAGAGAATATTGTTAAATTACCACACTAGTTGAAGAAAATATATATAGGTCTGGGATGTGTGTGTTCCCTGTAAGATCTTAATGTGCTCTTATTGAACTTATATGATTAAAGTATTAAGCTGCATGAATGTATACGATTCAGTGTACCCCTAACACTGTTGAAAAATTGTGTACAAGAGAAATATCGAAAAAATATTTAGCGCTACCAATACTCAGACTGTATAAAAGTATGAACGGTTTTACCAGAAAGAAATGGTATGCAATGAAATGAAATAAAATAAAATGTCTCTTGATTGAAGTAGACAAATTTCCTTAGTCTTATAAAAAAAGGGTTTTCAGATGATGATTATGAACAAGTACGATGAATATTTATACGTTCAAGATGTATAATTTATCAATACAACTAAATGGTAACAGTAATGCTGGTACTAGAAGACCAGTGGTGTGCCCTTACCAGAGGGTACCCTCATCATATGAGGTAATGTCTGAGTGTCTGGGTCGGTGTCTCTCCGGTATATCTTGGCAGTCTTCCCTGTGGTTGGAGGATTTTCTTATCCTTTGTTTCTTTTATTCATGCCAGGCTTGTGTATGGTACTTTCAACCTTAGAGTCTCCTAGTCCCTGATATTGCTGACTTGTTATCTCTCCGCAGTATGGTAATGCGATATAGGTCTTGGCTCTCACCGTGTAGGATGAAATATGGCAAGGAAAGAAAAAGAGCACATAGCGTATACTGTATAAAAAAATATATATTTATTACATACAAGGCAGGTGTAAGAAATGCACTCACATTTATTACCCTCAATCCGTATGAGGTAAGCAATGGCGTGTAGAGTATATATTTATACACCTTAGGCAGGTGTTGCTGAGGTAAGTGTCTGTTGATAAATTAATTTGGTATGTCCTGGTAATAAAGTCACTTCACGTAGTGTCCCCTCTGTGTCCCAAAACAGAAAGCTGTTAGGCTTCCCTGTTAGCAAAGGCTATGTTCGTGCAGGTGAAGGTTGGAATGCTGATATGTTAAAGCAGCCTAGGATGAGCTGCTGGTGTAGTGTAAAGTTCGATAGGCCTATAGTCTTACTGACTGTATTGTGAGGCTGCTATCAGACTACTGTGTTTATGCAAATGCGGATATGTCAGGGCAGCGTAGAAAATGCTGCCAAAGGTAATGATAAAGTACTTAGAAGTGCCGCGGTTGGCGGTCAAAAAGGTATTTCTGCACAGGTATGCAAAGTATCTTATTAACCGCAGTTAAAAGGCTGATGCTAGTTGCAGTCGCTAAGGTAAAAAAGAGCTAAGCCACACTCTGTAAAGGTAAATCCTTACGCGTTTCGAAGCGTGGGGTTGCTTCTTCGTCAGAGGAGTTTGTGGCTTGCTAATCAAAGGTGCTGGCTTTTAAAGGTCCAAGAGTGGGCGTCTCTTTTACCTTTGCGTAACGCATGTTTACGTTATGGCGGGTGCGGCTGCAATTGTGTATGTTGCCTAGGTTACAGTGGTTTACCGAGTAAGTACTAGTAAACCAGGGAGCTAAGTATGTCGTTCTAGGCTGAATCGATATTTTTGGTGCCAATAGAAAAGGGATTAAGAATAGAGGGGGGAGAGAAAAACACTAAATGCCCTTTTTAGTTACCGTAATGGCATTTGCTTATTATTTTCTAATGAGTTTTGGTAGTGATTAGAGTTTGTTTAGAAAAAATGCTAATTAGTTTCCACAAAAAATAGCTAAGTGGGATTATCAAGCTGGTTTCCTGAATGCTATTTTAGGAATAAACCGATAACTTTGTTGACGTGTCGTATTGGAAAGTTTCTCATTTTTTTGGTTTTTACTTGTTAATTTTTAAAATTTTGTTTGTTTTTCAGTATATAGTGGAACCTGCTATGTGATATATAATGGACTTATCAGGGATTTATTTGAAAGTCGCTTAAAAAGCCCCTCTGGAAGTGTGTGTTATATGTGTTTAAAAAGGATCGCTATATCAAATCTAGTGCTGGACAATTGTCGGAAATTTTACTGTCCAGAGGAATCTGGAATGCAGTTACGAGGAGTGCTCCATCATATCTATATGACCAGATGAATACCTTCTGAAAAAACTTTGTTGTGTTTAATTTAGAGAAAGGACTCTGAGTGAACTATACTATGTTTGTTGATGAGTTTACGTACTATCTAAATACTAATGTAGAATAATGGAGATTTAACTATATAGTTTATCAAAGAAACGCTGCTAAGTCTATTTCCTCGTTTAGACCTCTGGGGGTCATGGTACCCATGTAGTGTATCCAATAAGATTCTCTTTGTCTCAGTTTTTGGAATCTATCCCCTCCTCTCACTGGGGCTAGAACATGTTCAAGAATTGTACCCTTTAGGAGAGCGGGATTTTTTTGGTGAAAATGTTTGAAATGTCTCGATAGGCTATGATCTTTATAGCCTTCTTCTATGTTTTTTAGGTGCTCCAGCAGACGTGTTTTGTACGTCCTCTTGGTGCGTCCGATGTATTGAAGTTTACACGGGCATTCTAGTAGATATACCACGAAATTGGTTTTGCAGTTGGTTAGTCTATTGATGTTACATTTTTTATGTGGGAAAGTGAGGGACTGTACCAGTTTTGTCGGTTTTTTTGGGTCATAGGCATGTTCGCATCCCTTGCAGTTCAACCGATTGCATTTGAAGAACCCTTTACTTTTTTCTGTTAGCCAATTTTCTCCAGACTTCTTCTTGATTTGACTGGGTGCCAGCATTTGTTTAAAATTTAGATTTTTTCTAAAAATTATTTTAGGTGCTGGGCCTATTGCGTTCTTTAATAGTTTGTCCTGCTGTAGTATTGGCCAGAATTTCCTAAGAATCTTTTTGATTTCTGGAGCGGCCTCGTTGTAAGTGGTGATCAAAGAGATCTTTTGTATTTCGTTGGTACCATTTTTTGTTTTACCTTGTAATAAATTTTTCCTTTCTAGCTGTCTCACTTTCTTCTGGGAATTTTCAATGAGTTTTTTTGGGTATTTCTTTTCAATGAATTTAGTTTTTAGGATATCTGATTCTGTATTATAATCTTGTATTTTGGAACAGTTTCTTCGCACTCTCTGAAACTGTCCATACGGAATGTTGTTGATCCATGGTCGATGGTGACCACTGTCCGCCCTCAGATAGCCATTGCAGTCGGTTTCTTTGGTATATAATTTGGTTAGGATCTCTTCTTTTTCATTAAATAACACTAGATCTAGGTATTCAATGTTTGTATCCGAGATTTTTGATGTAAATTTTAAATTGAAGGTGTTTGTGTTTAGGTACTCGATAAATTCGTTGCTGGTTTTGTCATCTCCTTCCCATATCACCACGATGTCGTCGATATACCTCCCCCACCAAATTATATTTTGCTGAAATTGGTTGTTGGTGTAAATGTAAGCCTTTTCCCATTCCCCCATATAGAGGTTCGCGTAGCTGGGGGCCATAGTGGTCCCCATGGCTGTTCCACTAGTTTGTAAAAAGAATTTGCCATCGAACAAGAAATAATTTTTCTCCAGGACAAATCTTATGCTGTCCAGAATGAAATGTTGGTGATTCTCTGTCAGTGATGTTTCTTTTAACACCTGAGACATGGTTTGTATTCCCAAATTATGTGGGATGCAAGTGTATAAAGAAGACACGTCTAGTGTCATCCATTTGAACGTTTTTTTCCATTTCTTTTGGGTTAGTTTTGTAATTAGATCAGTAGAATCTCTTATGTATGAGGTTAGTTTTGGCACCAAGGGCTTCAAAAAATAGTCCACATATTGTGATAATTTCGCGGTTAATGAGTCAATCCCTGACACAATTGGACGTCCTGGAGGATTTTTTGGGTCCTTATGTATTTTCGGCAGGTGGTAAAAGATTGCCTTCCTAGGATATGGGTGTTTTAGAAATTTTAATTCGTTGGTGTTTAAGAGTTTGTTGAACTGAGCTGTGTCTATGAGGGAATCGTATTCTTTTTGAAAAGATTCAGTAGGGTCTCCTCTTAGTTGGACATATGTATGGCTATCATTCAGAAGCCTGTATGCTTCTTTGATGTAATCCGTCTTATTTTGGATGACTAGACCCCCTCCTTTGTCAGCTTCCCTTAGAATGATGTCATCCATGTCCATTAAGTTTTTTAGAGCCTCTTTCTCCTTTTTACACAGGTTATCATGTCTTATTTTGAAGCCAGTGCAGAGAATGTCTAGTTCTTTCATTACTAGATCATAAAATGTGGGAATAAAATTTCCCTTTGATTGTGTCGGATAAAAGATGGATGAGGGTTTTAAATTTGAGTTGTTGTTCGCCATGAGGATATTATCCTCTATATGGTTATCAGTATTTGAATATAGTTCTTCTAGAATGTTTAGTGTTTCATAGTCAGTATCTTCTAATTGTTCTTTCGCATTTGTTTTGTCTTTCATTTTGATTTTTTCAAAATGTCTGCAGAGAGTTAATTTGCGAATGAATTTATTAAAGTCGATGAACAGGTTAAAAGAATTTGGGCCTCTTGTGGGTGCAAAGCTAAGACCTTTGGATAGAATTTCTAGTTGTGTATTTGAGAAGATGCTGTTGGAGAGGTTAAATATTTTTAAAAATCCCTCTCCCGTTTTCCTCTCTTGGGTGTTCTTGGAGCTTCTTTTTCTCCTTCTAGATCCCACCATCCCTCTTCCTCTTCTTCCTCTTCTGGTCCTTTTCTTTTTCTGGTTGTGTCCCTCGACCATTGTGGTCTGAGGTTCACTTCGTAGTCGATTGATTCTATCCTGTTTCTTTTGGGTATCTCTATAGTATTTTGTCTGGTTTGTGGATGGTGATAACCTGTCCATTCTTGCTCTAAAAAATTATGTTTATGTTCTTTATTTGTATGTGTTCTAGGTATTCTGTCATCTTGTCTGTGCGCGGTATACCCACTTGGCCCTGGATTAGAGTTTCTCCAGTCATATTCAGAATTTGTCTGATAGCTGTTTTTCTTATTGTAATATTGTTGGTATGTAATATGTTTCTTATTTTGTGGATATTGATTGTAATGGTTATAGTGAGCATAATCTATATTGTTTGTATGTCCACTATGTTTCCTGTTTTGCCCTTTGTGATACCAACTATTCTGTTGTGATGGATGTTGAGAGTAATTATTTGTTTTGTTTTTGTTTCTATTGGAATTTGGATAATGATTTTGTCTGTTTCTATTGTGGTGGGAATTGTCTGAATTCATACTGTTTGTTCTTATTGTGTGTTTAGATGAATTAGAGGAAACCATTGTGCTATCTCTTCTTTGTGTACTGTTTGTAGGGAGTTTGAAGTGTATCTGTCTCTTATCTTTCTGGTTTTTAATCTTATTGTGATTATTGGTATGTGTCGTGTCCTGTATATTTTCTGTAGGGTTTTCATTAGGCGGTAGTTCTGAGGGATTAATGTCTTCCCATATGTTATCCTCTCCATCTGGACCCTTAGACTCTTCGCCTTCTTGCATGTCTAAATAGTCTCTTAGAAACTTTTTTCTCTTTTTGGCTTCTAGGAGCGTTTCAGAGCGGGAGATTTTTTCTTTGTTTTTTTCATCTAGTTCTTTAACCCCAGGGTCCCCTTTGAATTTTTCCAGACTATTTTTTAGTTCTTTTATCTCTTCTGTAATATTTTCTATTTTGTGATTACGATATTTTGAGGCAATTTTAATTAGAATGATGGAGCATTCCTCCAAAGCTGTGTCCCATTCTGACAGATATTCTACATCTTCAGGATCGAAAATGGAAGATTTATAGAGTTTGAGGCCTTTGGGGATTATCTTGTATTTAAGGTATCTTTCTAGGTTTAAGTTGTCATACCAGTGGGTTAGTTGTTTTTTGCTTATTTTTTCTAAGTTTTCAAAGATTTCTTTGGGATTAGCATTTTGTTGTATTACTAATTGACTTTCATCGTCTAAGTTGAAGGATAGTTTTTTGACTTTTGTAAATGGGTCAAAGTAATTTCCAAATTCAAAATTATTTGTCTCCATATTTTTCTATTTGTTGTTTCAACGAGCTGCTGATTAGGGTACACCACACCAAGGTGGTGAAGAAAGAGATAGTATTCAAGAAAAAGTACCAGCGCTCAGTTGTTCTACAGACAAATAGGTCAACGTATTTATAAAGGTGGCAAGAGAATATTGTTAAATTACCACACTAGTTGAAGAAATATATATAGGTCTGGGATGTGTGTGTTCCCTGTAAGATCTTAATGTGCTCTTATTGAACTTATATGATTGAAGTATTAAGCTGCATGAATGTATACGATTCAGTGTACCCCTAACACTGTTGAAAAATTGTGTACAAGAGAAATATCGAAAAAATATTCAGCGCTACAAATACTCAGACTGTATAAAAGTATGAACGGTTTTACCAGAAAGAAATGGTATGCAATGAAATGAAATAAAATAAAATGTCTCTTGATTGAAGTAGACAAATTTCCTTAGTCTTATAAAAAAAGGGTTTTCAGATGATGATTATGAACAAGTACGATGAATATTTATACGTTCAAGATGTATATTTATCAATACAACTAAATGGTAACAGTAATGCTGGTACTAGAAGACCAGTGGTGTGCCCTTACCAGAGGGTACCTCAATCATATGAGGTAATGTCTGAGTGTCTGGTCGGTGTCTCTCCGGTATATCTTGGCAGTCTTCCCTGTGTTGGAGGATTTTCTTATCCTTTGTTTCTTTTATTTCATGCCAGGCTTGTGTATGGTACTTTCAACCTTAGAGTCTCCTAGTCCCTGATATTGCTGACTTGGTATCTCTCCGCAGTATGGTAATGCGATATAGGTCTTGGCTCTCACCGTGTAGGATGAAATATGGCAAGGAAAGAAAAAGAGCACATAGCGTAATACTGTATAAAAAATATATATTTATTACATACAAGGCAGGTGTAAGAAATGCACTCACATTTATTACCCTCAATCCGTATGAGGTAAGCAATGGCGTGTAAGTATATATTTATACACCTTAGGCAGGTGTTGCTGAGGTAAGTGTCTGTTGATAAATTAATTTGGTATGTCCTGGTTATAAAGTCACTTCACGTAGTGTCCTCTGTGTCCCAAAACAGAAAGCTGTTAGGCTTCCCTGTTAGCAAAGGCTATGTTCGTGCAGGTGAAGGTTGGAATGCTGATATGTTAAAGCAGCCTAGGATGAGCTGCTGGTGTAGTGTAAAGTTCGATAGGCCTATAGTCTTACTGACTGTATTGTGAGGCTGCTATCAGACTACTGTGTTTATGCAAATGCGGATATGTCAGGGCAGCGTAGAAAATGCTGCCAAAGGTAATGATAAAGTACTTAGAAGTGCCGCGGTTGGCGGTCAAAAAGGTATTTCTGCACAGGTATGCAAAGTATCTTATTAACCGCAGTTAAAAGGCTGATGCTAGTTGCAGTCGCTAAGGTAAAAAAGAGCTAAGCCACACTCTGTAAAGGTAAATCCTTACGCGTTTCGAAGCGTGGGGTTGCTTCTTCGTCAGAGGAGTTTGTGGCTTGCTAATCAAAGGTGCTGGCTTTTAAAGGTCCAAGAGTGGGCGTCTCTTTTACCTTTTGCGTAACGCATGTTTACGTTATGGCGGGTGCGGCTGCAATTTGTGTATGTTGCCTAGGTTACAGTGGTTTACGAGTAAGTACTAGTAACCTGGGAGCTAAGGTATGTCCGTTCTAGGCTGAATCGATATTTTTGTGCCATAGAAAAGGGATTAAGAATAGAGGGGGGAGAGAAAAACACTAAATGCCCTTCAAATACTGATAACCATATAGAGGATAATATCCTCATGGCGAACAACAACTCAAATTTAAAACCCTCATCCATCTTTTATCCGACACAATCAAAGGGAAATTTTATTCCCACATTTTATGATCTAGTAATGAAAGAACTAGACATTCTCTGCACTGGCTTCAAAATAAGACATGATAACCTGTGTAAAAAGGAGAAAGAGGCTCTAAAAAACTTAATGGACATGGATGACATCATTCTAAGGGAAGCTGACAAAGGAGGGGGTCTAGTCATCCAAAATAAGACGGATTACATCAAAGAAGCATACAGGCTTCTGAATGATAGCCATACATATGTCCAACTAAGAGGAGACCCTACTGAATCTTTTCAAAAAGAATACGATTCCCTCATAGACACAGCTCAGTTCAACAAACTCTTAAACACCAACGAATTAAAATTTCTAAAACACCCATATCCTAGGAAGGCAATCTTTTACCACCTGCCGAAAATACATAAGGACCCAAAAAATCCTCCAGGACGTCCAATTGTGTCAGGGATTGACTCATTAACCGCGAAATTATCACAATATGTGGACTATTTTTTGAAGCCCTTGGTGCCAAAACTAACCTCATACATAAGAGATTCTACTGATCTAATTACAAAACTAACCCAAAAGAAATGGAAAAAAACGTTCAAATGGATGACACTAGACTTGTCTTCTTTATACACTTGCATCCCACATAATTTGGGAATACAAACCATGTCTCAGGTGTTAAAAGAAACATCACTGACAGAGAATCACCAACATTTCATTCTGGACAGCATAAGATTTGTCCTGGAGAAAAATTATTTCTTGTTCGATGGCAAATTCTTTTTACAAACTAGTGGAACAGCCATGGGGACCACTATGGCCCCCAGCTACGCGAACCTCTATATGGGGGAATGGGAAAAGGCTTACATTTACACCAACAACCAATTTCAGCAAAATATAATTTGGTGGGGGAGGTATATCGACGACATCGTGGTGATATGGGAAGGAGATGACAAAACCAGCAACGAATTTATCGAGTACCTAAACACAAACACCTTCAATTTAAAATTTACATCAAAAATCTCGGATACAAACATTGAATACCTAGATCTAGTGTTATTTAATGAAAAAGAAGAGATCCTAACCAAATTATATACCAAAGAAACCGACTGCAATGGCTATCTGAGGGCGGACAGTGGTCACCATCGACCATGGATCAACAACATTCCGTATGGACAGTTTCAGAGAGTGCGAAGAAACTGTTCCAAAATACAAGATTATAATACAGAATCAGATATCCTAAAAACTAAATTCATTGAAAAGAAATACCCAAAAAAACTCATTGAAAATTCCCAGAAGAAAGTGAGACAGCTAGAAAGGAAAAATTTATTACAAGGTAAAACAAAAAATGGTACCAACGAAATACAAAAGATCTCTTTGATCACCACTTACAACGAGGCCGCTCCAGAAATCAAAAAGATTCTTAGGAAATTCTGGCCAATACTACAGCAGGACAAACTATTAAAGAACGCAATAGGCCCAGCACCTAAAATAATTTTTAGAAAAAATCTAAATTTTAAACAAATGCTGGCACCCAGTCAAATCAAGAAGAAGTCTGGAGAAAATTGGCTAACAGAAAAAAGTAAAGGGTTCTTCAAATGCAATCGGTTGAACTGCAAGGGATGCGAACATGCCTATGACCCAAAAAAACCGACAAAACTGGTACAGTCCCTCACTTTCCCACATAAAAAATGTAACATCAATAGACTAACCAACTGCAAAACCAATTTCGTGGTATATCTACTAGAATGCCCGTGTAAACTTCAATACATCGGACGCACCAAGAGGACGTACAAAACACGTCTGCTGGAGCACCTAAAAAACATAGAAGAAGGCTATAAAGATCATAGCCTATCGAGACATTTCAAACATTTTCACCAAAAAAATCCCGCTCTCCTAAAGGGTACAATTCTTGAACATGTTCTAGCCCCAGTGAGAGGAGGGGATAGATTCCAAAAACTGAGACAAAGAGAATCTTATTGGATACACTACATGGGTACCATGACCCCCAGAGGTCTAAACGAGGAAATAGACTTAGCAGCGTTTCTTTGATAAACTATATAGTTAAATCTCCATTATTCTACATTAGTATTTAGATAGTACGTAAACTCATCAACAAACATAGTATAGTTCACTCAGAGTCCTTTCTCTAAATTAAACACAACAAAGTTTTTTCAGAAGTATTCATCTGGTCATATAGATATGATGGAGCACTCCTCGTAACTGCATTCCAGATTCCTCTTGACAGTAAAATTTCCGACATTGTCCAGCACTAGATTTGATATAGCGGATCCTTTTTAAACACAACACACACTTCCAGAGGGGCTTTTTAAGCGACTTTCAAATAAATCCCTGAATAAGTCCATTATATATCACATAGCAGGTTCCACTATATACTGAAAAACAAACAAAATTTTAAAAATTAACAAGTAAAAACCAAAAAAATTGGAAAACTTTCCAATAGACACGTCAACAAAGTTATCGTTTATTCCTAAATAGCATTCAGGGAAACCAGCTTGATAATCCCACTTAGCTATTTTTTGTGGAAACTAATTAGCATTTTTTCTAAACAAACTCTAATCACTACCAAAACTCATTAGAAAATAATAAGCAAATGCCATACGTAACTAAAAAGGGCATTTAGTGTTTTTCTCTCCCCCCTCTATTCTTAATCCCTTTTCTATGGCACAAAAATATCGATTCAGCCTAGAACGGACATACCTTAGCTCCCAGGTTACTAGTACTTACTCGTAAACCACTGTAACCTAGGCAACATACACAAATTGCAGCCGCACCCGCCATAACGTAAACATGCGTTACGCAAAAGGTAAAAGAGACGCCCACTCTTGGACCTTTAAAAGCCAGCACCTTTGATTAGCAAGCCACAAACTCCTCTGACGAAGAAGCAACCCCACGCTTCGAAACGCGTAAGGATTTACCTTTACAGAGTGTGGCTTAGCTCTTTTTTACCTTAGCGACTGCAACTAGCATCAGCCTTTTAACTGCGGTTAATAAGATACTTTGCATACCTGTGCAGAAATACCTTTTTGACCGCCAACCGCGGCACTTCTAAGTACTTTATCATTACCTTTGGCAGCATTTTCTACGCTGCCCTGACATATCCGCATTTGCATAAACACAGTAGTCTGATAGCAGCCTCACAATACAGTCAGTAAGACTATAGGCCTATCGAACTTTACACTACACCAGCAGCTCATCCTAGGCTGCTTTAACATATCAGCATTCCAACCTTCACCTGCACGAACATAGCCTTTGCTAACAGGGAAGCCTAACAGCTTTCTGTTTTGGGACACAGAGGACACTACGTGAAGTGACTTTATTACCAGGACATACCAAATTAATTTATCAACAGACACTTACCTCAGCAACACCTGCCTAAGGTGTATAAATATATACTTACACGCCATTGCTTACCTCATACGGATTGAGGGTAATAAATGTGAGTGCATTTCTTACACCTGCCTTGTATGTAATAAATATATATTTTTTATACAGTATTACGCTATGTGCTCTTTTTCTTTCCTTGCCATATTTCATCCTACACGGTGAGAGCCAAGACCTATATCGCATTACCATACTGCGGAGAGATACCAAGTCAGCAATATCAGGGACTAGGAGACTCTAAGGTTGAAAGTACCATACACAAGCCTGGCATGAAATAAAAGAAACAAAGGATAAGAAAATCCTCCAACACAGGGAAGACTGCCAAGATATACCGGAGAGACACCGACCAGACACTCAGACATTACCTCATATGATTGAGGTACCCTCTGGTAAGGGCACACCACTGGTCTTCTAGTACCAGCATTACTGTTACCATTTAGTTGTATTGATAAATATACATCTTGAACGTATAAATATTCATCATACTTGTTCATAATCATCATCTGAAAACCCTTTTTTTATAAGACTAAGGAAATTTGTCTACTTCAATCAAGAGACATTTTATTTTATTTCATTTCATTGCATACCATTTCTTTCTGGTAAAACCGTTCATACTTTTATACAGTCTGAGTATTTGTAGCGCTGAATATTTTTTCGATATTTCTCTTGTACACAATTTTTCAACAGTGTTAGGGGTACACTGAATCGTATACATTCATGCAGCTTAATACTTCAATCATATAAGTTCAATAAGAGCACATTAAGATCTTACAGGGAACACACACATCCCAGACCTATATATATTTCTTCAACTAGTGTGGTAATTTAACAATATTCTCTTGCCACCTTTATAAATACGTTGACCTATTTGTCTGTAGAACAACTGAGCGCTGGTACTTTTTCTTGAATACTATCTCTTTCTTCACCACCTTGGTGTGGTGTACCCTAATCAGCAGCTCGTTGAAACAACAAATAGAAAAATATGGAGACAAATAATTTTGAATTTGGAAATTACTTTGACCCATTTACAAAAGTCAAAAAACTATCCTTCAACTTAGACGATGAAAGTCAATTAGTAATACAACAAAATGCTAATCCCAAAGAAATCTTTGAAAACTTAGAAAAACTAAGCAAAAAACAACTAACCCACTGGTATGACAACTTAAACCTAGAAAGATACCTTAAATACAAGATAATCCCCAAAGGCCTCAAACTCTATAAATCTTCCATTTTCGATCCTGAAGATGTAGAATATCTGTCAGAATGGGACACAGCTTTGGAGGAATGCTCCATCATTCTAATTAAAATTGCCTCAAAATATCGTAATCACAAAATAGAAAATATTACAGAAGAGATAAAAGAACTAAAAAATAGTCTGGAAAAATTCAAAGGGGACCCTGGGGTTAAAGAACTAGATGAAAAAAACAAAGAAAAAATCTCCTGCTTTGAAACGCTCCTAGAAGCCAAAAAGAGAAAAAAGTTTCTAAGAGACTATTTAGACATGCAAGAAGGCGAAGAGTCTAAGGGTCCAGATGGAGAGGATAACATATGGGAAGACATTAATCCCTCAGAACTACCGCCTAATGAAAACCCTACAGAAAATATACAGGACACGACACATACCAATAATCACAATAAGATTAAAAACCAGAAAGATAAGAGACAGATACACTTCAAACTCCCTACAAACAGTACACAAAGAAGAGATAGCACAATGGTTTCCTCTAATTCATCTAAACACACAATAAGAACAAACAGTATGAATTCAGACAATTCCCACCACAATAGAAACAGACAAAATCATTATCCAAATTCCAATAGAAACAAAAACAAAACAAATAATTACTCTCAACATCCATCACAACAGAATAGTTGGTATCACAAAGGGCAAAACAGGAAACATAGTGGACATACAAACAATATAGATTATGCTCACTATAACCATTACAATCAATATCCACAAAATAAGAAACATATTACATACCAACAATATTACAATAAGAAAAACAGCTATCAGACAAATTCTGAATATGACTGGAGAAACTCTAATCCAGGGCCAAGTGGGTATACCGCGCACAGACAAGATGACAGAATACCTAGAACACATACAAATAAAGAACATAAACAGAATTTTTTAGAGCAAGAATGGACAGGTTATCACCATCCACAAACCAGACAAAATACTATAGAGATACCCAAAAGAAACAGGATAGAATCAATCGACTACGAAGTGAACCTCAGACCACAATGGTCGAGGGACACAACCAGAAAAAGAAAAGGACCAGAAGAGGAAGAAGAGGAAGAGGGATGGTGGGATCTAGAAGGAGAAAAAGAAGCTCCAAGAACACCCAAGAGAGGAAAACGGGAGAGGGATTTTTAAAAATATTTAACCTCTCCAACAGCATCTTCTCAAATACACAACTAGAAATTCTATCCAAAGGTCTTAGCTTTGCACCCACAAGAGGCCCAAATTCTTTTAACCTGTTCATCGACTTTAATAAATTCATTCGCAAATTAACTCTCTGCAGACATTTTGAAAAAATCAAAATGAAAGACAAAACAAATGCGAAAGAACAATTAGAAGATACTGACTATGAAACACTAAACATTCTAGAAGAACTATATTCAAATACTGATAACCATATAGAGGATAATATCCTCATGGCGAACAACAACTCAAATTTAAAACCCTCATCCATCTTTTATCCGACACAATCAAAGGGAAATTTTATTCCCACATTTTATGATCTAGTAATGAAAGAACTAGACATTCTCTGCACTGGCTTCAAAATAAGACATGATAACCTGTGTAAAAAGGAGAAAGAGGCTCTAAAAAACTTAATGGACATGGATGACATCATTCTAAGGGAAGCTGACAAAGGAGGGGGTCTAGTCATCCAAAATAAGACGGATTACATCAAAGAAGCATACAGGCTTCTGAATGATAGCCATACATATGTCCAACTAAGAGGAGACCCTACTGAATCTTTTCAAAAAGAATACGATTCCCTCATAGACACAGCTCAGTTCAACAAACTCTTAAACACCAACGAATTAAAATTTCTAAAACACCCATATCCTAGGAAGGCAATCTTTTACCACCTGCCGAAAATACATAAGGACCCAAAAAATCCTCCAGGACGTCCAATTGTGTCAGGGATTGACTCATTAACCGCGAAATTATCACAATATGTGGACTATTTTTTGAAGCCCTTGGTGCCAAAACTAACCTCATACATAAGAGATTCTACTGATCTAATTACAAAACTAACCCAAAAGAAATGGAAAAAAACGTTCAAATGGATGACACTAGACGTGTCTTCTTTATACACTTGCATCCCACATAATTTGGGAATACAAACCATGTCTCAGGTGTTAAAAGAAACATCACTGACAGAGAATCACCAACATTTCATTCTGGACAGCATAAGATTTGTCCTGGAGAAAAATTATTTCTTGTTCGATGGCAAATTCTTTTTACAAACTAGTGGAACAGCCATGGGGACCACTATGGCCCCCAGCTACGCGAACCTCTATATGGGGGAATGGGAAAAGGCTTACATTTACACCAACAACCAATTTCAGCAAAATATAATTTGGTGGGGGAGGTATATCGACGACATCGTGGTGATATGGGAAGGAGATGACAAAACCAGCAACGAATTTATCGAGTACCTAAACACAAACACCTTCAATTTAAAATTTACATCAAAAATCTCGGATACAAACATTGAATACCTAGATCTAGTGTTATTTAATGAAAAAGAAGAGATCCTAACCAAATTATATACCAAAGAAACCGACTGCAATGGCTATCTGAGGGCGGACAGTGGTCACCATCGACCATGGATCAACAACATTCCGTATGGACAGTTTCAGAGAGTGCGAAGAAACTGTTCCAAAATACAAGATTATAATACAGAATCAGATATCCTAAAAACTAAATTCATTGAAAAGAAATACCCAAAAAAACTCATTGAAAATTCCCAGAAGAAAGTGAGACAGCTAGAAAGGAAAAATTTATTACAAGGTAAAACAAAAAATGGTACCAACGAAATACAAAAGATCTCTTTGATCACCACTTACAACGAGGCCGCTCCAGAAATCAAAAAGATTCTTAGGAAATTCTGGCCAATACTACAGCAGGACAAACTATTAAAGAACGCAATAGGCCCAGCACCTAAAATAATTTTTAGAAAAAATCTAAATTTTAAACAAATGCTGGCACCCAGTCAAATCAAGAAGAAGTCTGGAGAAAATTGGCTAACAGAAAAAAGTAAAGGGTTCTTCAAATGCAATCGGTTGAACTGCAAGGGATGCGAACATGCCTATGACCCAAAAAAACCGACAAAACTGGTACAGTCCCTCACTTTCCCACATAAAAAATGTAACATCAATAGACTAACCAACTGCAAAACCAATTTCGTGGTATATCTACTAGAATGCCCGTGTAAACTTCAATACATCGGACGCACCAAGAGGACGTACAAAACACGTCTGCTGGAGCACCTAAAAAACATAGAAGAAGGCTATAAAGATCATAGCCTATCGAGACATTTCAAACATTTTCACCAAAAAAATCCCGCTCTCCTAAAGGGTACAATTCTTGAACATGTTCTAGCCCCAGTGAGAGGAGGGGATAGATTCCAAAAACTGAGACAAAGAGAATCTTATTGGATACACTACATGGGTACCATGACCCCCAGAGGTCTAAACGAGGAAATAGACTTAGCAGCGTTTCTTTGATAAACTATATAGTTAAATCTCCATTATTCTACATTAGTATTTAGATAGTACGTAAACTCATCAACAAACATAGTATAGTTCACTCAGAGTCCTTTCTCTAAATTAAACACAACAAAGTTTTTTCAGAAGTATTCATCTGGTCATATAGATATGATGGAGCACTCCTCGTAACTGCATTCCAGATTCCTCTTGACAGTAAAATTTCCGACATTGTCCAGCACTAGATTTGATATAGCGGATCCTTTTTAAACACAACACACACTTCCAGAGGGGCTTTTTAAGCGACTTTCAAATAAATCCCTGAATAAGTCCATTATATATCACATAGCAGGTTCCACTATATACTGAAAAACAAACAAAATTTTAAAAATTAACAAGTAAAAACCAAAAAAATTGGAAAACTTTCCAATAGACACGTCAACAAAGTTATCGTTTATTCCTAAATAGCATTCAGGGAAACCAGCTTGATAATCCCACTTAGCTATTTTTTGTGGAAACTAATTAGCATTTTTTCTAAACAAACTCTAATCACTACCAAAACTCATTAGAAAATAATAAGCAAATGCCATACGTAACTAAAAAGGGCATTTAGTGTTTTTCTCTCCCCCCTCTATTCTTAATCCCTTTTCTATGGCACAAAAATATCGATTCAGCCTAGAACGGACATACCTTAGCTCCCAGGTTACTAGTACTTACTCGTAAACCACTGTAACCTAGGCAACATACACAAATTGCAGCCGCACCCGCCATAACGTAAACATGCGTTACGCAAAAGGTAAAAGAGACGCCCACTCTTGGACCTTTAAAAGCCAGCACCTTTGATTAGCAAGCCACAAACTCCTCTGACGAAGAAGCAACCCCACGCTTCGAAACGCGTAAGGATTTACCTTTACAGAGTGTGGCTTAGCTCTTTTTTACCTTAGCGACTGCAACTAGCATCAGCCTTTTAACTGCGGTTAATAAGATACTTTGCATACCTGTGCAGAAATACCTTTTTGACCGCCAACCGCGGCACTTCTAAGTACTTTATCATTACCTTTGGCAGCATTTTCTACGCTGCCCTGACATATCCGCATTTGCATAAACACAGTAGTCTGATAGCAGCCTCACAATACAGTCAGTAAGACTATAGGCCTATCGAACTTTACACTACACCAGCAGCTCATCCTAGGCTGCTTTAACATATCAGCATTCCAACCTTCACCTGCACGAACATAGCCTTTGCTAACAGGGAAGCCTAACAGCTTTCTGTTTTGGGACACAGAGGACACTACGTGAAGTGACTTTATTACCAGGACATACCAAATTAATTTATCAACAGACACTTACCTCAGCAACACCTGCCTAAGGTGTATAAATATATACTTACACGCCATTGCTTACCTCATACGGATTGAGGGTAATAAATGTGAGTGCATTTCTTACACCTGCCTTGTATGTAATAAATATATATTTTTTATACAGTATTACGCTATGTGCTCTTTTTCTTTCCTTGCCATATTTCATCCTACACGGTGAGAGCCAAGACCTATATCGCATTACCATACTGCGGAGAGATACCAAGTCAGCAATATCAGGGACTAGGAGACTCTAAGGTTGAAAGTACCATACACAAGCCTGGCATGAAATAAAAGAAACAAAGGATAAGAAAATCCTCCAACACAGGGAAGACTGCCAAGATATACCGGAGAGACACCGACCAGACACTCAGACATTACCTCATATGATTGAGGTACCCTCTGGTAAGGGCACACCACTGGTCTTCTAGTACCAGCATTACTGTTACCATTTAGTTGTATTGATAAATATACATCTTGAACGTATAAATATTCATCGTACTTGTTCATAATCATCATCTGAAAACCCTTTTTTTATAAGACTAAGGAAATTTGTCTACTTCAATCAAGAGACATTTTATTTTATTTCATTTCATTGCATACCATTTCTTTCTGGTAAAACCGTTCATACTTTTATACAGTCTGAGTATTTGTAGCGCTGAATATTTTTTCGATATTTCTCTTGTACACAATATATTATTAGAAAGGAAAGAAAAATGCTGAGTCCCAAAGTAAAGTATTAGACAGCATGGACCATGCAAATTATTAGAATAAGTTGGGATAGATGTTTTATTGTGGTTCTGAAGAACTGTAGTCTGCTCCTCTTTTTCGTCTGTCTTATACATTTACACTTCTTTCACTTCTCCTCTACTCATCACTATCTCGCATCCCATCTCTTTCACAAACTGTCTCTCTTCATCTGCCTGTCTTTCCATTCTATTACTCACTTTCTCTTATAATGTCCCTCGCTATAAGGCTAGCAAAACATATTTAGCTGTTGGAGCCAATTATAAAGGAGAAGCAATGCTGGCAGAGGACAGGAGTAAACGAGTTTCAGGAACGCTGGAATTGGTCATTAGTTTTGTACAACAACACAGAAGAGTAGTTCACACCAGGGTCAGAAGAAGAGCCAAAGGAAAATGGACAATAAAAATAAGGGAGCAGACAAGCAAATAATCCAGTAAACAGTACCAAGAATCATTAACCAGGTAATCAAGATGGGCAGTAAAACAGAGGGGAAGGCAGGTAGCAGAATCCAAATAACAAGTTGGGGTAAAACCAAGACAGGACAAGGACAGAAGCACAAATGACTTCATAACTGACAAACTAATGATAGAATGACACAGGCCATTTAAAACTTCTTGTTCTGCTAGACCACTTCCAAATTGAATATTATAAATAGCACCATGCGTAGCCCAGGTCCCATAGTCACATCCATAATTAATGCGAGCATGGATATCCACCACACTAACTTTAGCACCCCCATTCTCCATAGTAACACTAACTTCAATCTTTTCTTCAGACATCAGACTGACAAAAGCACACCCTAAGGCATTAACTGGGTTACCCTCTGAATTCTTATTACCATGCAGCGTAGCGTGCTTGTTAAGTTCTTCGGAAATAGACACTTGCACTATCAGTCTTTACTCTTTTTGTCTTCTTTATCTATCACTCTATTTAACCTTCTCACTGCTCCTCTCACTCACCATGCGACTCACCTTCTCCTCACTAATACAGTTTTTGTGAAAAACTAAGAAAGTTTATGTGTACAAAACATGTAATGGATGTGTGTTTGTGTGTATGACATGTATTATGTTGTCTTATATGTGTAGTGTGTGTAAAATAAATATGAACAATAATCAACTTTTAAGTTTGGAGTTCTAGCCTGCCAGTCTCCTCTCTCCAATTTTAAAATTCACTACAAACATAGAGTAAATCAATGTTAATATATATTTTTTTTTTAAATGAAGCAGTAATTTACCATTGGCTACTTATAACTTCTTTTATTGAAAAGTACAAAACTGTCAAAATCCCTAATGGGTAACAGACCATCTTATGGCAAACTTCTGTCTATATTTAATTAGTTGTAAGAAAAAATGATCTCCACCGCCCAGAAATAACACATGCACAGCTCATGTTTGTCTAATTGGATTTGAAATGGATTGTAATGGGAATGAAAAAAGATTTATATAACAAACCCTACTAGAATGGAACAATAGCTATCAATGGAACTAAGACTCTCAAATTGTAGTTTATTTATTTTTGTGGAAACTACATGTGTAATATATTATATCATTTGTTTTATTTTTGTTTATTTTTTTCTAAAGCTGCACACAGCCACAAAACTGATACCTTTATTTCTTATTCTCAATACCATGTTGTTGTCATACAGTATTATCTTTAACACACAGATGACAAAATATAATAAAATAACTGTATGATATATATTCAACAGCCATGTGTCATTAGGAAAACATCCAGAATATTTCCCAAAGTGCACCAACAATGAAATCTTCAGACTTTAGTATAATCCTTTTATTCTAGGCTTGACCACCCAAGAGAACAAATATCGCATCACAAAGAATTACAGAACAGCGTAGATACTTTCATGCAGACTAAAAAGAGATGCATCAAATGCATTCCACAATAGTACAACTTTAATTCCAATACTTAGCAAGACCTTTTTGTGTCTGACTCACTGGATTATTTTTGGAAGCTGTTCATTAGCTGCTAATCTCTTTAATAAGATTTCTTCTCTACTGATTTTTGTTAATAGAATCAATATTATACTAATGCCACTATCCAAGGACATATTATTTAGAAAACTTTGACCCTATTGAGGATGCTTATAGTGAATCTCACAGCTAATTGATGTTGAAAAAAGCCAGATCTTCCTGCAATTTGTAGGGAGTTGTAAGATTAGAGAGTGCATTTTGGCATCAGATGTGTTGGAGTGTGTTTGAGATGAGGCTTTTATTGTTACAATGACCACTAAAGACTTTTTCACCTCTTTTCTGGACAGCTTCTGTCCACTAGTGATATCTTTCTGTCTGATAGGAAACAGCCGGCTGTCACCACATGAATATACTTCAGTGTATGAGCAAGGCCAGATGCTCTTGGAAACACAGAACAGTCTAAGTCCAAAACTAGATTTTATTAAGTTGTATAGCCCTTACTATGTAAATCAGGGAAAATTAAAAAAATTAATAGGAAGAACTTGATCTTATATTTTCCGTAAGTAATATACTAAAATTCGCAGAATGGACAGTTTAGGAGAGTATGAAACAGTAATTTTGTGTGAAACCTCCAATTAAAGTAAGTGAGGGTAAGCAAATGACAAATATATATATATATATATATATATATATATACACAAATATGAAGTTGCTTAAAGGGACATCATTTTTTTATTATCTAATTAGCTTAATTCTCTTGATATTTATTATTGAAGGAGGAGCAGTGCACTACAGGGAGGTAGCTAAGCCCATCTGGTGAGTCAATGACAAAAGACATACTGTATATGTGCTGCGACCAATCAGCAGATAGCTTCCAGTAGTGCATTTCTGCTCCTGTGCTTAAATAGGTATGCTTTTTAACAAAGGATACCAAGAAAATGAAGCAAATTATAGAATAGAAGTAAATAGGAAAGTTGTTTAAAATTGCATGTTGAAAACTTGGGTTTTATGTCCCTTTAAGTTGAGCAACCTCATAAGTCCTTTAAATACTATTTCCATTCAAACAAAAATAAATTACAGACAATCAAAGTGTCAATGACCTAAATATTTATAGCTTAGAGGAGAGAAGGGAAAGAGGTGATATGATAGCAACCTTTAATTATATTAAAGGACTTAGTAAAACTGAGCCAGTGAGTATTTTACATAATAAGTAAAATTAAAGAACAAGGGGCCATGATCTCAAGCTGAAGGGTAATATATTCAGGAGTAATTTGAGGAAGCCTAATAATTGGGCTATAAAATGTAGCAGAGACTGAGTAATTAGTATCTCATGATTAAGGGGAACATGTGTAAATGTTGAAATTAGTTTTTTTCTCTGGATCCGCATGCTAAGATAATAAAGGTATTTAAAGCAATATGGGACTGACCAACACTTCTCTATCACAACCTATACTTTCAATGGATAATGCAGTAAAGTAAATTCAAAAAAGTGGAAAACAGCACACCTAAATCTTCTCTTGTGGGGCACGGAGCAACAGACTTGCCAAGTCCTCAGCACAATCACAAATTTCAAAAAACTCCAGCCACCATGATAGTTAAAAGACCTTTATTTTCTTATCCTGGGTCCCAACATACAACGTTTCAAGCCAATATGGCTCTTAGTCATGTACATCTTAATTATACAGGTTCCTGCTTTTTATACCCTCACCTGTTAATTATTCATCAACTGTTCATTAACCCATTGTATGAAAAACATATATTGCAACTGCAATAGTGACATCTAGTGGTTGTAATATATAGTACACTTCTCTTTATTTTTGGTGTCTCTGCTTTTCAATAGAATGGGTGAACAGTATGTATAACATTAAAAATATAAACATAAAACCTATATACAATGTTAAAAGAGGAGCATAAAATCCAAACATTCTCAATGTCTACACAGTCTACAGAGTATATTTACATCAATCCTGTGGACTCTGTGATCTGTGATCTGTGCTGTTAACGTTTTTAACGCAAGTATAATAAATTGACTTTTAACACTGATATCTCTCCCTGCCTGCATTTCTACTCCAATGGGATTGTGCTTTTGTTGTATTCTTTGCTATTTTGCCTGTTCAGTAAGGGTTTTTGGAGAGCCCCAGCAATCCCAGGAGGGAGACAGCCCACAGCGGAATACTTACCTGCTGTGAACAAGGAGGGCGTGGACCGCAAGTGCACTGAAATCAAATGGAACAGTGCTGTCTAGGTGAGCACAGTGTTTGAATCACTTATACATACAGTATATATTATACTGACTTCCATGACTCAGGTGCTCTATCCTAAAGCGGTAAACCTTCCTTTATACTGATGAGTGGGGACACTTTTTGCTATTTGCATTTTCAACTTTGTGATATCCGCTATTTGTGGGACCCTAGGACAGGGTAGTATCACCAGTATTATATATCTTTCATATTCAGAAATTGGAAGCCACCAAGCAGCCTGTGAATTTGTACAGTACATAATACTACTAGTCTAATACACAGCACATCCCAACTAACACATACCGAACATCCAAATTTACAAATTGAATCTGAACCTAATACATCCGAATACATGCAAATTTATTTGAATCAGAATAAATCCGAAATGAATACATTCGAATGTATCTGAATTCGAATCGATCCAAAAACAAAATTCAAAAAAAAATCTGAATCGGTCCGAAACAAACTGAAACAATTTTTGCCGCCGCGCACAAGTCTAATTGAAATCCCCTTGATAACAAACAAAAATAAAAGTTTATTACTATTTTTTAATATCAGAAAAGTTGTTTTTAATCCCATAATATTTTGAATTAAGTAAAAATTAGGTTAGACAAAAGATGTGCTATAAATGTTTGTCCTAAAAAAATACAGCAACATATAAAATATACAATGAAAAAAATAGCCACTCGCAACAGAGATGAATATAGCTCTGTTTAAAACAGTGTCAGGTAACGGAAAATACTTAGCAAAATCAGAATTTAAGTAATCTCTTTATATGACTTTAAATTAAAAAAATATATATTTAGAACATTTCAAAATCACTCAAGGCTGGATGTGAAAACAGTTAATGTACAGCTGAAATTATTCCTTAGATCACTGGTTTTCAAACCTCTCCTTGGACCTCCCTAACAGGCCAGATTTTGAGGATATCTGAACTGGAGCACAGGTGAAACAATCGGCTGATTAGTAACCATGGTTATTTTACCTGCTCTCATCCTAGCAAATACTGAAAACCTGGCCTGTTGGGGAGGCCTGAGGATAGGTTTGAAAACCAGTGCTATTGATCAATAAAAATACATTTCATTTACACAGATCCAAGTTCCTTCTGGTGAAGTGAGCAAAGTCATAATCCAATCTAATGCACTAGATTTTTTTTATTTATTTATTTTAGATTTTAAAAGCCTAAATGAAGGATTTTTGCATATTTAAAAAACTGCATTGAAGCAAATATACTATCCAGTCACTGAATTATTTTTTTATTTTTTTATTTTAAAAGCCTGAATAAGGGACATTTTATGCTTAAAAAACTGCATTAAAGAGACAGTCAACACCAGATTTTTTTGTTGTTTTAAATGATAGATAATCCCTTAATTACCAATTCCCAAGTTTTGCATAACCAACACAGTTATAATTATACATGTTTACCTCTGTAATTACCTTGTATCTAAGCCTTAGCAGACTGCCCCCTTATTTCAATTCTTTTCACAGACTTGCATTTTAGCCAATCAGAGCGGTCTTCATGGTAAATTCACGTGCATGAGCTCAATGTTATCTATATGAAACACGTGAACTAATGGCCTCTAGTGGTGAAAAACTATCAAAATGCTTTTAGATTAGAGGCAGCCTTCAAGGTCTAAAAAATTAGCATATAAACCTCCTAGGTTTAGCTGTCAACTAAGAATACCAAGAGAACAAAGCAAATTTGATGATAAAAGTAAATTAGAAAGTTGTTTAAAATGACATGCCCTATTTGAAACATGAAAGTTTTTTGGACTTGACTGTCCCTTTAAAGCAGTGAATTCAATGGGGTTTTTATAAGTATAATATATCCCTCATTCAGGCTTGTAAAATCTGGATAGCATATTTGTCTGTTACAATTCATTCATGAAAATCAAAGTTTCTACCTTTAACTTATTTCATTTCATTTTCACCTTAGCTTGATCCCTTTTCCTGTCTTTCTGTATGTATAAAAAAAAATGTTCCTTTACATATTAATGCCCCCATTTATTTCCTGGTGTGTTTCATTAACTTTTTGTCTTTTTGAATATAATTAGTCATTGAGCACATTCCTCTAAAATACTTTTCCATTTGCTTATTAACTATCAACAATCTTGACTAATGTTGAATGTTTTAATAATTCCCAATAATCTTTTTCTTCATAAATCTTTCTACAGTAATGTCACCTTCCTTAATAGTAGATTTTACAAATCTTACGTCAAATAATTCAAACCTTGATCTTTATCTGTTAATGTCCCCTCAGCAACAAATACTTGTGAATAAAAGACTGTGATGCCAACATACATTTGAAAACAAAAGTAATTAATAAATACATGTGAAAATTGTGAAAAGTTCTTAGAAAATCCAATATGGCTAAATATATGAAAAATGTCCTTTTTATAATATTAACCATATAAACCAAAAGGATACACTATCATTTTCTGTAGTAAATATCCAAAACCTTTATATCAATAGAGTTCTCCATATGACAATTATTTTATCAGATTCATTAATTTGCAGCATATGTATTTGATATTATGAGCTAGTTTACAAGTGGATCGCAAAATATTGCTTTTGCGAAAGCGATTTTTGTGCTCCACTTAGTAATACCAGCGCATGCAAATGAGAGCTGGTATTACAAATTACATAGGCTCCAAAGGGAGCTTCGTTCTCATGCCGTGAGACACGGCATGAGAACCTAGCGCAGCAAAGGGGGTAAGTCGTGCAGCGATAGGCAGCAGATTCAGATATATATGTGTATGAATATATACGCATATATTTATGCGTTTTTATGTGTATATTAGATTTGTGCGTGTATATTAGATATGTGCGTTTCATTTCAGACAAATTCGGAATTTGGCCAAATTTTGAATATGAAAAATATATAATTTCTGAATCGGCACATCCGAAAAAATTCTGAAAAATCCAGAAAACGAATAAATATGTTTCCGAATTTTCGGATCCATTATTCATATTCGGAATTTTTCATTGTTCCTTCCTAAACCGCAGTTCCCCGACACTAACTCTAAGTCTATAATAAAGGTATTAACCCCTAAACCACCATTCCCCAACATCGACGACACAAACTAAACTTATTAACCCCTAAACCGCCATCCCAAAACATCGCTGACACAAACTAAATCTATTAACCCCTAAACTGCACCCCCAAGATTGCTGACACAAACTAAACCTATTGACCCCTAAACCACACACCCCCACATCGCCAACACTAACTAAACCTATTAACCCCTAAACCGCCGTTCTGAATCATCGTCGACACAAACTAAACCTTTACCCCTAAACCGCAAAAAAAAACCACATCTTCGCCACTAAATAAAGCTATTGACCCCTAAACCACACCCCCCCACATCGCCAACACTAACTAAACCTATTAACCCCTAAACTACAATTCAAAAATATCGCCAACCCCTAAACCGCCGTTCACAAACATCGCCAATACTAACTAAACCTATTAACCACTAAACCGCAGGCCCCCACATCACAACAACCTAAATTAAACTGTATTAACCCCTAAACCTAACAACCCCTAACTTTAAACCTAACCCTAACCCTAAACCTAACTGAAAACCTAACACCCCCTAACTTTAACATAATTAAAATATAACTAAATTAAAGTTACAATTATTAACTAAATAATACCTATTTAAATCTAAATAGAAAGTAACTTAACTGTGAAATAAAACCTAAGCTAGCTACAATATAACTAATAGTTTTATTGTAGCTAGCTTAGGTTTTATTTTTATTTCACAGGTAAGTTTGTATTTATTTTAACTAGGTAGACTAGTTAGTAAATAGTTATTAACTATTTACTAACTACCTAGTTAAAATAAATACAAACTTACCTGTGAAATAAAAATAAAACCTAAGCTGTCTTACACTAAAACCTACCATTACAAAATAAAAAAACTACCATTACAAAAAATAAAAAACACTAAAATTACAAAAAATAAAAAAATCTACCATTACAAAAAATTACAAATGAAATTATCCAAAACCCACCCCAAAATAAAAAAAATCCCTAATCTATAATAAACTACCAAGGGCCTTTTGTAGGGCATTGCCCTAAAGTTAACAGCTCTTTTGCTAAAAAGAAAAATACAAAGACCCACTAACATTACAAACCCCCATCCCCCCAAACCCACAAAATAAAAATAAAGTTAAACCTAATCTATCCATTGCCCTGCAAAGGGCATTTGTATGGGCTTCTCTCTTAAAAGGGCATTCAGCTCTTTAACTGCCCTTAAAAGGGCATTCAGCTCTTTTAAGAGTGCCCACCCTAATCTAAAAAAAACCACCCCAAAAAGAAAAAAAAACATTACACAAAATAACAAATTAATTATTCTAATACCCATTAAAAAAACACCCCAAAATAAAAAACCTAATCTATAATAAACTACCAATAGTCCTTAAAATGGCCTTTTGTAGGGCATTGCCCTAAGTTAAACAGCTCTGTTGCTCAGAAATAAATACAAAGAACCACTAAAATTACAAACCCCCACCCCTCCAAACCCACAAAATAAAATAAAACTATCTAAAAAACCTAATCTACCCATTGCCCTGAAAAGGGCATTTGTATGGGCATTGCCCTGAAAAGGGCATTCAGCTCTTTTACTGCCCTTAAAAGGACATTCAGCTCTTTGGGGTTAATAACTTTATTTTGTTATTTAGTTAGGGTCGGCGATGTGGGGGGTGGCGGTTTAGGGGTTAATAGTTTTAGTGAGTGTTAGTGATGTGGGGGATGTCAATTTTGTGGTTAATAGCTTTATTTAGTGGCGGTGTGGGTGGTGGAGGTTTAACATAATTTTGTTTCGGCCGTAATAAAGATTCGGTCCAACATTAATAATAATTCGGTAACAGTTTCGAATGCATCCGTATTTCAACATTCGGAATGACACGAATAAATCCCAAAACCGAATTACCGACACATACCAAATTATTAGAAATGTCTAAAACCAAATTTTTTTACGGCCCGGATCGAAACGAAGCGAACTGAATTTTTCGATTGTGCACAAGTCGAGTGTATATACACATATTAATATATAAATATATATGTATATAGCATATACATATATATTTACAGGGAACACACAGTTCCCCATAGACCGCAATGTAAAGGCACTTTTCAGTGCCTTTTTTTCTAACACCCCAGACCCGCCACTTTTAACCCCTAAAAACTGCTTTGTGCAGTTATTTTTTATTTTAAAAAAATGATACACTTATTTTAAATAAATTAAAAAATTACAACAATACTCTTTAATTTGGGGCCAATTGTGGCACTTTTTGAAAATGAGATATATACAGATAAACATAGGAATATCTATTTATAAATACATAGAACATATTCTGCTATGTGCAGAACATTGGAATGTTAAATATTTACAGTATATACACAGTATAACACTTTTGTTAAAAATTAATATTGCATAAATATGATTTTACATGTTTTCATCTACTTAAAGGGACATGAAACCCAAAATTTTTCTTTCATGATTCAGATAGAGAATACAATTTTAAACAACTTTCCAATTTGCTTCTATTATTTATTTTGCCTCCTTCTCTTGTTATCCTTTGCTAAAAAGGTTTATTAAGACAAGTTCACGAGCTGCAGAGAACCTAGGTTCTAGCTGTTGATTGGTGGCTGCAAATATATATTGAATGTGATTGGCTCACCCATGTGTTCAGTTAGAAACTAGTATAGCATTGCTGTTCCTTCAACAAATTATACCAAGAGAATGAAACATATTAGATAATATAAGTAAATTAGAAAGTTGATTACAATTGTATTCTCTATCTGAATCATGAAGGAAAAATCTTGGGTTTCATGTCCCTTTAACTGCAAAGGGCTCCAATGCACTTATATATACTATATATATATATATATATATATATATATATATATATATATATATATACCTATATATGTGTACATATGTCTGTAAATACCTGTATACACATATAAATACATAAATACATATTTTGTTTAAATACATTTTTTTAGATAGTGTTATTATGAGTGTAAGTGTATTTTGTAATGTATTTTTGATGTGTTTTGTTCCACTTTTTAGTCTTATGAAACAGTTAACCAGAGCTTTGAGGATGTGGTAATCATTCTAGTGTAAATCGAGTTTGAGTTCAAGCGATAGCATTTACTTTCAACTTGTAATACCAGCGGTAAACCTGACGAGTGCAAACACCAGCAATAAACCCCTTATCACAAGCGTCATCAAACATTTGCGCTCCACTCATAAACTGGCGCTATGTAGGGTATGGGGGAGAAACTGAAATTTCTGACCAAAACTGTTTGCTTCGCATTGTAAGCAAGTCTCTGGAATTGTGTTACTTCAGAATCTGTAACAATACTGAAAATATATTCAGATTTATTACTGGAAAGGTTAACTATCAACAAAGAGGAAAACATTTTTATTGCTTATCTTTGTGGGTTTGAATTCCCACAAAAGTCTGTAGAATGCTTCTATCTTTTCCATCTGCATTTCATTGCTTATATGGGTGGTCTCATGACCTGTATGTGGGCTCTACACTCACACTCATTTTGTTTTACATCTGAGACAGCAACACTCATTTCGACAGGAGATAACCCAAGGGAAGTTTCTGTTCACCCTTCAACTTTTCTTTTCCTACACACGATTCATTTACTATTCACTAACTTAGATGTTAAGGACATAACAACACAGTCTATGTACTGTGATAGAAAAGGGTGTCACCACATAATAAATCAACTTTCAACTTGGATAATAGCAGACAACATTAAAACACCCTTTAAATCAGACAAGTATGTTTTTCTTTTTCAAGGAAGAGATTTTGTTTACTTATTCCATATGTGAAATTATTCTTCCCTCAGAAAAAAAAATACCATATAAATTCAGGTTTACTGTTATTTTAGGAAAAATACAAAATGAAACTTAAAAACAGAATTTGAGTTTTAATCAATTTAAGAATATAAGAATGATAAAAAATATTTCATAAAAATTAGTTGTTTTAGACCTATATTTATTATTTGTATGTGTTTGCTTCATTTTATTCTAAATCTGTTTGTGGAAGCAAACCGTTTACTCCTAATTTTGATGCCACTATTATATTTGAGAAAACAAAATTGCACAGGTAATAATGTTGTACTGTATACAATATAAAATGTCAAATACATGCATGCTATGCATTCACAAAAAGCCTTGTGTTATGCTTATTAATATTAAGCTAATAAAGCCAGTCATACTTTTAATTGTATTGTCTTGTCCCCTCATGTGTCAGTTGATGACAATAATACTAATAATGAGTATGTTAAAGGGATATTGAACTCAATATAAAATTCCCCATAAATGTTTAGTTCATTTTTAAACAAATCATAATTTTTTTCTCAGTTTTTACCTTTAATTGTGCTTTCACTAGTCTCATAATCTACTGTAGTGCATTCAATGGTCTTTATTATCCTGAGCCTCCTACATACTGCTTTTTGAGCGCAATAGGGAAATTAACGAATGCAACAAAAGTGACGTTATTTAATCCCCTATAGCGCTGCCATTACAAGTTTTAAAAAACCTGGCATGTGCATGCGATATGGGGTTTTTAAGCTCCATACCGCACAAAAAATAAGCGCTGATTTGACATGCTCGTGCACGCTTTCCCCAAAGACAACAATGGGGGAATTGGGTCAGAAAAAAACACCTGCGATCACAGAAAGGAAAGCTCCATAACGAAAAAGAAAATACGGTTTAAACATAAACCCTATGTTTAAACACTCTTAATCTGCTGCCCCTGACTTTGCCGACCCCTGACTACAGTTATTAACCCCTTATCTGCCACTCCTGATATCGCTGCCACCTAAATAAAGGTATTAACCCCTAATCTGCCACTCCCGATATTGCCACCACTATACTAAAGTTATTAAACCCTATTGTGCCACACCCCAACATCTATAATAAATCTATTAACCCCTAAACTGCAAGCCCCCCACATCGCAACAACCTAAATTAAACTATTAACCCCTAACACTAATGTAACCCTAACCCTAATGTAACCCTAACACCCCCTAGCTTTAACATAATTAAAATAGAGCTAAATTAAACTTACAATTATTAACTAAATAAACATATTAACCCCTTAACCACAAGCCCCCACATCGCAACAACCTAAATTAAATTATTAACCATTACACCTACCCCTAAACCTAACCCTAATCCTACCCCTAAACCTAACCCTACCCCTACCCCTAACCCTAGCACCCCCTAACTTTAACATAATTAAAATAGAGTTAAATTAAATTTACAATTATTAACTAAATAATACCTTAAAACTAAATACATACTTAGCTGTGAAATAAAACCTAAGCGAGCTACAATATAACTAATAGTTATATTGTAGCTAGCTTAGGTTTTATTTTTATTTCACAGGTAAGTTTGTATTTATTTTAACTAAGTAGACTAGTTAGTAAATAGTTATTAACTGTTTACTAACTACCTAGTTAAAATAAATACAAACTTACCTGTGAAATAAAACCTAAGCTACCTTATACTAAAACCTAAAATTACAAAAAAACTACCATTACAAAAAAATTAAAAAAAACTAACATTACAAAAAAAACGAAATTATCCAAAATAATAAAAATTATTCCTATTCTAATACCCTTTAAAAAAACAAAACACCCCAAAATAAAAAAAGCCTAATCTAAAATAAACTACCAATGGCCCTTAAAAGGGCCTTTGTAGGGCATTGCCCTAAGTTAAACAGCTCTTTTGCTTTAAAAAAAAAAAAAAAAAACATCCCCTAACAGTATACAAACCCCCACCACCCCAAACTAGCAAGGGCCCTTAAAAGGGCCTTTTTGGGGGCCCTTAAAAGGGACTTTTGTAGGGCATTACCCTAAGTTAAACAGCACTTTTGTTACAAAAAAACAAACAAACATCCCCTAACAGTATACAAACCGCCACCCCCCCCAAACTACCAAGGGACCTTAAAAAGACATTTGGGGGGGGCCCTTAAAAGGGCCTTTTGTAAGGCATTGCTCTAAAGATAATAATAATAATAGCTCTTTTCCTACAAAAGAAAAACAAACACCCCCTAGAAAAATAAATTACACAAAAAAAAAACAAATTATCAAAAATAATACAAATTATTCCTATTCTAATACCCATTAAAAAAAAAAAACACCCCAAAATAAAAAAACATATAGAATTAACTACCAATGGCCCTTAAAGGGACCTTTTGTAGGGCATTGCCCTAAAGATATCAGCTCTTTTTTCTGAAAAAAAATACCCACTAATATTATAAACCCCCACTCCCCAAACCCACAAAATAAAAAAAAAACTATCTAAAAAATCTAAGCTACTCATTGCCCTGAAAAGGGCATTTGTATAGGCATTGCCCTTAAAAGGGCATTTAGCTCTATTACTGCCTAAACCCTAATCTAAATATAAAACCCACCCAAAAAACTCTTTAAAAAGTCTAACACTAACCCCAACATGATCCACTTACAGTTTTGAAGTCCAGCTTGAACAATCTTCATCCCTGCGGAGAAGTCCTCATCCAGGCGGTAAGAAGTCTTCATCCAGACGGCCTCTCAATCTTCATCCCGGCAGAGAAGTTCTCATCCAAGTGGAGAGAAGTCTTCATCCAGGCGGCATCTTCTATCTTGATCCCGGCGGGGCAGAGTGCGTCCATCCTGAAGACATATGGCGCAGAGCATCCTCTTCATACGGTCGCTGCCGTATACTGAATCTTCAATGCAAGGTACGCAATTCAAAATGACGCCCCTTGCATTTCTAATGGCTGAAACATTTGAATCAGCCAATAGAATGAAAGCTGCTAAAATCATATTGGCTGTTCAAATCAGCCAATAGGATTTAACCAGCTCTAATTCTATTTGATGATGAATCAGCCAATATAATGAGAGCTGCTTAAATCCTATTAGCTGTTCAAATCAGCCAATAGGATTTTAGCAGCTCTCATTCTATTTGCTGATTCAAATATTTTAGCCAATAGTAATGCAAGGGACGCCATTTTGAATTGCGTACCTTGCGTTGAAGATTCAGTATATGGCAGCAACCGTATGAAGAGGATGCTCCACACCGGATGCACCCGCTCCACCGGGATCAAGATAGAAGATGCCACCTGGATGAAGACTTCTCACCGCTTGGATGAGGACTTCTCCGCCGGGATGAAGATTAAAGAGGCTGCCTGGATGAAGACTTCTCGCCGCATGGATGAGGACTTCTCTGCCGGGATGAAGATCGTTCCAGCGGGATTTCAAAAACTGTAAGTGGATCGCCTTGGGGTTAGTGTTAAGTTTTTTTAAGGGTTTTTTTGGGTGGGTTTTATTTTTAGATTAGAGTTTGGGCAGAAAAAAAGCTAAATGCCCTTTTAAGGGCAATGCCCATACAAATGCCCTTTTCAGGGCAATGGGTAGCTTAGGTTTTTTTAGATTTAGGTTTTTTATTTTGGGGGAATGGTTGGGTGGTGGGTTTTACTGTTGGGGGGGGCTTTGTATTTTTATCTTTGGGGCAATGCCCCACAAAAGGCCCTTTTAAGGGCCATTGGTAGTTTATTGTAGGCTAGGTTTTTTTTTTGGGTGGGCTTTTTTATTTTGAAAGGGCTATTAAATTAGGTGTAATTTTTTTTTTGTATTTTTGATACTTGTGTTTGTTATTTTCCGTAATTTCGTGTTTGTTTGTTTTTTGTAATTTAGTCTTTTTTTTGTAATTAGACGTTGAAATTTTTAGAATAGTGTTAGGATTTTTTTAATGTGTAGTTTAGATTAATTTAATCTTTACTTAGTTTAATTTTAGTTTAATAATTATATTAGTTTAATTGTTAGTTTAAACTTATTTTTTTTTATTTGACAGGTAAGTTTAAATCTAATTTAAGCTATGGAAATTGTAATTTTAATATAACGTTAGGGGGGGCATTAGGTTTAGGGGTTACTAGTTTAATTTAGTTTATTGCGATGTGGGGGGCTTCCGGTTTAGAGGTTAATAGTTTAATTTATTATATTTTGTTGTGGGGGGGCTGCAGTTTAGGGGTTAATAGGGTTATGTTAATAGGGTTATTATAGTGGCGGCGGTGTAGGGCTTAATAACTTTAGCATAGTGGGGGCAATGTGGGCGGACGGCAGATTAGGGGTTAATAATATTTAAATAGTGTTTGCGATGCGGGAGGGCAGCGGTTTATGGGTTAATAATTTTAGTATAGTGGTGACGATGTCACGGAGTGGCGGAATAAAGGTTAATAAATGTTATTAGCGGCGGCGATGTCAGGAGCGGCAGATTAGGGGTTAATAAATGTATTATAGTACTGGGGATGCGGGAGGGCCTCAGTTTAGGGGTTAATAGGTAGTTTATGGGTGTTAGTTTACTTTTTAACACATTAGTTATGAGTTTTATAACTCTGGGAATCCCTTGAAAAAATGACATTTTTACGAGTGCTGACGTTGCATTATAGACTAAAAGGCTTTTGGTACACCTATACTGACAAGACTTGTAATGGCTGCAGTGCTGTTTTAATGCTGAAAATACCATATTTTCAGCATTAAGAGCCGTAACGCACAACTCGTAATCTGGCTGAATGATTGCTTTACATGTGTAGACACTCATGTATGTCTATCTCTTACTGAACAGAGTAATGAAGATAAGTTTACACTAAAGAGTCTTTTCAAAGAGGTATTTACATGGATTGCCAAGCAATGCAAGTTTTGCTAACAAAAGGGTAGTTTGAAATTATTCAAAAACAATAATTATGTATGCAGATCTTTGCAATGCAGAAATCAGTTTCTGTGTATATGAAATTACGGTAATATCCCTTTTAAAGCTCTGGAACTGAAGGAAAACCCTTTTAAAACATAATACACATACATATACCTAAAATTCTCTTAATTGAAAGTGTTTGGTCCAAATTTTCATATAGTTTCCCCCACTGTTTGTCAACATAGTTCATAATTAAGTATATTATATTTTTGCACTTGCTAACTGATATGATAATAAACACAATCATTTTTTTTGGTATAATAATACCTTAGACATTTAGCTCAAATCACTCTTTTAACTATTAAACATTCACTAAAATTAAATATGATCACTACAATGTTCTATTTTTATTCATTTTAAAAGTTTGCAGATTTAAAAAAATAAAATGTATAAAAAAAAAGTCTGATTTATGTATAAAATTGTTTATTGCATATATTGGGCTAGCTTACACTAGATGGAGGCTTTTTGCGCGTGTCGTGTTGCGTGTATTGCAAATTGAAAGTTTGCGTGCACGCTAAGGAAACCCGACAAACTAACTAAATATTGCGACCGTGTTCTCTAACTTCTCCCTGCTGGAGTTAGCAATATATCACATTACAATGTTCTTCACATACAGAACAATGTACTTTTTGTATTGTATATTTCTATATAAACCTATACCTGTTCAATCCATATTGATATATAGGTATAGATATTCAGTACATTTAATAATAAAATAGATATTCAAGTATATATATATATATATATATATAGATATATATATAGATATATATATTGTGTGTGTGTGTGTATATATATATATATATTTTTATATATATATATAGAGATATATAGATCTATACATATATATATATATATATATATATATATATATATATATATATATATATATAAAATCAAAAGTAAAAGTCACTGTTGCCGTCCCTTTAAGTAATTAGTTGTCTTGTCGACATAAACAAAGTCCGGTGAATGTGTATACTCCGTTCAAAGCAATGAGCCGTACGAAATATGTATTATGTTTAACATGCTCAGAGCTACTGGAAAACAGCTTGACAAACCCCCTATATACGCCTGTGATGTAAATGAATGTATCAGAGACAGAGTGTACTTCAGAAAACCGGAGGCTTAGGAGCACAACAAGCGGTTACATGCAGAGTGAGTGGTACCTTCAAATCTCTAACATAAAGAGAGAAGACCAGGACTTATAATCCAGGTGGCGAGAACGCCTTTACTCACCACTCCTCTAGACCGCTGACCCCAAATGACTCAGTCTCTGTTTTTGATTAAAGACCTCCGGAATTCACTGTATCTGCACTCAATCGTCTCCTCCGCGTTTCTTCGAAAAGGCGTCCTACTATGCAGGAGGGGGCGTGACGTACGTGCTGCAGCGCGGTGAATCCATGCGCTGATCCTTTTAATGTAGAAAACAGAGTTCCCATAGACCGGCTTTGGAGCTGTAAGTCCCAGACCAGCTGCTGCTGCCCGGAATAATTATATATATATATATACATGTTTATGTATTTACAATAAAAAGAACATAATCCTGTTAATGGAATGTTAAATATGTACAGTAAATATTCAGTACATATATATATATATATGCATACACAGGGCTGCCACTAGAAATTTTGGGCCCCTGACTTAACCATTTATCAGGGCCCCCCCCCCCCCTCCTTTGACAAGTGCAATTTTTGACCAAGCGACTAAAACGTATATGCACTTTATTCTTAAGTGTCTATTTAAACTTGGAAATGTTCTAAAGGTAGTAACATACACTGAAACACACACTCACACATAAGGATTCACATATATACACTCTAGCAAACACGCAAAGAAACTCAGACACATACACCCAAACAGACACTTAGCACTTGTTTACATTGACCTTAAAAGTAATGAGGTAAACTACAGTTTTGTAAAAAAAGGAGATTTAGAAAACAAAATATGGAGTTCTGATTATCTTTTTGTAAAGGAAGATGCCAACTAAATGATGACAACAGCATGCAGTGGCTGAAAGGAAGGGCCCTGAACTGCCTAAACAATAATTTAAAGGTTAAATGGTAGATTGGTGACTTCCAGAAATGTCTCATTAGTCTCAAAGTCTGTAGAAAGATGTGAATAATCAGTAGTAAGGTCAAAATGTCCTAAAAAGGAACAGACAAAGGACACACACACACAAACTCAAACTTGCACATACACCCAAGGAAACACCAACAGAGACAGCCTCAGAAAACACACAAAGACATACACACCCACAGAAAACACATAAAGACATACATACACACCCTCACTGAGACATCCACAGAAAACACACAAAGGCATACACACACCCTCACAGAGACACCCACAGAAAATACACACCCTCACAGAGACATCCACAGAAAACACAGACATACACACCCACCCACATTCACAGAGGCATCCAGAGTAAATACACAAAGACAAACACATGCCCACCCTCACAGAGACACCCATAGAAAAAGCTCAAAGACATATGCACACACCCTCACAGACATCCACAGAAAATGCACAAATACATAAACACCCACCCTCACAGAGATACCAACAGAAAAATTACATACACACTCATAGAGACACAAACAAAAGCACAAAGACATAAACACAGACACCCACAGAAACACTCACTGGAGGAAACATTTATGCACCTTGCATCCCCTAAATCAACAGTGTGTGACATGCATGCTAAAAAAAATGCAGAGATCACTTTTTAAAGAATCATATTTGTAAATGTGCAAACAAAATAATTCTGTGAATTCAAAATTGTACATTAATGATCTGGGTAGATGGCTATATGAAGAAAAGTACCGTCAGCTGTACTTGTGGATTTTGAAAATGCTGTACTCTATATGGTCTTGGTGGAACCATAAGCTGTGGTACTCATACCATTAGGTCTGGTCAAATGCAGGATTTAAGCTTGTTGGTATGCATTTCAAAATTAAGTCAGCTGTAGAGTAAACTGAACAGTTTTAAGTTAACCTGTCTCATTTCCAATACTGAGCAATCTTAGTCTGAGAGTATAACATGTTATGCAGATGTAAAAATCTTAGATAAAATGCCTCCTTGTATCTGGAATGTCCTTGCATTGAGGAGGAAACATTTCTGCATGGTTTTAAATATAGAATTTCTACAGCATTGTCAAATAATCATAAATACACTGCTGCTAAAAAAATGTGTTTTTATGGACCCCTCGCCCCACCATACAACTACTACCACACTGAAGTTACAATCTTAAATTGCACAAAGAAATAAAAAACATTTGCTAAGTAATTCCTATCTCCTCTGCAAATGAAAGTGATCAGCCGTCTGACTCAGGCACACACTCTACAAACAAAGTGCCAAGTTTGTCTCACACTGTGCATAGTGGTTTAGTGCACACTCAGAAATCCTCTCAAATGCTAATACTTTACTCCTTGTAATAACATTTCCCATGCTCAATTAGCACTCTGCTGTAGTACCCACTGGTGGCTCCCAAAATTTAAAAAAAAAAAAAAAAATTTTTTTTTTTTTTTTTTTTTAGTTCTTGCCTCATGGGCCCCCCCCTAAGCCCATTAGGCCCCTGACAGGAGTCACCCCTGTCACCCCCTGATGGCGGCCCTGTGCATACATACACTTACATGTCTATGTATGCATATATATGTGTACAGTAAATATTCAGTACTTATATATATGCATACATACACTTACATGTCTATGTATGCATATATATGTGTACAGTAAATATTCAGTACATATATATATGCATACATACACTTACATGTCTATGTATGCATATATATGTGTACAGTAAATATTCAGTACTTATATATATGCATACATACACTTACATGTCTATGTATGCATATATATGTGTACAGTAAATATTCAGTACATATATATATGCATACATACACTTACATGTCTATGTATGCATATATATGTTAAAACCCTTTGCAGCTCTTTTTTTCTTATACCATATATCATATACCGTATACCATATATCTTTGAGCCAATATAACTTTTTAAATATTTTTTTTTAAATAATTGTAATCAGATAGTGTTAATATGAGCATTACTGTACTTTTAAGTGTATGTTGTGTTTAATGCAATTTTTTTCTTCCCCTACCCTTTACGCAAGCTCACAAGTTGTGCTAACCCTATTAGCATAATTCTTGATTGCGCTTGAACGAATGCATATACTTTCATTTTGTAATACGCGTGCTATTTCCGTTGCGTGCAAAATGCAAAAAAAAAATGCCCTATATTGCAACAGTTAGAGTGCCACTCTTAATCTAGCCAATTATTGGTTAAGTGAAAAAACCTGCATGCAAATGCATTAGGCAGTCACCATAACTATTAACGGGACATTATATGAAATTGTTTATTGCATATATTGGGCTAGCTTACACTAGATGGAGGCTTTTTGCGCGTGTCGTGTTGCGTGTATTGCAAATTGAAAGTTTACGTGCACGCTAAGGAAACCCGTCAAACTAACGAAATATCGCGACCGTGTTAACTTCTCCCTGCAGGAGTTAGCAATATATCACATTACAATGTTCTTCACATACAGAACAATGTACTTTTTGTATTGTAAATACATATTTCTATATAAACCTATACCTGTTCAATCCATATAGATATATAGGTATAGATATTCAGTACATTTAATAATAAAATAGATATTCAAGTATATATATATATATATATATATATATATATATATAAAAGTATCCAAACAGGTGCACTCACTGTGACACAAGGCATCCGCCGGGGTGCTGCGTAGAAAACATATAGCACCTTCTTTTGGGATAGATATGTTCTGATTACCCATTGATAAAGATACCAACCGGTATCGAAACGTTTGGGGGAATTGTTGATTGATGCTGGATACCTAATAAAGGATATTTGACAAGACCGGAGAGTGAAGCGTTTTCTCTGCCTTCAGGGGTTGAACGGATATTGCTATATATATATATATATATATATATATATATATATATATATATATATATATATATATATATATATATGTATGCGTATATATATGTATATATATATATTGTGTGTGTGTATATATATATATATATATATATATTTATATGTGTATATATATACACGCAGTATATATAGATAGATAGATAGATAGATAGATAGATAGATAGATAGATAGATAGATAGATATAGATATATACATATATATATATATATATATATATATATGTACGCCTGCACAAAACATATCAGGTGTTCTGATGTCTGACCTTGTCTAACTTTTGTGGAGAAATAAACTTCTTGACTTCAACAGCACTCTGATTGCCCTGCAGTGTTTGCTTTTTTTATACTACTATATATATATATCTATATATATATATATTTATATGTGTATATATATATACACACAGTATATATATATATAGATAGATAGATAGATAGATAGATAGATAGATAGATAGATATAGATATATACATATACATATATATATATATATATATATATATATATATATATATACATATATATATATATATATATATATATATATATATATATACATGTTTGTGTATTTACAATAAAAAGAACATAATCCTGTTAATGGAATGTTAAATATGTACAGTAATTATTCAGTACATATATATATGCATACATACACATACATGTCTACTATGTATGCATATACAGTGGGGCAAAAAGTATTTAGTCAGCCACCAATTGTGCAAGTTCTCCCACTTAAGAAGATGAGAGAGGCCTGTAATTTTCATCATAGATATACCTCAACTATGAGAGACAAAATGTGGAAACAAATCCAGACAATCACATTGTCTGATTTGGAAAGAATTTATTTGCATATTATGGTGGAAAATAAGTATTTGGTCACCTACAAACAAGCAAGTTTTCTGGCTCTCACAGACCTGTATCTTAAGAGGCTCATCTGTCCTCCACTCATTACCTGTATTAATGGCACCTGTTTGAACTTGTTATCAATATAAAAGACACCTGTCCACAACCTCAAACAGTCACACTCCAAACTCCACTATGGTGAAGACCAAAGAGCTGTCGAAGGACACCAGAAACAAAAATGTAGACCTGCACCAGGCTGGGAAGACTGAATCTGCAATAGGCAAGCAGCTTGGTGTGAAGAAATCAACTGTGGGAGCAATAATTAGAAAATGGAAGACATACAAGACCACTGATAATCTCCCTCGATCTGGGGCTCCACGCAAGATCTCACCCCGTGGGGTCAAAATGATCACAAGAACGGTGAGCAAACATCCCAGAACCACACGGGGGGACCCAGTGAATGACCTGCAGAGAGCTGGGACCAACGTAACAAAAGCTACCATCAGTAGCACACTACGCCACCAGGGACTCAGATCCTGCAGTGCCAGATGTGTCCCCTGCTTAAGCCATGTCTGGACCCATCTGAAGTATGCTAGAGAGCATTTGGATGATCCAGAAGTGGATTGGGAGAATGTCATATGGTCAGATGAAACCAAAGTAGAACTGTTTGGTAGAAACACAACTCGTCATGTTTGGAGGAGAGAGAATGCTGAGTTGCAACCAAAGACACCATATTACTGTGAAGCATGGGGATGGCAACATCATGCTTTGGGGCTGTTTCTCAGCAAAGGGAACAGGACGACTGATCCGTGTACATGAAAGAATGAATGGGGCCATGTATCGTGAGATTTTGAGTGCAAACCTGCTTCCATCAGCAATTGAAGATGAAACGTGGCTGGGTCTTTCAGCATGACAATGATTCCAAACACACCGCCCGGGCAACGAAGGAGTGGCTTCATAAGAAGCATTTCAAGGTCCTGGAGTGGCCTAGCCAGTCTCCAGATCTCAAACCCATAGAAAACCTTTGGAGGGAGTTGAAAGTCTGTGTTGCCCAGCGACAGCCCCAAAACATCACTGCTCTAGAGGAGATCTGCATGCAGGAATGGGCCAACATACCAGCAACAGTGTGTGACAACCTTGTGAAGACTTACAGAAAATGTTTAACCTCTGTCATTGCCAACAAAGGATATATAACAAAGTATTGAGATGAACTTTGGATGTTGACCAAATACTTATTTTCCACCATAATTTGCAAATAAATTATTTCCAAATCAGACAATGTGATTGTCTGGGTTTGTTTCCACATTTTTTCTCTCATAGTTGAGGTATACCTTTGATGAAAATTACAGGCCTCTCTCATCTTCTTAAGTGGGAGAACTTGCACAATTGGTGGCTGACTAAATACTTTTTTGCCCCACTGTATATGTGTACAGTAAATATTCAGTACATATATATATGCATACATACACTTACATGTCTATGTATGCATATATATGTTAAAACCCTTTGCATCTATTTTTTTCTTATACCATACATCATATACCGTATACCATATATCTTTGAGCCAATATAACTTTTTAAATATTTTTTTTTAAATAATTGTAATCAGATAGTGTTAATATGAGCATTACTGTACTTTTAAGTGTATGTTGTGTTTAATGCAATTTTTTTCTTCCCCTACCCTTTACGCAAGCTCACAAGTTGTGCTAACCCTATTAGCATAATTCTTGATTGCGCTTGAACGAAAGCATTTACTTTCAATTTGTAATATGCGTGCTATTTCCATTGCGTGCAAAATGCCAAAAAATGCCCTATATTGCAACAGTTAGAGCGCCACTCTTAATCTAGCCAATTATTGGTTAAGTGAAAAAACCTGCATGCAAATGCATTAGGCAGTCACCATAACTATTAACGGGACATTAACCCCTTAGTGACCGAGGACGTGCAGGGTACGTCTGAAAAAAAAAAGGCAGTTAACGCCTGACGACGTACCCTGCACGTCCTCGGCTAAAGTGAGTGCTGGAAGCGACCAAGATCGCTTCCAGACACTATTACAGTACCGCAGAGATGCCTCGATGTCTAGGCATCCCTGCAGTGCTGTTCCGGAGTGCCGGGACCGGATTGATCACTCCCCCTTGAGTGATTACTTCCGGTTTTGCTCCATGTGGAGCCCGGCAGTGCAGCAGAGCATCGGAAGCGATCGGACACGCTTCCGATGCTCTGCTAGTGTGCTAAGTGCCTCGGTGGGTCGAGGCACTTAGTTAGTGTATAAATAAAAAAAAAAATGGGAATAAAAACGCTAAAAAAATAAAAAAAGCCCCCACATATAGCCCCCCCCTCCCCCATGAGGCTTCCAAAATGGCGATGCCCAGTGCATCATGGGGCCTCTGGGGGTGTCCCTAGCCTGCCTCACCATAGGGGCAAGCTAGGGTCACCCAATCTGAGCATTCCCACAAAAAAAAAATAATAATAATAAAATCTCCCATTTGTCTGATCAGGTCAATATTTGTAAATATTGACTCTGATCAGTGTGGATCTCCCTCCCTCTCCTCACTTGCTATTTTGTTGGAGAGAGAGAGAGACCTGTATTTTAGCAGAGAGAGATTTATTTCTTTTATTTGTTAAAAAATTTAAAATCCAAAGGCTCTTTTCAGAGCCATTAACCCCTAGCTTGCCAGTGATCACTATAAATCACTGGCAGTAGCACAGCTGCACTTTTTTTTGCTGTCTGTGCATTTTTTTAGGGGTTAATTTTTGTTGTTGTATTTTTTTTTAAAAACCCAAAGGCTCCTTTCAGAGCCATTTAGCTAATTTAATTTAAAGACTATTTAACCCCTAGCTTGCCAGTGATCGCTATACATCACTGGCATTAGCATAGCTGTACTTTTTTGCTGTCTGTGCATTTTTTAGGGTTTAATTTTTGTTGTTGTAATTTTTTAAAAACCCAAAGGCTCCTTTCAGAGTCATTTAGCTAATTTAATTTAATTTAAAGAGTATTTAACCCCTAGCTTGCCAGTGATCGCTATAAATCACTGGCATTAGCATAGCTGTACTTTTTTGCTGTCTGTGCATTTTTTTAGGGGTTAATTTTTGTTGTTGTAATTTTTTAAAAACCCAAAGGCTCCTTTCAGAGCCATTTAGCTAATTTAATTTAATTTAAAGAGTATTTAACCCCTAGCTTGCCAGTGATCGCTATAAATCACTGGCATTAGCATAGCTGTACTTTTTTGCTGTCTGTGCATTTTTTTAGGGGTTAATTTTTGTTGTTGCAATTTTTTAAAAACCCAAAGGCTCCTTTCAGAGCCATTTAGCTAATTTAATTTAATTTAAAGAGTATTTAACCCCTAGCTTGCCAGTGATCGCTATAAATCACTGGCATTAGCATAGCTGTACTTTTTTGCTGTCTGTGCATTTTTTAGGGGTTAATTTTTGTTGTTGTAATTTTTTAAAAACCCAAAGGCTCCTTTCAGAGCCATTTAGTTAATTTAATTTAATTTAAAGAGTATTTAACCCCTAGCTTGCCAGTGATCGCTATAAATCACTGGCATTAGCATAGCTGTACTTTTTAAAAAAAAAAAACAAAGGCCATTTAGTTAATTAATTAATTTTGGTTTTCTGTGACAGATACAATAATGTCAAAGAAAACATATAGTGCTGAGGAGGCATATGCCATCCTTGCGTCAGAGTCAGATGCCTCTATGTCTGACTCAGACCCCAATTTTGACCCTGCCATATGCTCAGATACATCATTAGATGCAGTCTCAACTGATAGTGATGTATCTGTGGCTGCTAGCCCCCCTGCCAGTCCCTCTGCTAGCCCCCCTGCCAGCCCCCCTGCTAGAAGGAGGCGTGTTGCTGCCATTGCCGCTGAAGAGTGGGTAACGCCTCATCTCCAGAGGCCAGATATCCCACCCTTCACAGCAAATGCTGGCATAAATATAGATGTGGCAGGTTTTAGCCCCTAACAGTTTCTGGAGGTGTTTCTGGGTGATGATGTATTGGGGAACATTGTCGCCCAAACTAATTTATATGCCCATCAGTACCGTGCAGCAAAGCCTGAAACATATTTGGCAAAGCAGCAATGGGCCCCCATCAATGTGCCAGAATTTAAAAAATTCTGGGCATTGACTATGCTGATGGGCATCATAAAGAAACCCTCCGTTCGCTCCTATTGGAGCAGTAGCCCCATCTGCTCTACCCCCATTTTCTCCCAGAGTATGTCGAGGCAGAGGTATGAAATGATTCTTCATTTCATGCACTTCAGCGACAACAGCCTGTGCCCCCCTAGGGAGCATCCCCAATTTGACAGGCTGTATAAAATCCGCCCCCTGATTACCCACTTTTCTGCCAGGTTTGCAGAGGCTTATACACCTGGAAGGAATATATGCGTTGATGAATCCCTGATGAAGTATAAGGGAAGGCTGGGATTCAAGCAGTATATTCCTTCCAAGCGCTCCAGGTATGGGGTAAAGGTGTATAAGCTCTCTGAGAGCGAGACTGGGTATACTCAGGCCTTCCGGGTGTATGAGGGAAAGGATAGCCACCTTGACCCTCCAGGTTGCCCAGAACATATGGGAACCACTGGCAAGATTGTCTGGGACCTGATATTACCCCTAATGAACAAAGGGTATCACTTGTACTTAGACAATTTTTATACAAGTGTCCTTTTGTTCAAGCTACTGTATTGCTTTGATACAGTAGCTTGCGGTACTATTAAAAAGAACCGCACAGGTTTCCCAGGACAACTTGTACGCACCCAGCTACAAAGGGGGGAGACCTCAGCTCTGCGCCAAGAGGAGCTGTTGGCACTTAAGTACAGAGACAAGAAGGATGTATACCTTCTTACCACCATCCACACAGAGAGGACGGTGGCGGTCTCTGTACGTGGCAGAGCTGAGATCATAAGGAAGCCAGTGTGCATCAAGTCTTATAACCGGCATATGGGTGGGGTTGATCTGGCAGATCAGCTGCTGCAGCCCTACCTAATTATGCGGAAGACAAGGGCCTGGTACAAAAAGGTTGCAATTTACCTAATGCAGATTGCAACCCACAACGCTTTTTTGTTGTTCAAAAAAGCAAACCCCGGAATGAAACAGACTTTTTTACAATTTCAGCTCCAGATCATTTCGGGGATTTTGTACCATGATGCACCTGCTCCCCGGGCGGTGATGGGAGAGAGCAGACTTGGGGCTACTCATTTTATTTTTAAAATCCCCCCTACTGCCGCAAAGCAGAGACCACAAAAAAAATGCAGAGTCTGTACCAAGAGGGGGCAGAGAAGGGACACTGTATATCACTGTCCTGATTGCCCTGGACAGCCTGGACTCTGCATTTGGGACTGCTTCAAGCGGTACCATACAATGGTCAATTTTTAAAAAATAAATACATTTGCTGTTATTTTTTTTTGTTATGTTTACTGTTAAATTTTTTGTTGTTATTTTTTTACTTTTAATGTGCCAGATTTTTACATTTCACTAATATATTTTTTTTTTCTAAAATGGGGCTGTTCTTTTTTTTTTTTTTACAAAAACCCCTGTCAAACCTATGCATGGGGGACATAGGTGTTCTCAAGGTGCCTTGCAGAAAACAACCTGTAGTATTTTTTTTGCACTAACTTACAACAGTCTCTCCTAAATCATAGTCAAAAAGCAATGTGTGTGTAAAAATGAAAATTGAAAAATTGCCACCATACACTTCCTCCAATTTTTTTGGCTAAAACGGTTGCTTCAAAGGCATCAAAGCACACCATATACAATACCTTGGGGTGTCAACATTTCAAAAATATGCACATTCATGGCAATAAATAAAAGTGGGGTTTACAATAGGCCCCAAACTAAAGATAGGCCTATCAGAAGAAATACTCTCACTTAATAACTAAAATCACAAGTCATAAAATTGTAACATAACCTTCCCAAAATCCTGGCAAACCTATGCATGGGGGGCATAGGTGTACTCAGGGTGCCTAGCAGAAAACAACCTGAAGTATTTTTTTGCACTAACTTACAACAGTCTCTCCTAAATCATAGTCAAAAAGCAATGTGTGTGTAAAAATGAAAATTGAAAAATTGCCACCATACAATTTCTCCAATTTTTTTGGCTAAAACGGTTGCTTCAAAGGCATCAAAGCACACCATATACAATACCTTGGGGTGTCAACATTTCAAAAATATGCACATTCATGGCAATAAATAAAAGTGGGGTTTACAATAGGCCCCAAACTAAAGATAGGCCTATCAGAAGAAATACTCTCACTTAATAACTAAAATCACAAGTCATAAAATTGTAACATAACCTTCCCAAAATCCTGGCAAACCTATGCATGGGGGGCATAGGTGTACTCAGGGTGCCTTGCAGAAAACAACCTGAAGTATTTTTTTGCACTAACTTACAACAGTCTCTCCTAAATCATAGTCAAAAAGCAATGTGTGTGTAAAAATGAAAATTGAAAAAATGCCACCATACACTTTCTCCAATTTTTTTGGCTAAAACAGTTACTTCAAATGCATCAAAGCACACCATATACAATACCTTGGGGTGTCAACATTTCAAAAATATGCACATTCATGGAAACAAATAAATTGGGGTATGTTAAAATACCCCCAAAAAGACAATAGGCAAAGAAAATATGTTAAATGTGAAAAAAAAATCACAAACGCATGTTGGACATTTGGCATTACACCCCCCCGAACAAGCCAAGAAACTTATGCATAGGTGGTATCACTGTACTCAGGAGATGTTGGTGAACACATATTGGGGTCTTCTTTGGCAGTAACACATAACAGGAGCTGAGAATTCATGTCTAAAGTACAATGTGTGTGAAAAATAACACACAAAAAATGACTGCCCAATAGTTTGACAAAGACTGGTGTTTGAATTAGTGCATGGAAAGTGTTAAAATACCAGCATTTGAAATACCCTAGGGTGTCTACGTTTCAAAAATATATGGTTTGATGGGGGTAAATTACATTGGCCGGCTTCAGAAATGTCCTACATAGGACATGGGTGCATGGGATGTGAAAATTCCAAGTTGAAAAACTGGAATGCGCCCCCTAAAATTAAGGCCTTTTAGCCCCCAGAGAACCCAACACACCTATACATGGGTGGTATCACTGTACTCAGGAGATGTTGTTGAATACATATTGAGGTGTTTTCTGGCAGTAACACATAACAGGGACTGAGAATATATGCCTAAAGTACAATGTGTGTAAAAAATAACACAAAAAAAATGACTACCCAAAAGTTTGACAAAGACTAGTGGTTGAAATAGTGCATGGAAAGTGTTAAAATAACAGCATTTTAAATACCCTAGGGTGTCTACTTTTCAAAAATATATGGTTTGATGAGGGTAATTTACATTGCCCGGCTTCAGAAATGTCCCAAATAGGACATGGGTGCATGATGACAGATATGAAAATTCCAAGTTGAAAAACTGGAATGCGCCCCCTAAAAATAAGGCCTTTTAGCCCCCAGAGAACCCAACACACCTATACATGGGTGGTATCACTGTACTCAGGAGATGTTGTTGAATACATATTGAGGTTTTTTTTTGGCAGTAACACATAACAGGGACTGAGAATATATGCCTAAAGTACAATGTGTGTGAAAAATAATGCAAAAAAATGACTACCTAAAAGTTTGACAAAGACTAGTGGTTGAATTAGTGCATGGAAAGTGTTAAAATACCAGCATTTGAAATACCCTAGGGTGTCTACTTTTCAAAAATATATGGTTTGATGGGGGTAATTTACATTGGCTGGCTTCAGAAATGTCCCAAATAGGACATGGGTGCATGATGACAGATGTGAAAATTCCAAGTTGAAAAACTGGAATGCGCCCCCTAAAATTAAGGCCTTTTAGCCCCCAGAGAACCCGACACACCTATACATGGGTGGTATCACTGTACTCAGAAGTTGTTGTTGAACACATATTGAGGTGTTTTTGGTCATTAACATATAACAGGAACTGAGAATCCATGCCTAAAGTACAATGCGTGTGAAAAATAACACACCAAAATGACTACCCAAAAGTTTGACAAAGACTGGTGGTTGAATTAGTGCATGCAAAGTGTTAAAATACCAGCATTTGAAATACCCTAGGGTGTCTACTTTTTAAAAATATATGGTTTGATGGGGGTAATTTGCATTGTCCGGCTTCAGAAATGTCCCAAATAGGACATGGGTGCATGATGACAGATGTGAAAATTCCAAGTTAAAAAACTGGAATGCGCCCCCTAAAAATAAGGCCTTTTAGCCCCCAGAGAACCCAACAGACCTATACATGGGTGGTATCACTGTACTCAAGAGATGCTGCTGAAGACTTATTGGGGTGTTATTTGGCAGTAACCCTTAACGTTCTCAGTAAATGTATTCTTGAATTGCTATTTTGTCAAAAAATCACCACTTTTTTTTTTTTTTCAAACTTTGGCATAGATTGGTGGTAAAATAGTTGCATGGAAAGAGTCAAAATACCCCATGTTTAATACCTTAGGTTGTGTTCTTTTAAAAAATATATATATGTGAAGGGTTAATCAGGGATTCCTGACAGATATCAGTGTTCCAATGTAACTATCGCTAATTTTTTAAAAAAAATTTTGGAAATAGCAAAGTGCTACTTGTACTTATTGCCCTATAACTTGCAAAAAAAGCAAAGAACATGTAAACATTGAGTATTTCTAAACTCAGGACAAAATTTAAAAACTATTTAGCATGGGAGTTTTTTGGTAGTTGTTGAAGTGTAGGAGATTTTGAGGGTCAAAGTTAGAAAAAGTGTGTTTTTTTCAATTTTTTCCTCATATTTTATAAAAAATTTATAGTAAATTATAAGATATGATGAAAATAATGGTATCTTTAGAAAGTCCATTTAATGGCGAGAAAAACGGTATATAATATGTGTGGGTACAGTAAATGAATAAGAGGAAAATTACAGCTAAACACAAACACCGCAGAAATGTAAAAATAGCCTTGGTCCCAAACGGACAGAAAATGGAAAAGTGCTGCGGTCATTAAGGGGTTAAACACCTCTCATTTTTCTGTAAAAAATTTTTTTATTTGTCACACCCTCTCTAGTAGACACTTGCATGGGCAAACACTTTGGTTTGCCTGAAAGGTTTATTTCAGATATTTTCAAATGTTTAGTTTAGCTGAATTCCGTCCATGCAGGAATATGGTTCAGACGAATATTGGATTCTGAGATGTTTTAAGGTTATTTCCAATAGGAACAGCTAATATAGACCAAGATTACAAATTGTGTGGTATAGCCGTAGCATAGACACCACATGAAATGGGTCCGTACCTCTATTTCCATACCGCTGGGATTACAAGTCACAATAACACTTTCTTTTGTCTAAACCACCGATCCCCCACATCACCAACACTAAATAAAGGTATGAACCTCTAAACCACTGTCCCCCCACATCGCCAAAAACTAAATAAACCTGTTAACCCCTTAACCTCCATTCCCTACATCGCTACTACTAAAATAAACCTATTAACCCCTAAACCACCATCCCCCCACATCACCAACACTAAATAAACCTATTAAAACTATTAACTAGACATTTGTTTCAGTTCCTTTCGGACTGATTCGGATGTTTTTAAATTTAGTTTCGGATCGATTCGAATTTGGATACATTCGAATTTATTTGTTTCAGATTCATTCGGATTCGAATAAATTTGGATGTATTCGTTTTGGATTCTATTCGTAATTTCGGAAGTTCTGTATGTGTTATTTTGATTCAGATGGTTCCAAGTTACACAAACGGAATTATTTCACTCTTACTATCTCACCAAATTTAATTTTTATACTGAATTGTGAGTCCATGACCATTCAAATGTAACAAATAAATCCAAACTGATTTGGATTTATTTGTTACAAATACATTTGCATTAGTTTAGTTTCGTTGCTAGGGTATTTTGGAAATTCAAATCAATTTGAATCTCCAAATTTGGCGAATTCATCTAAATTTCATTTCGGAATGAAATGAAACGCACATGTCTACTATTAACCTCCAAATCGCTATCCCCCAACATCGCTACTACTATAATAAACCTGTTTACCCCTAAACCTCCATCCCCTACATCGCTACTACTAAAATAAACCTATTAACTCCTAAACTGCCATCCCCCCACATGGCAAACACTAAATAAAGCTATTAACCTTTATACTGCCATCCCCCCACATCGCCAACACTAAATAAACCTATTAAAAAAAAATATTTTGGATAATTTCATTTGTTATTTTCTGCAATGTTAGGTTGTTTTTTTGTAATGTTAGTTTTTTATTTTGTGTAATTTTAGATGTTTAATATTTTCTGTAATGTTAGTTTTTTTCTGTAGTTTAAGCTTAGGGTTTTTTTTTCACAGGTAAGTTTTTATTTATTTTAAGGTAGTTAGTATATTGTTACTTTAAAGGGCCATAATACCCAAATGTTTAAACACTTGAAAGTGATGCAGCATAGCTGTAAAAAGCTGACTAGAAAATATCACCTGAACATCTCTATGTAAAAAAGAAAGCTATTTTACCTCAAAAGTTTCTCAGTAGCCACATCCCATTGTAAAGGACTTCTAAGCAGCAAATTAGTATGTCTGTCCTCGAACAGCGGAAAACGCGAGCTTTCGTGCACACCCATCTTATATCCCTATTCAGCTTAAGGAAGTTTACAATGAAATCTCATGAGAGTTAAGTGAAATCTCATGAGATCACAGTAAAAGAGTTCATGACCTCAGCACTGTTGATGCTGATTGGCTGCTGTTCATGTCTTCATTTTGGGCTGCAGCTGAGTATAAGTCTTTACACAGAACTCTGCTGAGCTGAGGAAATTGTGAGGTATTGTGAGGTAAAATATCTTCCTTTTTTACATAGAGATGCTCAGGTGATATTTTTCTGTCAGCTTTTTACAGTTATACTGCATCAGTTTCAAGTGATTTAGCATATGAGCATTATGTCCCTTTAATTTAAAGTTAGGGGTTGTTAGGTTTAGGGGTTAATAGTTTAATTTAGTAGTCGCGATTTGGGGAGACGGCAGTTTAGAGGTTAATAGGTTAATAGGTTTATTTTAGTAGTCAAGATGTAGATGGATGGTGGTTTACGGGTTAACAACTTTATTTTTTAGTTGTGATGCTGGGGGTGGCAGTTTAGGGGTTAATATTGTAGTTTATGGGTGTTAGTGTACTTTGTAACATAATTTTATGGGTTTTGTGAAACTTATTTGTTTCACAAAATCCATAACTACAGGTCTTTGAATACGGAATGGATCGTTGCGGTATAGGTCATAACGATTGCAGTACAGCTATATCACGCAACTTGTAATAACGAGTAGCTGACCATTCCGCACTCAAAGGCCATTTTTTTTGTAATAAAGCCATACCGCACAGCTTGTAATCTTGGTCATAGACAATTAATATTAACAAAACTCTTATATTACAGGATTCAAACAATGTTTTAAGAACATACAACTCAGTGTAGCTAAAATCTAGCATTTAGTGTCTGACCAGCTGTCCCTAACTTCATTCATTAGTAATACTAGACATGTGCACGGGCAAAAAAATTGTTTCATCCGAAAGATTTGTTTTTGTTTTTTTTTACAATGTTCGTTTCGGTCAAATTTTATTCATACAGGCATTTGGTGCAGATGAATATTGGATTCAAATTTGTTACCATTATTTGCAATGGGTACAGCTGTTATAGACAATATTATTAGTAATACTAATGAACAAATGAAGACCCCCTGTACATCATTACAAACATAGGAGCTTATTAAACAAATAATATAACTCAATCCCCCCCATTCCAGCAACAAACAGTCGCCTAGATTTAGAGTTCTGCGTTAGCCGTCAAAAGCAGCGTTAAGGGCAAATTCATCTAAATTTCGTTTCGGAATGAAATGAAACGCACATGTCTACTATTAACCCCCAAATCGCTATCCCCCAACATCGCTACTACTAAAATAAACCTGTTTACCCCTAAACCTCCATCCCCTACATCGCTACTACTAAAATAAACCTATTAACTCCTAAACTGCCATCCCCCCACATGGCAAACACTAAATAAAGCTATTAACCTTTATACTGCCATCCCCCCACATCGCCAACACTAAATAAACCTATTAAAAAAAATATTTTGGATAATTTCATTTGTTATTTTCTGCAATGTTAGGTTGTTTTTTTTGTAATGTTAGTTTTTTATTTTGTGTAATTTTAGATGTTTAATATTTTCTGTAATGTTAGTTTTTTTCTGTAGTTTAAGCTTAGGGTTTTTTTTCACAGGTAAGTTTTTATTTATTTTAAGGTAGTTAGTATATTGTTACTTTAAAGGGCCATAATACCCAAATGTTTAAACACTTGAAAGTGATGCAGTATAGCTGTAAAAAGCTGACTAGAAAATATCACCTGAACATCTCTATGTAAAAAAGAAAGCTATTTTACCTCAAAAGTTTCTCAGTAGCCACATCCCATTGTAAAGGACTTCTAAGCAGCAAATTAGTATGTCTGTCCCGGAACAGCGGAAGGAGCGAACTTACGTGCACACCCATCTTATTTCCCTATTCAGCTTAAGGAAGTTTACAATGAAATCTCATGAGAGTTAAGTGAAATCTCATGAGATCACAGTAAAAGAGTTCATGACCTCAGCACTGTTGATGCTGATTGGCTGCTGTTCATGTCTTCATTTTGGGCTGCAGCTGAGTATAAGTCTTTACACAGAACTCTGCTGAGCTGAGGAAATTGTGAGGTATTGTGAGGTAAAATATCTTCCTTTTTTACATAGAGATGCTCAGGTGATATTTTTCTGTCAGCTTTTTACAGTTATACTGCATCAGTTTCAAGTGATTTAGCATATGAGCATTATGTCCCTTTAATTTAAAGTTAGGGGTTGTTAGGTTTAGGGGTTAATAGTTTAATTTAGTAGTCGCGATTTGGGGAGACGGCAGTTTAGAGGTTAATAGGTTAATAGGTTTATTTTAGTAGTCACGATGTAGAGGGATGGTGGTTTACGGGTTAACAGCTTTATTTTTTAGTTGTGATGCTTGGGGTGGCAGTTTAGGGGTTAATATTGTAGTTTATGGGTGTTAGTGTACTTTGTAACATAATTTTATGGGTTTTGTGAAACTTATTTGTTTCACAAAATCCATAACTACAGGTCTTTGAATACGGAATGGATTGTTGCGGTATAGGTCATAACGATGGCAGTACAGCTATATCACGCAACTTGTAATAATGAGTAGCTGACCATTCCGCACTCAAAGGCCATTTTTTTAGTGATAAAGCCATACCGCACAGCTTGTAATCTTGGTCATAGACAATTAATATTAACAAAACTCTTATATTACAGGATTCAAACAATGTTTTAAGAACATACAACTCAGTGTAGCTAAAATCTAGCATTTAGTGTCTGACCAGCTGTCCCTAACTTCATTCATTAGTAATACTAGACATGCGCACGGGCAAAAAAATTGTTTCATCCGAAAGATTTGTTTTTTTTTTTTTTTTACAATGTTCGTTTCGGTCAAATTTTATTCATACAGGCATTTGGTGCAGATGAATATTGGATTCAAATTTGTTACCATTATTTGCAATGGGTACAGCTGTTATAGACAATATTATTAGTAATACTAATGAACAAATGAAGACCCCCTGTACATCATTACAAACATAGGAGCTTATTAAACAAATAATATAACTCAATCCCCCCCATTCCAGCAACAAACAGTCGCCTAGATTTAGAGTTCTGCGTTAGCCGTCAAAAGCAGCGTTAAGGGCTCCTAACGCTGCTTTTTACCGCCCACTGGTATTTAGAGTCAGCCAGGAAAGGGTCTAACGCTCACTTCCAAGCCGTGACTTTTGCATACCGCAGATCCCCTTACGCCAATTGCGTATCCTATCTTTTCAATGGGATCTTCCTAACGCTGGTATTTAGAGTCTTGGCTGAAGTGAGCGGTAGAGCCTCTACCGACAAGACTCCATCCGCAGAAAAAAGTCAGTAGTTAAGAGCTTTCTGGGCTAACGCCGGTTCATAAAGCTCTTAACTACTGTGCTCTAAAGTACACTAACACCCATAAACTACCTATGTACCCCTAAACCGAGGCCCCCCCACATCACCACCACTATAATAAATATTTTTAACCCCTAATCTGCCGAACGCACACCGCCGCCACCTACATTATCCCTATGTACCGCTAATCTGCTGCCCCTAAAATCGCTGACGCATACAAAATATTTATTAACCCCTAATCTGCCCCCCCAACGTCGCCGCCACCTACCTACACTTATTAACCCCTAATCTGCTGACCGGAACTTGCCGCTACTCTAATAAATGTATTAACCCCTAAACCGCCTCACTCACGCCTCAAAAACACTATAATAAATAGTATTAACCCCTAATCTGCCCTCCCTAACATCGCCAACACTTAACTTCAAGTATTAACCTCTAATCTGCCGGCCGGACCTCGCCGCTACTCTAATAAATGTATTAACCCCTAAAGCTAAGTCTAACCCTAACACCCCCCTAAGTTAAATATAATTTTAATCTAATGAAATAAATTAAAGGGACACTCAATAAAATTAAACTTTCATTATTCGGATAGAGCATGCAAATTTAAACAACTTTCCAATTTACTTCCATTAACATAATGTGCACAGTCTTTTTATATTTTAACTTTTGAGTCACCAGCTCCTACTGAGCATGTGCAAGAAAAAGTGTATATGCATTTGTGAATGGCTGATTGCTGTCACATGGTACGTGTATGCATTTGTGATTGGCTGATGGCTGTCACATGGTACAGGGGGGGGTGGAAAAAGACATAACTTTTAAAATTGTCCAAAGAAAAAATCTACTACTTATTTGAAGTTCAGAATAAGTGCTATTGTATTGTCTTGTTATCTTGCATTTGCTGATTATGCAAATCTACTGTGTTGACTGGTCCTTTAAATATTATTAACTAAAGTCTTCCTATTTAAAACTAAATACTTACCTGTAAAATAAACCCTAATATAGCTACAATATAACGAATAATTATATTGTAGCTATTTTAGGATTTATATTTATTTTACAGGCAACTTTGTATTTATTTTAACTAGGTACAATAGCTATTAAATAGTTATTTACTATTTAATAGCTACCTAGTTAAAATAATTACAAAATTACCTGTAAAATAAATCCTAGCCTAAGTTACAATTAAACCTAACACTACACTATCAATAAATAAATTAAATCAATTAACTACAAGTACCTACAATTAAATAAACTAAACTAAATTACAAAAAAAAAACAAACACTAAATTACAAAAAATAAAAAAAGATTACAAGAATTTTAAGCTAATTACACCTACTCTAAGCCCCCTGATAAAATAACAAAGCCCCCCAAACAAGCGGCATCTTCTATCTTCATCCATCCGACGAGGAGCGGCTCCATCTTCAAGACCTCCAGCGAGGAACATCCTTCTTCAACAACGACTACCCGAAGAATGAAGGTTCCTTTAAGTGACGTCATCCAAGATGGCGTCCCTCGAATTCCGATTGGCTGATAGGATTCTATCAGCCAATCGGAATTAAGGTAGAAAAATCTGATTGGCTGATTGAATCAGCCAATCAGATTGAGCTCGCATTCTATTGGCTGTCCTCTTCTGCCCGGATAGGATGAAGACTTCTGCTGCTCCGGATGTCTTCTTTTGGTCCATCGGATGAAGAGTTCGGCCCGGTTGGGTGAAGACGACTCAAGGTAGGGAGATCTTCAGGGGGTAGTGTTAGGTTTATTTAAGGGGGGTTTGGGTTAGAGTAGGGGTATGTGGGTGGTGGGTTGTAATATTGGGGGGTGGTATTGTGTTTTTTTTACAGGCAAAAGAGCTGATTTCTTTGGGGCATGCCCCGCAAAAAAACCCTTTTAAGGGCTGGTAAGGTAATAGAGCTGTTAACTATTTTAATTTAGATTAGGGTAGGGATTTTTTTTATTTTGGGGGGCTTTGATATTTTATCAGGGGGCTTAGTAGGTGTAATTAGCTTAAAATTCTTGTAATCTTTTTTTATTTTTTGTAATTCTTGTAATCTTTTTTTATTTTTTGTAATTTAGTGTTTGTTTTTTTTGTAATTTAGTTTAGTTTATTTAATTGTAGGTACTTGTAGTTAATTGATTTAATTTATTTATTGATAGTGTAGTGTTAGGTTTAATTGTAACTTAGGCTAGGATTTATTTTACAGGTAATTTTGTAATTATTTTAACTAGGTAGCTATTAAATAGTAAATAACTATTTAATAGCTATTGTACCTAGTTAAAATAAATACAAATAAATATAAATCCTAAAATAGCTACAATGTAATTATTCATTATATTGTAGCTATATTAGGGTTTATTTTACAAGTATTTCGTTTTAAATAGGAACACTTTAGTTAATAATATTTAATTTATTTTAATTTTAATTTAATTTATTTAATTTATTTTGTTAGATTAAAATTATATTTAACTTAGGGGGGTGTTAGGGTTAGGGTTAAACTTAGCTTTAGGGGGTTAATACAGTTATTAGAGTAGCGGGGAGGTCCGGTCAGCAGATTAGAGGTTAATACTTGAAGTTAGGTGTCGGCGATGTTAGGGTGGGCAGATTAGGGGTTAATACTATTTATTATAGGGTTTGCGAGGCGGTAGTGTGGCGGTTTAGGGGTTAATACATTTATTAGAGTGGCGGCGAGGTCCGGTCGGCAGATTAGGGGCTAATAAGTTTAGGTAGGTAGCGGTGATGTTTGGGGGGGCAGATTAGGGGTTAATAAATATAATATAGGGTTCGGCGATGTTAGGGGCAGCAGATTAGGAGTACATAGCTATAATGTAGGTTGCGGCGGTGTACGGAGCGACAGATTAGGGGTTAATAATATAATGCAGGGGTCAGCAATAATGGGGTCAACAGATTAGGGGTTAATAAGTGTAAGGTTAGGGGTATTTAGACTCAGGGTACATGTTAGGGTGTTAGGTGCAGACTTGGAAACTGTTTCCCCATAGGAAACAATGGGGCTGCGTTAGGAGCTTAATGGAGGAATTAAAACAAATGTTACCTGTGGATGAGTTCGATAAAAAGATCAAGGAGGGGGGTGGGAAAATTGCAGCCATTTAAAAATGAATTGTAGGACCACAAACAACAAAACTTCTAGCGAGATGAAGCGGACTATAAACAGGGCAATGTCTATAGATGGCGCAATGAGAACAGGAGCTGGCGGTGGAGGGATATGAACAAACAAGGTAGATCCGGCCATAATCTCTAAGGACGCCAACAATCTAGGAATGACAACAAGAGCTCCGGTAGCACAGGTAGCTCGAGTGGATCAAGTTTTTTAGAGTCCAGCGATGAGGGGAGCATGTCGGTAAGCGCTACAGAGGAGGCCGTAAGCACAAAAAAAGGAATAGGATGCCAAATACAGACTACACAAAAGAAACACCAGCAGACAAAGAATCAACAGTATTCAATATATCATGCTACACCCTATCGGATAGTCAGTATGAAATGCTAGAAAAGGGGTTAACATTCTGTCCCTCTAAAGACATTGACTTTTTTGGGATCAAGAACGATTTATATAGATTCTTTAGGCCTTTAAGATTGAAATGCTTTTTTTCTGATTGCACTACAATGTCTTTTTTTTTATAATTTATTTATTAATTGTCCCCAACAAAATGTAAAGTCAGCAATTTACATAATTATACGCCACGCAGGGCATAACATTGTATGACAATAAAGACGACTTACAATATTAACAAATATCAAAATATTAAAAAATGTAACAATCTATACTCATGGTAGAACTTAAAAAAGCTCTTCTATAGAGATCTTGGCTAGTCATTAAAAAAATATTGATATGTAACAGTTAAGTTTGGGCAATTTTTTTTCATTTTTTTCTTTATACATAACCAAACTATCCATTGATTCTACTTGCTGGTTTTAGACAAACGGCTAGATTTGGAGTTTTGTCGGTAACGACCCGAAAAACTAACGCCGGCTTTTTTCTGGCCGCACCATAAAAATAACTCTGGTATCGAGAGTCCACATAAAGGCTGCGTTAGGCTCCAAAAAAGGAGCGTAGAGCATTTTTAACGCAGCTTCAACTCTCGATACCAGAGTTGCTTACGGACGCAGCCAGCCTCAAAAACTTGCTCGTGCACGATTCTCCCATAGGAAACAATGGGGCTGTTTGAGCTGAAAAAAAACCTAACACCTGCAAAAAAACCGCGTTCAGCTCCTAACGCAGCCCCATTGTTTGCTATGCGGTAACCCTTCCTACGTCTGCACTTAACACTCTAACATGTACCCCGAGTCTAAACACCCCTAACCTTACACTTATTAACCCCTAATCTGCCGCCCCCGCTATCGCTGACCCCTGTATATTATTATTAACCCCTAATCTGCCGCTCCGTAAACCGCCGCTACTTACATCCCTATGTACCCCTAATCTGCTGCCCCTAACACCGCCGACCCCTATATTATATTTATTAAACCCTAATCTGCCCCCCACAACGTCGCAGCCAGCTACCTACAATAATTAACCCCTAATCTGCCGACCGCAAAGCACCGCCACCTACGTTATCCTTATGTACCCCTAATCTGCTGCCTCTAACACCGCCGACCCCTATATTATATTTATTAACCCCTAATCTGCCCCCACAATGTTGCAGCCAGCTACCTACAATAATTAACCCCTAATCTGCCGACCGCAAAGCACCGCCACCTACGTTATCCTTATGTACCCCTAATCTGCTGCCTCTAACACCGCCGACCCCTATATTATATTTATTAACCCCTAATCTGCCCCCCACAACGTCACCTCCACCTGCCTACACTTATTAACCCCTAATCTGCCGACCGGAGCTCACCACTATTCTAATAAATGTATTAACCCCTAAAGCTAAGTCTAACCCTAACACTAACACCCCCCTAAGTTAAATATAATTTACATCTAACAAAATTAATTAACTCTTATTAAATAAATTATTCCTATTTAAAGCTAAATACTTACCTGTAAAATAAATCCTAATATAGCTACAATATAAATTATAATTATATTATAGCTATTTTATGATTAATATTTATTTTACAGGTAACTTTGTATTTATTTTAACCAGGTACAATAGCTATTAAATAGTTAAGAACTATTTAATAGCTAAAATAGTTAAAATAATTACAAATTTACCTGTAAAAGAAATCCTAACCTAAGTTACAATTAAACCTAACACTAGACTATCAATAAATTAATTAAATAAACTACCTACAATTTCCATCATGATAAACTCAAGAACTCTCTCCCTCAGAGTTAGATGATGAGGGTACAGAGAATAGTCAGTGAGAGTTCCTTAGTGAATCAGTGATTGAATGAGATATAAAAGTGGTGGAGAGAGTAAAAAATAAGGATAAGAATGACAGATTAGTATGTGTCACACAATATAACCCATACAGCCAAGAAATCAATCGCATTCTAAAAAGGTATTGGCACATATTAAAGAAGTGTAACAAATACATAGTACACTTTTAACAATATCCACTTATTTCCTACAGACGTGTTTGAAAGGATTTAATTGTTAAAAATGATATAGGAACAAATAAAACTGGTCACCAAGGTTACATCACCTCTAAAAATAAGGGCACCTACCCATGCTTAGGATGTGCCAGTTGTATTTCAGTCATAAAGGGAAGTGAATTTTTCCATCCCCATACAGGGAAAAAAATCTGGGTAAAGATTTTAACACATGTGAATCATCCTTTGTTATATATTTAATTATATGTCCATGCTCTATTTTTTATTTAGGTAAAACGACACGAAAAATCAAAGACAGACCTAGTCAACACATCTAACATCAAATGTGATGACAGAAAGGCACCGGTAGCTTGTCACTTCCTAGAAGCAGGGCATAACATATCTCAATTAAGATGGCAGGTTAGATAGCGTGGGCCCTTTAAGAAGAGGTGGTGCTAGGGAACTATTGTTAAAAAAAAGGAATCATTTTGGATTGATAAGCTAGATACCTTACATCCCAAAGGGACTCAATAGGGAAATATCTGTATTTCTATAAACCTAATAATTTTTTGGAAAAAAAAAATTCTTGAATTTTTTTAATAAAATCTTGTGAATTGAATTCTATCTTGTTGGGCAAATATTTAGTTTTATATATAAAAAACTCTTTTAACATTGTTGTATGTAAAAAAGTTTTGTAACTTTGATCACTAGGTGGCAGTATCAATTGTATTTGAAATGTGAAATGTAAAAGTGATTAAAAAGTTAATGTAGGAGGTATATAAGGAGCAACACACAGGTATGTATTAGCATGATTAAGGGTGAATAACCCGAAACGTTGCTGTTTGCTGTTTTTTGCCATGATGCTGGAATAAAAGACAAAGATTATTTTTAACTCTAGGTGCTGTGGTCTTTGTTTTTTTGTGATTCGAGGGATGTTTGCAGTTGCCCTTATATCACTGGTACCAGGTACAGTGCTGTTTGTCATTTGGACTGTTAATTTAAAGTTAGGGGTGTTAGGTTTAGAGGTTAATAGTTTAGTTTAGTAGTCACAATGTGGGGGGATGGTGGTTTAGGGGTTAATAGATTTATTTATTAGTTGTGATGCTGGGGGTGGCCCTAACATCAGTCATTAGTAATACTAATGAACAAATGAAGACCCCCTGTACATCATTACAAACATAGGAGCTTATTTAACAAACAATATAACTCCTTCCCCTCAACACCTTTTTTGATGCCGAACAGCACAAACAAATGAACAAATCGATGCTGTCAAGCAATCAATCATTTTACATACATTTTGTCCAATAATGTATTTAGCTGTTCTTATATCAAACAGATTGGCAAATCAGCAAAATTCAAACCAACATGCATCTATTCCAAGCTTGAATGCACATCTCTACTCCACAGAGAAGCCAAAAAGCAAAATCTATAACCTATGTTTTCAAAATGCTGTGTCATTTTTGCATAAACTCTGTGAGTTTATTCCCCACAAAAGTAAGATCCAACTTGGCAGTTGGCAAACCCTGAGCTGAACACAAACAGTGATTGTTGGGCTGTGCATTTGCAACTTCTTATTGGTTCACCGGTTGTTCTCAAGACTAGCAATTCTCTGGGGCTCCTGAATGGGATTTTACATAAATATTTTGCATTTGTTTAATTGTTGCACTTCATTGACCCTTTAAATTAGAAAATTATATTTCAACAAAATCTAGATAAAGTTATAAAAACAGTCACAACTTTAATAAACAAAGCTACCACAGGCTTGAAAAGTAGATTTTTACATGTATTTTAACAGACCTCCATGTGCAGGTAAAGTAATTTGATTGCCAAAAAAATTTAAGTTAATTCCAGATCTTAAGTTTTCTACAAATGTACAAAAGCTAGAAAATTCCAAAATTAAACTGCTCACATCCCGCCCCTGATGACATCACACATGACGTTATTGATGACATAATCATTGACATGAACTGTGACATCATCAATGGCATCACTAGTGATATCAGCCATGTCATTTCCTAAAGCCAGAGGTAAAATATTTAAGTATGCACATTCTAATTCCACTCTAACCGCCTAGTTACATTTTTATTCCCTTATCCCTCAAACACAATCACTTCCTCATCCTCCCACCTCAAACAATTTCAACCTCTTACTCGCATCTCCATTTTTCATACGCACATGTTCCTTTACCATTTACTTCATCATCTTATCAACAAACCCTCATCCTGCTCACCCTGTCAATCCCACTAGATATCATACGCATCCTCTTAGCCAGTCCTTCTGAAATGCAGCCTCCTCCTCACACTTTCCTCCACCTGATAGTCAACTGCTCTCCCTTTCAAGCCCACTCGATTTCATACACATCCTCTAAGCCAGGTCTCCTGATATATAGCCTCCTCATTACACTCTCCCAAGCTACTAAACAAAAATCACAAAAGCTAATAATCATACACATTTTCACCTAATGTAAGTTAATAAGCTCTCAACAAGATATATCAAATACCAGGTATCAAAAAGAGATGTGCAACTGATTTGCCTATTCCCCCAAAACTCAAACCTGTTTTTTTTTTTTTCGATCTCAAATATTTCAAATGTACCTAATCAAATCTTCCAGTTTGTAGTGATAGTCCGGATATAACTCATATTTCAGCCAGATATGTCATTCCAGACATATCTGGAAAATGAGATATTGGCATCTGAAAAATCAAATGTACAATGGAAAGCCCTGACAAACGTAAACTATAGGCACATAAATATTTCAGTACATTAATTCAGAACTGATGATAACTGCCCAATATACTTAAATACCCTTTGCCATTACTATAAAGCCATGATATGTGTCTTATTGTTTAGAGTAAGATTATAATTAACATGTTTAAAGGGACAGTCAACACCAGAATTTATGTTGTATAAAAAGAAAGATAATCCTTTTATTACCCATTCCCCAGTTTTGCATAAACAACACAGTTATATAAATACACTTTTTACCTCTGTGATTATCTTGTATCTAAGCCTCTGCAGACTGCTCCCTTAATTCAGTTCTTTTGACAGACTTGCATTTAAGCCAATCAGTGCTTACTCCAGGGTAACTTCACGTGCATGAGCTCAATGTTATCTATATGAAACACATGGACTAATGCTCTCTAGTAGTCAAATGCATTCAGATTAGAAGCAGTCTTCAAGTCTAAGAAATTAGCATATGAACCTCCTAGAATTAGCTTTCAACTAAGAATACCAAGAGAACAAAGCTAAATTGGTGATAAAAGTAAATTGGAAAGTTTAAATCATGAAAGGTTTTTTTTTGACTTGACTGTCCCTTTAATCCTCTAAACAAGAGTGAATTTTTTTGTGTACACCCTGTATATTTTAAATGTTGTATCTAAATGTAGTTTTTAGCGCTTTATTAAAATAATACTGTGTTTATTAACTTGTGAAATGAGCATGCGCATACATTTAAAAAATAAACCATGCGAACAGTCAAGAAATGTTACCCACAAAAATATGGGAAACATTTTTTTTATATGTATACCAGCTAGTGAGGCTATAAAGGAGTTCATTATGCAGGTGGCACACTATTTGCTACAACATAATTATTTTATGTTCAAACAGCTTTGCTATCTCCAGAGAAGAGGAACTGTAATGGGATCAAAATGTGCTCCTTCATATTGCAACCTATTTATGGATTGGTGGGAATGTACCTCTCTCTATGGAGATGGAACACATATTATTATTAACAAATAAATATTTATGTATATAAGCATATAAATATATATAGAACACACATTCCCCATAGACCACAATGTAAAGGCACTTTTTCAGTACCGTTATTTTCCTAAACACCTCACAACCGCCAACTTTTAACACCTTAAAACTGCATAGTGCAGTATTTTTTTTATGAAAAAAATGCTACATTTTTTTCATAAAATAAATAAAAGACCCTCTATTTTCTGGGCACTTTTAGAAAATTAACCAGAGATCTAATCTCTGGTTAATTTTCTGAGTTCTAATAACATAGCAATAACTAGCCACTTGTAATGTCTGGTTATTTATCGCGTGCCCACAAACGGGCATACGGGCCTGTTTGTGGGTGCATGATAAGTTAGTGCTCCACAAACTAGCCCTTAATAAGCTGTTATGCATATGGTAACAGATACATTAAAGTTAAAATTCATTTTTATGATTCGGAGAGAGAATGTAATTTTAAAACAAGTTTCCAATTTACTTATGTAATCTAATTAGCTTTGTTCTTCAGTATCCTTTGTTGAAATGCATACCTATGTTTTTTTAGTATCAGCAATGCACTGCTGGGAGCTAGCTGCTATTTGGTGGCTGCACATATATTACTCTTGTCATTGGCTCACATGATATGTTCAGCTAGCTCCCAGTACTGCTTTTTCAACAAAGGATACCAAGAGGAGAAAGAAATTTGATAGAAGTAAATTGAAAAGTTGTTAAAATGTACATGCTCTATCTAAATCATGAAAGGAAATGTTGGGTCTCACGACCCATTCTTTAAGGTTTCCCTGAATTGAAGTTATATTTTTTAACTAAATACTTTCTTCCTAATTAATTTCTGTTGGCAAGGATACAGGTATCGAAAAAGGCAGCTGAATGTGCCACTTCAATAGATGATCCATGGACTGACATATGGCCGCCTCCTCTATTTTAGAGATGTTTGATTTGAATGTTTTGAAGGACATTATTAATAGATTTTTCTTACATATACAGAATATTCTGAGTTGCTACCAGGAGGTTAGTAAATGCCTTTAGCTTCACCATTCTTGGCATTATTAATCTACTGGCTATACTACATTTTCAGACTACAGGCTCCTTCCAGTCTGAAATTATTTTTATGTCATTGTACTGTGGTTTTGAAAGCTCACTACTGGCCATCCTTTACTTTCTAACGACAGACTCAGTCTATATTTCTCATTTTTATGCCATCGTACTGTGGTTTTAAGGGCTCTGTAAAACTGGTACTGTGTTGTGTAAAATATATACTGCATTTCTTTGTTCACTTTGCCAGGTAATATATTTATTTCTTATAATAGTAAGAAGGAAAAAAGTTACCAGCCTGTACTAAGTTAACACGAACATTTCAGACACAGCACAGTTTTTTTTTATTTTTGGTTTCAGATTAGCAGAGTTAAATCTGACATGGATTTGAGTCATCTCAAAAATGTATAAGGTAAAAGGCAAAGCCAAAATAAAGATAACTCAGATGGCATAGCAACATTTTGGATCCGATTACTGACCAAATAGTAAAACAGTAGCTACAACAAGCATATACCAAGTGGTCATAGAAATGGAAAATTATTACAGCAGCATGATTATTATTTATTATAATTTATTTATAGAGCACCAACATACAGTAAGAGAATCTCTATTTTATTGTTTAACTTATTTGTAAAATGGCATTGGTATTTAGTTAAATATAGTTTTAACTCATTTCAGATCTGCTTGAAATTAAACAGGTAGATGGATACAGGTTGAAGGGGACAGTAGCGTAAAGGGGGACAACAGGCATGGGGGATCACATATAAGGGAATGTTATGCTGCAGGCAGACTAGGGGCCAGATAATCTAAACCTCTCTGCTCTGGTGAGATGATCTAATAGTTTTTAACTTTCAGAAACTGTGGAAAGATGTAATTAAATATCTATATTGCCGGTATGCAGGAGAGATTCACATGTACATATGTCTGGTCAAGATGTGTTATAAGATTTTACTTTTAATTAAATTCAGGCAATAAAGTAATAATTGCTAATGGTGATGCATCTGTAGTTAAAGTGAATGTCAAGTTTGATGAATCATACCCCGGTTTTTAAAAATCCTATTAAAAACAGGGGCACTTTCATTCATCAAACTTTACATTTCACTCGTTTTGTTAAAATACCTTTTAATCTTGAAAGCCGCTCCAGCGATTCCCCCTCCTGCCGCTCGTCACTTTATACGTCAGCGATGATGAATACGGGACCCTCCAATCATGGCTCCCCCCCCCCAGGGGAATCATTGTCTGAGGCAACGCCATGATTGGAGGAAGCCGGATTCGTCATTTTTGACTTATGAAGAGGCTTGCAACGAGCGGGGGAAGCGCTGGAGCGACTTTCAAGATTAAAAGGTAAGTATTTTAACAAAACGAGTGAAATGTAAACTTTGATGAATGAAAGTGCCCCTGTTTTTAATAGAGTTTTTAAAAAACGGGCACTGATTAATCAAAATTTTATGTTTTTCAATATGACCATACAAGACTTTTTAGACAAACATGCAACAAAATCTTCTATAAATCAAAAAGTGGAAAACAACACTTACAATTTCAAACTTGGCATGGAATCTAGAATCTGCCAAATCCAGAATCAATGAAAATGAGTAATGATTCCAAGCTTTTTATTAAAAAGGGACCTCTATTTGTTACATCAGGGGCCAAGGAATGAAAGCAATTTTTTTAATCTGCTGTAGGTTCTTAGTCATGAACTTATAGCAAGTTTGAAATGTTGTTGTCATTCCAGTAGAAACTGATGTAACAAATAAAGGACCATTTTAATAATAAAAAATAATGCTGGAATCATACTTCTTTACTAGCATGGATGACACTGAGATAGATCTTATTAGAGACTTTTTAGCAACTGTTCTTTGATAAAAAAATCTTCAAGTTAGTTTAAACTGTCATGGAACCCATTTTTTCATGATTCAGATACAGCATACAATTTGAAACACCTTTTTCTATTTATTTATATTATCTAATTAGCTTGATTTCCTTTATTGAAAAGAATACCTAGGTAGGCTTAGGAGCTGGGAGCTAGCTGTTTATTGGTGGCTGCACATATATGCCTCTTGTCATTAGCTTACAGATGTGTTCATCTAGCTAGTGCATTGCTGCTCTTTCAATAAAGGATACTAGGAAAATTAAGGAAAATTGATAATACAAGTAAAAAATGGGAATGTCATGTCTCTATAAGTTTGCACTTATTTTCTGTGATGAATTTGATTGATTCATTAGGGCAACTGTTATCAAAAATATGGTTGTAAACTAACCATGCTGTAGTTTGGATTAACATTGCATATATGTTTTGATTATTTTCTATACTTTCATTTTTGGTCCATATCTTATCCTTATTATAATTATTCGTTATTTGTACAGCCCCAACAGATTCAGCAGCGCTATAAACATAGATATAATATGCAAAGGTAGCCTTTATATGAAACTAATGGGTAGAGGGCTCTACCAAGAGTTTCACTTTTGAAGGTGACCTACAAAACAGCTGGGCTTATAGACTTACATGTTAAGGGGTGCAGTGGAATGAAAATGGAGGAGAGGAACTCATGTAAGAAAAGTTTAGTTTACATTGTATGCATCCCTGAACTGTAGAGTATTTAAGAAGTGGAAACTAGTGGAGAGTCTTGTGGAGTGGCGCAGAGTGTTCCACAAAATAGGAGCCATTCTGGAGAAGTTCTGTAGACAGGAATGTGAGGAGGTAACAATAGAGGAGGAGAGCAGCAGGTCATGAGCAGAGTGAAGAAGAGAACAGGGGGGGTGGAGTATATGGAGATGAGATCTGAGATATAGGGTGGAGCAGTGTTATTAAAGACCTTGAATGTCAAAGTCGGGATTTTATGTTTCATTTTGGAGGCTAGAGGAAGGCAGTGAAGGGATTGGCAGATGAGGATTAATGTGTAAGGAAGAACAGTCTGGCACAGGCATTTATTATGGATTGTAAGGGAGATAGACGGCAGGTAGGGAGATAACAGAGGATGGATTTGCAATACTCAATGTGGGAAACGATGAGAGAATGGATTAAAATCTTTGTTGTGTGTTGTGTGAGGAAGAGGAGGTTTTTTTTATTTGTTTTTTAAGGTGGAAATGGCAGGAATTCCTGAATAATTTGTTTATTTTTACAATACAAAGTTTTAGGTGGATATCAGTTATGTTCTTATCATGATATATTTATTTCTATATTCACTCATATTTTCAGTGTGAATATTATCATAAAGGTAGCACATATTTTACAGTCCCCATTGAGTAGATTTATATTCTTCTTCATCAGATAAATAAATAGCATATTATTTAGTATGGAAGCTGGAGTTATGTTTTTTATTTGCATACATATATTTTAAGTATGTAATTTTTATTATAGCTAATGTTAGCATTTTAGTTCTATTTGAGATTGAGCAAGCCAGTTAATAAGATCATATGTTTGAGGAGTTTGCACATTGTTCTATATATTATGTACCAAATTCAGCATTTAAGAATAATAAATAGAATAAAAAGTTTAAACAAACTGTAATATATTTATGATAATCATTAATCACCTTAAGGAAGACATTGCTAATCTACCAAAACGGCTGGAAAACAGCTTGACCATTCTTTTTGCTCATAAAACAATCATTTAAAGGGTCAATAATCTTAGTGTATTTGGTGGGGGGAAAAACGCATGATATGTCTGGGCAGGGAGACAAAATCACTATTTTATTGGCAATAGTTTGCTCATTCTAATACCCTGGAGCCCATATGTCTCAACATCTAATTAAAAGATATATTACAGCTTTCCATTGTATATGACAAAGTATACAATCTTGTCTAATCGTGGTGACAACAATTTTAAGAATGTTCCTTTAAAAAAAAAAAGAGATAGAAAAAAATAAATATTTTTTCATCAGTCAATATTGAATAAATTATTCTAAAATGAAAGAAATTATTTTATAAGGCTCTGAGATGCCTTTTCAAAATCTTTACAAACTTCCGATAAGAACATTACATTTCTGACAGCGATAATAAATGTTGCTTTGAATGCCTTTTATGTTATTCAGTTTAAATAATTTTGAGACGTGTTCTGATTTTTGGAAAAAGTATATCTAATGTACAGTATATCCATTAAGCTATGTTCTTTTATTTTTATCCCAAAGGCATAAGGAAAATAATCTATCATTAGAATGAAAAGCATCTCCTTCCACGTTCTATTTTTGCTCCAATGCACAGGATGAAAAAAAAATGCAAAAAAAATACCAGAGATTCATACTTTTCTATCTCCATTTATAGTAACCATCTGGGTTTAGATTTGGAAAACTGCTTTCAATTATAAAGACACGATCTGTAAACTTCACCTTTTTTCTGTTATGGTAAGTATTATGGACGGAAATTGGAAACATTTATTTTCAAAATGGGATATAAAATGTCTAAATTAAACCAATTAACGGGACTATATCCTTTACTTTAAAAGAAGTAAATATTTTCCTTGAAATTCAAATAAACATTTTCTCTGTATTTGTATATATAATCTGGAAAACTTCAAGGAACACAGAAGTATATTATAGTTACAAAGTTTAGAAAAATAGCAAATTCATGTAAAAATTTAATTTAGAAATAAAAATTTACAGAGGTATTCTATAACTTTGTATTTGGCTTGTCTGACACAACAAAGTGGAACCTTTAAAACTATTAAAACATCTCTTATTTATTCTCAAAACTCAAAAACACGCAAAATATTCCACCACTTTCACTGAACAATTGCTTACTTATTTGATTTAAGATATGCACAGCTTTTCTTTCCACAAATCCATTCATTACTGTTGGGAATTCAATACCTGGCCACCAAGAGGAGACAAAGACACCCCAACCAAAGTTATAAGTAATTTCCCCACTTCCCATACTCCCCCATTCATTCTTTGCCTCTGTAACTACAAGGATTGGGTCGAGATTGAGAGTTCCTCAGGCAGTGTTGGTGGATGTGTTAGCAGCTCCTTGGCAGTTCAGACTTATTTATTTATCCATTTATTCTCAGTTTTCTCTCCTTTCTCGAGTGTTTGCCTGCATTACCCTGGAACAGACATCAGTGATCTATTTGCTCCAGCATGGTCGTGCTGGACCTGGTTTGCGGATCTAGTGAAGTTGTCCTCCTCTCCTCCATGGAGGCTGTCTCTATAAGCGGACCTTCTTATCCAAGATCTATTCCTTTCTCAATATCTAGATTCTCTGGGGTAACTGTGTGGCGTTTGAATGCTTAATGTTGTTCAAAAGAGGTTTTTATGAAAGGGTCATTGTTACCCTATTTCAGGTTCGTTAGCCGGTTACCTGTCGTATTTAACACTGGATATGGCGTACTATTTAGCTTGGTGTGAGGAACAAGGATTACCTTGGCACAAGGTTAAAGTTCCTAGAATCCTTTTGTTTCTCCAAGAGGGTTTGGAGACGGGTTTGTCATCTAGTTCTCTCTATGGACAGTTTTCTGCCCTTCCTGTGTGGTTACACAAGAAGTTTAGGTTTTTCCCAGATGCTCTATCCTTTGTTCAGGTTCTTGTTAGAGTCAGGCCTGGGTTTAATCTTGTTGCTCCCCCTTAGAGTCTCTTTGTGTTCTCAACAGGCTGTGTTTGAGTCTAGGCTTTCTGTTAATATTAAACTTTAATCTTGGAAAGCTTTGTTTCTGTTGGCTATTTCTTCTGCTCATAAAGTGTCAGAATTATCTGCCTTTCTTTTGTTCTAATCTTTCTTCACAGAAGGAGCATTTGCTACACAATCTGGTTGTGGTGCTGTCAGGGTTTTTTCCCTGTTTTGTTTGCCATGTGCTGCTGGCAGCCATTTTACTCACCTCTCTTGCTTATTATGGTGCATGGTGGGGGATGCTGCTCATTTCCTGCACTTCCTTTTATGGGAGACTGGTGTGCATCATCTGTGTGAGACAGGATGCAGTCTCAGAATTGTGATGACATCACTTATTATTTAAAGGGCCTCTGTTCAGTATGCTTTGCCTTTGCGTTGTCTCAGACCTGTTTGTGAGAGTTCCTGTGTATTACCTGGCTGTCTGACCTCCTTCCTGGTTCCTGTTCCCTGGCTTGTTCCTGACTCTGCTGTTTTCCTTGTTCCTGATTCCGGCTCGTCTGACTATTCGCTTTGGCTCCTGATTCGGCTCGTCTGACTACCAGCTCTGGTTTTGACTCCTGGCTTGTTATTTGACTTGTGGACTTTTTATTATTTTTTTGTTATTAATAAAGGTGTGATTATTTTTGCACTTCTCGTCTTAGTCTGATTCCTGGCACCCTGACAGGTGCGTTCTATGTATTTCTATTTCCATGCTTCCATGGATTTTAGACAATCTTCCTCCTGTTTTTTTTTTTGTGTTTACTGGTAAAGGCAAGGGTCAGAAAGCCACTGCAACTTCCCTTTCCTTTTGGCTGAGGAGGGTCATCGTTTGGCTTATGAGGAAGCTGATCATCAGCCACCTGAAAGGATTCCGGCTCACTCTTCTCTTGCTGTGACCCTCTTCATGGGTTTTTAAGGTCAAAGCCTTTATTTAATAAATCTGTAAGGCAGCTACCTAGTCCTCCTTTCAGGTCTTTCAAGTTTTTTTTTTCTTTCAAGTTTGATGTTTTTTGCCTCAGCTGAGGCTTATTTTGGGAGATAAGTGTTTTGAGTAGTAGTGCCTTCAGATTAGGTTCACCTGCCTTATTTTCCCCTCCCAGTTCAATCTGTGTCCTCTCTAGCTTGGGTATTGGATGCCCAAAAGTAATCAATGAATTTGTGGACTCTCCATGCTATTGGAAAGAAAACAAAATGTATGCTTACCTGATACATTCTTTTCTTTCCTGGCATGGGGAGTCCACAAACCCTCTCTGTGTTTTTAAAGGCTGCTTTTTCCCAAATATTTTGTCACCTCTATACCCCTAGTGTTTCTCCTACTAAATAATTTACAGGTATCAGGTAAGCATACAGTTTGTTTATCTAATAGTTTGTATTATATTGTTTAAATTTTTGAAGCAATTACTTTAAACTCATCTGTGACTTTTTTTAAACAAATTATGTTATTGGAATCCTTTGCCTTGTTACCTTGAACTGACAGCTCAATGCAAAACCTCTAAATTTGATCAATTTCTTCTTAATAGTGCTCTCTACATTCTAAAACTATTGTTTATGCTCATTTTGAAAGCTTTTATTTCAAAATGTTTCCTCCCTTTGCCATATCTTATGCTCATGCCTTTTTGCATTTATTTCCAATACTGAGCTAGCAGAGTAAGGTCCACATTTATTATACTGTGGACAGACAAGTTTCATCCTCATTATCATTTACAAGGAGCAAGACAGCATTTGCTGTGTAAATTTAAGATTGCACAAGCGCAGCCCCCTCCCTTACCAAACTATTTGCATAAGAGCAGGGCTTGTCAATCATCCTGGATGGATTTTTTCAGGATATTTTAAGAGTTTAGGAAGCATTGACCTGTATCCACATCGGTCTGCATCAAAAGCTTTATGAATGGTACAATTGTTTAAAAAAAATGTAAATCTATCAACAAAGTCCTATGTTTTCTTTTTGAGTATATAAAGTAAGTAATATAAATTTAATGCAAGTATGAATATTAATGAATACACTTTGCTTGATGTTTACTACAGATATTTTACCATTCATTTTTTTTTAATGAATTTTATGTAAGAATATCATGTGCTTGGTTAACCAAAGGTGTCTAAAAAAGGAAACTAGCAAGCTTTGGCATGCCTTCTCTAATTCCTGCATAATGTGCTTCTATTCCACATCTAAAGGCATTTAAGGACATTCTACAATCCAGTAATAGAATGTCAAGCCAGGTTTAATGTGTTTTAAAGTTACATATAATCAGACTGATTTACTGAAAAATAAAGTTATCCTATTTTTGGAGGTGTATCAAGTTATTGTATTATATTTGTACAAAGGAGACATCAAAAGTAATGTCAAAGTAAAGCCCCTTGTGATATGTCTTGAGTGTATAATATATCTATGGAAAAGGATTAGTTATCGCCAGTGTTAGAAGAGAAGATATTGTAAAAAAAATAGAGAAGGGGAGTGCAGCCAATGAAAAGTATGAAAAAACTTTTGACAAATATCCCTTACATTGTAGCATTTGGCTGCACTAACATAAAATGCGAAATGTCTTTGTTTTGTAGCTTTAAACACGTTTTTTTTAAAAAGAAATATACAGGGAGGCTACACCGCAAATGCTCCAAAGCAGCATCAGCATAGTCTATGTTTTCACTGTAAAGGTGTTTACATTTACACCCTAAAAAAAAAATTATACTCTGATGATAAAAAGATGGGCAGAATAGTTATTGTTGATCTCACTGCACTATTCAATGATACGCACTCTAAATATGTATGTGTTGTTACTCAATGTCTGGTTCTATCTCACACTTTGTTAAAAAATGATTGGGCGATGTATACACTCTGAGCTGTGGTGTTGACCCAGGGGCGGTTAGATACGCTACCATATCCTGACTTGAATAGGAGACCTGACTCACCGACATGAGACTTATTGGGCTCAAACACCAGCCCTATTCCAAGAAGAATAAGCTCTCTATAAAGATATCTTTTAGACATTAGAGGTGACTTGGGCCTGCCTGACATGGACTGATGGACTGCGCTGGCTCTGACTTAGACGCAAATTAAGACGCATAGGAATAAGCTTGAGATAACACCCGATGAGGTTGTGTCCGATAGACAAGAGATGAGCCAAACCCACCTGGTGGTGCTGGCCGCCCCCTGGGTCTTCACCAAATCACTGGGGATATGGTGTGTGTCAATTGAGCTGATATCAGCTGGTGTTAAATGCATATGTTTTTGTTGTCAAGTTTATTTTCATTTAGTTGTCTATAAGTTATTGAATCAAAGTATATTTTTCGTTGCTGAGAGCATGAAGGTTACTACCCTTCTGTTTGATTTATTCTTGTTTAAGTAGAGTTAACCTCTACACTCTTACTGTTCTATATTCCTTTATTCCCTATCCTACCTGCATCTATATCTAAGCAAGGGAGCTATTCTTAGCTCCTTATCTCTTGTACTCCCCCCTAGCCTCTATTCCCCTTTGACAACTGTACCTTACCATATTCTACTTACCCTTTGAGTCTACCTATTTTTACTCTCCATCCCGGCCTCCCCCTCCCTTTCCCCCTCCCCATCCTTCCCCCCCCCCCCCTTTTTTTTTAAATTTTTTTTCTCCCCGTCCCCATCTGATCCTCCTAACCCCAGTGAGCCTTTGACGTGATAGCCTGCAAAATAGGGAGCGCTACCTCCCGCTCAATAGACCTTATCACAATGAACGCAAAGGGTCTTAATAGCCCTGGAAAGAGATCACTGGTCACTAGAGATTTTTGGAGAATGGGCGGGGACATAGTGTACCTCCAGGAGACGCACTTTTCCAGATTCAGAGAGCCAAAATGGTATAACCAAAAATTCCCAGTAGCCTACTTTGCGTCCGGCCCGACCAAAAAAAATGGAGTGGGAATTCTGTTTGGAGCAGACGTGCCCTTCCGAATGGAGCAGATCGTTAGAGACCCAGACGGCAGGTTCTTGATTTTGACTGGCACCTTATACGGCAAGAGAGTAACATTCGTTAATCTCTACTCCCCAAATGTGGCGCAAGATGTATTCTTCAAAAAACTAGCAAATAGAACCTTGGAAACCCAAAAAGGGATCGTTTTCATGGGTGGTGATTTCAACATCTCATTTTGCCCTACCTTAGACACATCGGATGGCTTGTCTAGCACTCCACACAAGGTGATGAAACAAGTCGCCAGACACATGAGAGAATTGGTTCTTCATGACTTCTGGCGCACATTGCATCCGGCCGCCAAAAATTACACTTTTTACTCCCATCCTCATGGGAAATATACCAGGGTTGACTATATTTTTACGGACCCAGCAGGGCTCTCAATCACCACTAACAGTAACATCGGTCAAATTACCTGGTCAGACCACGCACCAGTAAACTGTACCATCAGCTGGCCGGATGCGCCGACCACCCCATTCATGTGGCGACTTGACGAGTCCTTACTGGACGACCAGTTGCTTAAAAAGAAACTTGACACCACCATTGAAGAATACTTCCACCTTAACGCAGGAGGCTCCTTGGCTAACACCACGGTATGGGAGGCACATAAGTGTGTCTTGCGGGGAGTCTTAATTAAGCACACCTCGGCCCTCCGTCGGGAACAATGGGCTCGTTATGACACCCTGCTTCAAAAGGTGGCACAGGCAGAATCCCTGCATAAAGTGCAGGCCAGCAGATAACACGTTGCAAACAGTGCTTGCTGACGCAAGATCGGCACTACTAAGTCATATCCAGACTGAACAACAAGCTAAGGCTCTTCGGCTTAGGCAATATTACTTTGAACAAGGTGATAAAGCCGGAAGGCTCCTGGCGAGGGCACTAGCGCGCCAGAGGCTCAAAACGTATGTATATGAGATCAAAGACTGCAATGGTAATAAGCACTATGATGGCTTATCTATTGCAGATACATTTAGGTGTTTCTATGAATCTCTGTACAACTTGCATAATACGCAAGAGGAGAGCCCTGCTCAGGCATCCGTAGATAGCCAGGAAGGTAGCGTATTAGAATTTTTAAACAAAATAGACATGCCAAAATTGACACAAGAAGAAGCGGACCAACTTGAAGCTCCATTTACTCTAAAAGAGATCCAGTTGGCTATCAAGCTCCTCCCGGGGAGCAAAAGCCCCGGCCCGGATGGGTTTGGCATGCGATACTATAAAATTTTCTCTGACAAGCTAGCACCTCAGATGCTCCAGATGTTCAATTGCTTACCGGAGGGAATGGCTTTACCGAGCTCCATGCTGGAAGCGTATCTATCGGTTATTCATAAACCAGGGAAACCGGAAAATCAACCTAGTAGCTATAGGCCAATCTCACTCCTTAACGCAGATGTTAAGGTCCTGGCAAAGGCCATAGCCAATCATCTCGCCAAACTATTACCAAAGCTGATCAACACTGATCAGGTGGGATTTGTCCCGGGTAGAGAGGCCCGGGACAATACCACAAGAGTACTGCAATTGATATCTTACGCCCAGAACAAATCAGTGCCGTTGGCCTTGGTCTCTACAGACGCCGAAAAGGCTTTTGACCGGGTCAACTGGCTGTTCATGCGACACACTATGAACAAACTGGGATTTGGACGTGGTGTTGTGAATACAATCTTCTCTTTGTACTCTACACCAAGTGCCAAGGTGAGAGTCAACGGCACACTATCCGAGCCTTTTCAGATAACTAATGGAACGAGGCAGGTGTGTCCCCTGTCCCCCTTACTATTCGCTCTCGTTATGGAGACACTAGCTTGCAAAATACGTAACAACCTAGACATCTCTGGCCTGGTGGTCGGTAGACGGGAACATAAATTGGCCATGTACGCTGATGATGTCCTGGTGATATTGTCTGATGTGTCTACCTCCCTATCGGCATTGCTGACGGAATTTGCGGAGTTTGGAAAAGTTTCTGACTTTTTGCTTAACCTAACTAAGTCAGAGATCATGAACATAACTGTGCCAGGTGAAGTCTTTTGTGAGGTTGGTTCCCTCTGCCCACTTAAAATAGCAGGACGACACTTGAAATATCTTGGGATCCTCCTGACCCCAGTGGCAGCAGACAGTGTTGAAATAAATTACAAACTGATCAGAGACGCAGTGGTAGAGGACTTAACCAGATGGAAGAATAAATCCATCTCATGGATGGGCCGAATCCACGCAGTCAAGATGAACATACTGCCCAGGGTCCTTTATGTAATGCAGGCAATCCCTCTCCTGTCAGCGTCACCCCTAATCCACCAGATTCAATCAGAAATAGAAGCATATATCTGGAACGGCATTCGGCCGAGAGTCAACAAAAAAACAATGTTCCTACCTAGGGACAGGGGGGGAGCAGGGGTCCCTTCACTGAAGACATACTTCAGGGCGATAATTGTCCAACGGCTAGTTCACTGGTGCCATAATAAAACAGACAGAGCATGGGTGGAGTTAGATTGCGAGATTCTGCAGAGGGGAAATATAGGCACACTCGCGTGGATATCAGTTGAGAACCGACCACCCCTACTACGTAAATACCCCCAATTGGGAGATGTGTTTCGGGAATGGGATGCCCTGGTTAAACTAAATAACCATATTTCCACTGTCCAATCACCAGTGACGCCGGTTTTTGAAAACCCAGACAATGCTCTGGTAAACAAAACTCAGTACCGGAAACAACCATACACCCTAGCGGAAGCAGCAATCTCAAATGCTTTCCATGAGGGGAAGATTCGGACTCAAGAAAGTCTGAAACAGTGGGATCACTGGCTATTCTCCTCGTGGTTTAGGGTTACACAGCTCCACCATTACATAAACGGCCACAGAGACACCGCATCCTTCACAAGAGGGAAAACTCTCTTTGAATCCATGTGCACCATGGCACAGCCGCCTGGTCACTTGATATCCCGGTTATACAAGCTACTTCTAGTGGGCAGCAAGGAGACATTGCCTTCTTATGTAGATGCCTGGTGGGCAGATTTTGACTCTGACATCACCACAGAGGATTGGCTAAGGATATTCAACAAAGCCAAAAAAACTTCGGTCTCTATGAGGCTGCAGGAAATGCATTTTAAGTTTCTAAGCCGGTGGTACTTGACCCCACAGAGGCTCCACAGGATCTACCCGCATGCGTGTGGGGATTGTTGGAGGGGCTGCGGAGATGAAGGGACAATTATGCACATATGGTGGACTTGTCCACGACTGAGTGTCTTCTGGGAAGGGGTGTTTCAGGAATGTAGTCGGCTTCTTGACATCATCCTGCCACCAAACCCGAGATACCTACTATATCACGACCTCCCCAAGATTGTGGTGGAGGCCAAACATAGGCTTTTCCTACTGATGCTAAATTGCGCCAAGGGCCTGGTCTCAAAACATTGGAAATCTGTACATGCTCCGAGCCTTAGTGAATGGTAGCATGGAGTTCGTGATCTGCTTGGTTTGGAATGGTACCATTACCTGAAAACTGGGAAATTGGAGACACATGAACATATGGTTCTGATCTGGGAGGGCAAGGGAATTTACTAGCCCTCCTGGACAAAATATGATCTGGTCAACACATAGCTGTTCCTCCTGGGGACGCACCTACCCGATGTACCCTAGAGGGGATCTGAAAGTTCCCATATTATAAGATCACTGGAGGTTGGATATAAGTCGCCTATAATTTTGAGACCCGTCCCCTTAACCCCCCCCCCCCCGCTTTTTTTTTATTTTTCTTTTCCCTTTTCCTTCTCTACCCATAACCCCTCTATTCTCCCCTTTTCTCTGTCTTTTCTTTCTGGGGTATGAAGTAATACCCGAACTTTCGCAAAAATTTGCAAGCCTAAATTTAAATGCACTGAATAACGCTATGAGCCTGCATATGCACAATGAGTTAGAAGAGTACCCTTTGAGTCTACCTATTTTTACTCTCCATCCCGGCCTCCCCCTCCCTTTCCCCCTCCCCATCCTCCCCCCCCCCCTTTTTTTTTCTCCCCGTCCCCATCTGATCCTCTTAACCCCAGTGAGCCTTTGACGTGATAGCCTGCAAAATGGGGAGCGCTACCACCCGCTCAATAGACCTTATCACAATGAACGCAAAGGGTCTTAATAACCCTGGAAAGAGATCACTGGTCACTAGAGATTTTTGGAGAATGGGCGGGGACATAGTGTACCTCCAGGAGACACACTTTTCCAGATTCAGAGAGCCAAAATGGTATAACCAAAAATTCCCAGTAGCCTACTTTGCGTCCGGCCCGACCAAAAAAAATGGAGTGGGAATTCTGTTTGGAGCAGACGTGTCCTTCCGAATGGAGCAGATCGTTAGAGACCCAGACGGCAGTTTCTTGATTTTGACTGGCACCTTATACGGCAAGAGAGTAACATTCGTTAATCTCAACTCCCCAAATGTGGCGCAAGATGTATTCTTAAAAAAACTAGCAAATAGAACCTTGGAAACCCAAAAAGGGATCGTTTTCATGGGTGGTGATTTCAACATCTCATTTTGCCCTACCTTAGACACATCGGAGGGCTTGTCTAGCACTCCACACAAGGTGATGAAACAAGTCGCCAGACACATGAGATAATTGGTTCTTCATGACTTCTGGCGCACATTGCATCCGGCCGCCAAAAATTACACTTTTTACTCCCATCCTCATGGGAAATATACCAGGGTTGACTATATTTTTACGGACCCAGCAGGGCTCTCAATCACCACTAACAGTAACATCGGTCAAATTACCTGGTCAGACCACGCACCAGTAAACTGTACCATCAGCTGGCCGGATGCGCCGACCACCCCATTCATGTGGCGACTTGACGAGTCCTTACTGGACGACCAGTTGCTTAAAAAGAAACTTGACACCACCATTGAAGAATACTTCCACCTTAACGCAGGAGGCGCCTTGGCTAACACCACGGTATGGGAGGCACATAAGTGTGTCTTGCGGGGAGTCTTAATTAAGCACACCTCGGCCCTCCGTCGGGAACAACGGGCTCGCTATGACACCCTGCTTCAAAAGGTGGCACAGGCAGAATCCCTGCATAAAGTGCGGCCAGCAGATAACACGTTGCAAACAGTGCTTGCTGACGCAAGATCGGCACTACTAAGTCATATCCAGACTGAACAACAAGCTAAGGCTCTTCGGCTTAGGCAATATTACTTTGAACAAGGTGATAAAGCCGGAAGGCTCCTGGCGAGGGCACTAGCGCGCCAGAGGCTCAAAACGTATGTATATGAGATCGAAGACTGCAATGGTAATAAGCACTATGATGGCTTATCTATTGCAGATACATTTAGGTGTTTCTATGAATCTCTGTACAACTTGCATAATACGCAAGAGGAGAGCCCTGCTCAGGCATCCGTAGATAGCCAGGAAGGTAGCGTATTAGAATTTTTAAACAAAATAGACATTCCAAAATTGATACAAGAAGAAGCGGACCAACTTGAAGCCCCATTTACTCTAAAAGAGATCCAGTTGGCTATCAAGCTCCTCCTGGGGGGCAAAAGCCCTGGCCCGGATGGGTTTGGCATGCGATACTATAAAATTTTCTCTGACAAGCTAGCACCTCAGATGCTCCAGATGTTCAATTGCTTACCGGAGGGAACGGCTTTACCGAGCTCCATGCTGGAAGCGTATCTATCGGTTATTCATAAACCAGGGAAACCGGAAAATCAACCTAGTAGCTATAGGCCGATCTCACTCCTTAACGCAGATGTTAAGGTCCTGGCAAAGGCCATAGCCAATCGTCTCGCCAAACTATTACCAAAGCTGATCAACACTGATCAGGTGGGATTTGTCCCGGGTAGAGAGGCCCGGGACAATACCACAAGAGTACTGCAATTGATATCTTACGCCCAGAACAAATCAGTGCCGTTGGCCTTGGTCTCTACAGACGCCGAAAAGGCTTTTGACCGGGTCAACTGGCTGTTCATGCGACACACTATGAACAAACTGGGATTTGGACGTGGTGTTGTGAATACAATCTTCTCTTTGTACTCTACACCAAGTGCCAAGGTGAGAGTCAACGGCACACTATCCGAGCCTTTTCAGATAAGTAATGGAACGAGGCAGGTGTGTCCCCTGTCCCCCTTACTATTCGCTCTCGTTATGGAGACACTAGCTTGCAAAATACGTAACAACCCCGACATCTCTGGCCTGGTGGTCGGTAGACGGGAACATAAATTGGCCATGTACGCTGATGATGTCCTGGTGATATTGTCTGATGTGTCTACCTCCCTATCGGCATTGCTGACGGAATTTGCAGAGTTTGGAAAAGTTTCTGACTTTTTGCTTAACCTAACTAAGTCAGAGATCATGAACATAACTGTGCCAGGTGAAGTCTTTTGTGAGGTTGGTTCCCTTTGCCCACTTAAAATAGCAGGACGACACTTGAAATATCTTGGGATCCTCCTGACCCCAGTGGCAGCAGACAGTGTTGAAATAAATTACAAACTGATCAGAGACGCAGTGGTAGAGGACTTAACCAGATGGAAGAATAAATCCATCTCATGGATGGGCCGAATCCACGCAGTCAAGATGAACATACTGCCCAGGGTCCTTTATGTAATGCAGGCAATCCCTCTCCTGTCAGCGTCACCCCTAATCCACCAGATTCAATCAGAAATAGAAGCATATATCTGGAACGGCATTCGGCCGAGAGTCAACAAAAAAACAATGTTCCTACCTAGGGACAGGGGGGGAGCAGGGGTCCCTTCACTGAAGACATACTTCAGGGCGATAATTGTCCAACGGCTAGTTCACTGGTGCCATAATAAAACAGACAGAGCATGGGTGGAGTTAGATTGCGAGATTCTGCAGAGGGGAAATATAGGCACACTCGCGTGGATATCAGTTGAGAACCGACCACCCCTACTACGTAAATACCCCCAATTGGGAGATGTGTTTCGGGAATGGGATGCCCTGGTTAAACTAAATAACCATATTTCCACTGTCCAATCACCAGTGACGCCGGTTTTTGAAAACCCAGACAATGCTCTGGTAAACAAAACTCAGTACCCGAAACAACCATACACCCTAGCGGAAGCAGCAATCTCAAATGCTTTCCATGAGGGGAAGATTCGGACTCAAGAAAGTCTGAAACAGTGGGATCACTGGCTATTCTCCTCGTGGTTTAGGGTTACACAGCTCCACCATTACATAAACGGCCACAGAGACACCGCATCCTTCACAAGAGGGAAAACTCTCTTTGAATCCATGTGCACCATGGCACAGCCGCCTGGTCACTTGATATCCCAGTTATACAAGCTACTTCTAGTGGGCAGCAAGGAGACATTGCCTTCTTAAACTAATTACACCTACTCTAAGCCCCCTAATAAAATAACAAACACCCCCAAAATAAAAAATTCCCTACCCTATTCTAAATTAAAAAAGTTACAAGCTCTTTTACCTTACCAGCCCTGAACAGGGCCCTTTGCGGGGCATGCCCCAAGAATTTCAGCTCTTTTGCCTGTAAAAGAATAAATACAATACCGCCCCCCCCAACATTACAACCCACCACCCACATACCCCTAATCTAACACAAACCCCCCTTAAATAAACCTAACACTAAGCCCCTGAAGATCTTCCTACCTTGTCTTCACCATCCAGGTTCACCGATCCGTCCTGAAGAGCTCCTCCGATGTCCTGATCCAAGCCCAAGCGGGGGGCTGAAGAGGTCCATGATCCGGTCAAAGTCTTCATCCAAGCGGGGCAGAAGAGGATCTTCCATCCGATTGAAGTCATCATCCAGGCGGCATCTTCTATGGTCTTCCATCCGGAGCGAAGCGGCAGGATCCTGAAGACCTCCAGCGCGGAACATCCATCCGGACCGACGACTGAACGACGAATGACTGTTCCTTTAAGGGACGTCATCCAAGATGGCGTCCCTCGAATTCCGATTGGCTGATAGGATTCTATCAGCCAATCGGAATTAAGGTAGGAATTTTCTGATTGGCTGATGGAATCAGCCAATCAGAATCTAGTTCAATCCGATTGGCTGATCCAATCAGCCAATCAGATTGAGCTCGCATTCTATTGGCTGATCGGAACAGCCAATAGAATGCGAGCTCAATCTGATTGGCTGATTGGATCAGCCAATCGGATTGAACTTGATTCTGATTGGCTGATTCCATCAGCCAATCAGAAAATTCCTACCTTAATTCCGATTGGCTGATAGAATCCTATCAGCCAATCGGAATTCGAGGGACGCCATCTTGGATGACGTCCCTTAAAGGAACAGTCATTCGTCGTTCAGTCGTCGGTCCGGATGGATGTTCCGCGCTGGAGGTCTTCAGGATCCTGCCGCTTCGCTCCGGATGGAAGACCATAGAAGATGCCGCCTGGATGATGACTTCAATCGGATGGAAGATCCTCTTCTGCCCCGCTTGGATGAAGACTTTGACCGGATCATGGACCTCTTCAGCCCCCCGCTTGGGCTTGGATCAGGACATCGGAGGAGCTCTTCAGGACGGATCGGTGAACCTGGATGGTGAAGACAAGGTAGGAAGATCTTCAGGGGCTTAGTGTTAGGTTTATATAAGGGGGGTTTGTGTTAGATTAGGGGTATGTGGGTGGTGGGTTGTAATGTTGGGGGGCTTGGGTATTGTATGTTTTTTTTTTACAGGCAAAAGAGCTGAAATTCTTGGGGCATGCCCCGCAAAGGGCCCTGTTCAGGGCTGGTAAGGTAAAAGAGCTTGTAACTTTTTTAATTTAGAATAGGGTAGGGAATTTTTTATTTTGGGGGTGTTTGTTATTTTATTAGGGGGCTTAGAGTAGGTGTAATTAGTTTAAAATTGTTGTAATATTTTTCTTATGTTTGTAAATATTTTTTTATTTTTTGTAACTTAGTTCTTTTTTATTTTTTGTACTTTAGCTAGTTTATTTAATTGTATTTATTTGTAGGAATTGTGTTTAATTAATTTATTGATAGTGTAGTGTTAGGTTAATTGTAGGTAATTGTAGGTAGTTTATTTAATTATTTTATTGATAGGGTAGTGTTAGGTTTAATTATATCTTAGGTTAGGATTTATTTTACAGGTAAATTTGTTATTATTTTAACTAGGTAACTATTAAATAGTTCTTAACTATTTAATAGCTATTGTACCTGGTTAAAATAATTACAAAGTTGCCTGTAAAATAAATATTAATCCTAAAATAGCTATAATATAATTATAATTTATATTGTAGCTATATTAGGATTTATTTTACAGGTAAGTATTTAGCTTTAAATAGGAATCATTTCTTTAATAAGAGTTAATTTATTTCGTTAGATGTAAATTATATGTAACTTAGGGGGGTGTTAGTGTTAGGGTTAGACTTAGCTTTAGGGGTTAATCCATTTATTATAGTAGCGGTGAGCTCCGGTCGTCAGATTAGGGGTTAATAATTGAAGTTAGGTGTCGGCGATGTTAGGGAGGGCAGATTAGGGGGTTAATACTATTTATTATAGGGTTAGTGAGGCGGGTTAGGGGTTAATAACTTTATTATAGTAGCGCTCAGGTCCGCTCGGCAGATTAGGGGTTAATAAGTGTAGGCAGGTGTCGGCGACGTTGAGGGGGGCAGATTAGGGGTTAATAAATATAATATAGGGGTCGGCGGTGTTAGGTGCAGCAGATTAGGGGTACATAGGGATAACGTAGGTGGCGGCGCTTTGCGGTCGGAAGATTAGGGGTTAATTATTTTAAGTAGCTGGCGGCGACATTGTGGGGGGCAGGTTAGGGGTTAATAAATGTAATATAGGGGTCGGCGGGGTTAGGGGCAGCAGATTAGGGGTACATAAGTATAATGTAGGTGGCGGTCGGCAGATTAGGGGTTAAAAATTTTAATCGAGTGGCGGCGATGTGGGGGGACCTCGGTTTAGGGGTACATAGGTAGTTTATGGGTGTTAGTGTACTTTAGGGTACAGTAGTTAAGAGCTTTATGAACCGGCGTTAGCCAGAAAGCTCTTAACTCCTGCTATTTTCAGGCGGCTGGAGTTTTGTCGTTAGAGCTCTAACGCTCACTTCAGAAACGACTCTAAATACCGGCGTTAGAAAGATCCCATTGAAAAGATAGGATACGCAAATGGCGTAGGGGGATCTGCGGTATGGAAAAGTCGCGGCTGAAAAGTGAGCGTTAGACCCTTTAATCACTGACTCCAAATACCAGCGGGCGGCCAAAACCAGCGTTAGGAGCCTCTAACGCTGGTTTTGACGGATACCGCCGAACTCCAAATCTAGGCCATAGGCTTTTCCTACTGATGCTAAATTGCGCCAAGGGCCTGGTCTCAAAACATTGGAAATCTGTACATGCTCCGAGCCTTAGTGAATGGTAGCATGGAGTTCGTGATCTGCTTGGTTTGGAACGGTACCATTACCTGAAAACTGGGAAATTGGAGACACATGAACATATGGTTCTGATCTGGGAGGGCAAGGGAATTTACTAGCCCTCCTGGACAAAATATGATCTGGTCAACACATAGCTGTTCCTCCTGGGGACGCACCTACCCGATGTACCCTAGAGGGGATCTGAAAGTTCCCATATTATAAGATCACTGGAGGTTGGATATAAGTCGCCTATAATTTTGAGACCCGTCCCCTTAACCCCCCCCCCCCGCTTTTTTTTTATTTTTATTTTCCCTTCTCCTTCTCTACCCATAACCCCTCTATTCTCCCCTTTTCTCTGTCTTTTCTTTCTGGGGCATGAAGTAATACCCGAACTTTCGCAAAAATTTGCAAGCCTAAATTTAAATGCACTGAATAACGCTATGAGCCTGCATATGCACAATGAGTTAGAAGAGTACCCTTTGAGTCTACCTATTTTTACTCTCCATCCCGGCCTCCCCCTCCCTTTCCCCCTCCCCATCCTTCCCCCCCCCCTTTTTTTTTCTCCCCGTCCCCATCTGATCCTCTTAACCCCAGTGAGCCTTTGACGTGATAGCCTGCAAAATGGGGAGCGCTACCACCCGCTCAATAGACCTTATCACAATGAACGCAAAGGGTCTTAATAACCCTGGAAAGAGATCACTGGTCACTAGAGATTTTTGGAGAATGGGCGGGGACATAGTGTACCTCCAGGAGACGCACTTTTCCAGATTCAGAGAGCCAAAATGGTATAACCAAAAATTCCCAGTAGCCTACTTTGCGTCCGGCCCGACCAAAAAAAATGGAGTGGGAATTCTGTTTGGAGCAGACGTGCCCTTCCGAATGGAGCAGATCGTTAGAGACCCAGACGGCAGTTTCTTGATTTTGACTGGCACCTTATACGGCAAGAGAGTAACATTCGGTAATCTCAACTCCCCAAATGTGGCGCAAGATGTATTCTTAAAAAAACTAGCAAATAGAACCTTGGAAACCCAAAAAGGGATCGTTTTCATGGGTGGTGATTTCAACATCTCATTTTGCCCTACCTTAGACACATCGGAGGGCTTGTCTAGCACTCCACACAAGGTGATGAAACAAGTCGCCAGACACATGAGATAATTGGTTCTTCATGACTTCTGGCGCACATTGCATCCGGCCACCAAAAATTACACTTTTTACTCCCATCCTCATGGGAAATATACCAGGGTTGACTATATTTTTACGGACCCAGCAGGGCTCTCAATCACCACTAACAGTAACATCGGTCAAATTACCTGGTCAGACCACGCACCAGTAAACTGTACCATCAGCTGGCCGGATGCGCCGACCACCCCATTCATGTGGCGACTTGACGAGTCCTTACTGGACGACCAGTTGCTTAAAAAGAAACTTGACACCACCATTGAAGAATACTTCCACCTTAACGCAGGAGGCGCCTTGGCTAACACCACGGTATGGGAGGCACATAAGTGTGTCTTGCGGGGAGTCTTAATTAAGCACACCTCGGCCCTCCGTCGGGAACAACGGGCTCGCTATGACACCCTGCTTCAAAAGGTGGCACAGGCAGAATCCCTGCATAAAGTGCGGCCAGCAGATAACACGTTGCAAACAGTGCTTGCTGACGCAAGATCGGCACTACTAAGTCATATCCAGACTGAACAACAAGCTAAGGCTCTTCGGCTTAGGCAATATTACTTTGAACAAGGTGATAAAGCCGGAAGGCTCCTGGCGAGGGCACTAGCGCGCCAGAGGCTCAAACGTATGTATATGAGATCGAAGACTGCAATGGTAATAAGCACTATGATGGCTTATCTATTGCAGATACATTTAGGTGTTTCTATGAATCTCTGTACAACTTGCATAATACGCAAGAGGAGAGCCCTGCTCAGGCATCCGTAGATAGCCAGGAAGGTAGCGTATTAGAATTTTTAAACAAAATAGACATGCCAAAATTGATACAAGAAGAAGCGGACCAACTTGAAGCCCCATTTACTCTAAAAGAGATCCAGTTGGCTATCAAGCTCCTCCTGGGGGGCAAAAGCCCCGGCCCGGATGGGTTTGGCATGCGATACTATAAAATTTTCTCTGACAAGCTAGCACCTCAGATGCTCCAGATGTTCAATTGCTTACCGGAGGGAACGGCTTTACCGAGCTCCATGCTGGAAGCGTATCTATCGGTTATTCATAAACCAGGGAAACCGGAAAATCAACCTAGTAGCTATAGGCCGATCTCACTCCTTAACGCAGATGTTAAGGTCCTGGCAAAGGCCATAGCCAATCGTCTCGCCAAACTATTACCAAAGCTGATCAACACTGATCAGGTGGGATTTGTCCCGGGTAGAGAGGCCCGGGACAATACCACAAGAGTACTGCAATTGATATCTTACGCCCAGAACAAATCAGTGCCGTTGGCCTTGGTCTCTACAGACGCCGAAAAGGCTTTTGACCGGGTCAACTGGCTGTTCATGCGACACACTATGAACAAACTGGGATTTGGACGTGGTGTTGTGAATACAATCTTCTCTTTGTACTCTACACCAAGTGCCAAGGTGAGAGTCAACGGCACACTATCCGAGCCTTTTCAGATAACTAATGGAACGAGGCAGGTGTGTCCCCTGTCCCCCTTACTATTCGCTCTCGTTATGGAGACACTAGCTTGCAAAATATGTAACAACCCCGACATCTCTGGCCTGGTGGTCGGTAGACGGGAACATAAATTGGCCATGTACGCTGATGATGTCCTGGTGATATTGTCTGATGTGTCTACCTCCCTATCGGCATTGCTGACGGAATTTGCGGAGTTTGGAAAAGTTTCTGACTTTTTGCTTAACCTAACTAAGTCAGAGATCATGAACATAACTGTGCCAGGTGAAGTCTTTTGTGAGGTTGGTTCCCTCTGCCCACTTAAAATAGCAGGACGACACTTGAAATATCTTGGGATCCTCCTGACCCCAGTGGCAGCAGACAGTGTTGAAATAAATTACAAACTGATCAGAGACGCAGTGGTAGAGGACTTAACCAGATGGAAGAATAAATCCATCTCATGGATGGGCCGAATCCACGCAGTCAAGATGAACATACTGCCCAGGGTCCTTTATGTAATGCAGGCAATCCCTCTCCTGTCAGCGTCACCCCTAATCCACCAGATTCAATCAGAAATAGAAGCATATATCTGGAACGGCATTCGGCCGAGAGTCAACAAAAAAACAATGTTCCTACCTAGGGACAGGGGGGAGCAGGGGTCCCTTCACTGAAGACATACTTCAGGGCGATAATTGTCCAACGGCTAGTTCACTGGTGCCATAATAAAACAGACAGAGCATGGGTGGAGTTAGATTGCGAGATTCTGCAGAGGGGAAATATAGGCACACTCACGTGGATATCAGTTGAGAACCGACCACCCCTTTTACGTAAATACCCCCTATTGGGAGATGTGTTTCGGGAATGGGATGCCCTGGTTAAACTAAATAACCATATTTCCACTGTCCAATCACCAGTGACGCCGGTTTTTGAAAACTCAGACAATGCTCTGGTAAACAAAACTCAGTACCCGAAACAACCATACACCCTAGCGGAAACAGCAATCTCAAATGCTTTCCATGAGGGGAAGATTCAGACTCAAAAAAGTCTGAAACAGTGGGATCACTGGCTATTCTCCTCGTGGTTTAGGGTTGCACAGCTCCACCATTACATAAACGGCCACAGAGACACCGCATCCTTCACAAGAGGGAAAACTCTCTTTGAATCCATGTGCACCATGGCACAGCCGCCTGGTCACTTGATATCCCGGTTATACAAGCTACTTCTAGTGGGCAGCAAGGAGACATTGCCTTCTTATGTAGATGCCTGGCGGGCAGATTTTGACTCTGACATCCCCACAGAGGATTGGCTAGGGATATTCAACAAAGCCAAAAAAACTTTGGTCTCTATGAGTCTGCAGGAAATGCATTTTAAGTTTCTAAGCCGGTGGTACTTGACCCCACAGAGACTCCACAGAATCTACCCGCATGCGTGTGGGGATTGTTGGAGGGGCTGCGGAGATGAATGGACAATTATGCACATATGGTGGACTTGTCCACGACTGAGTGTCTTCTGGGAAGGGGTGTTTCAGGAATGTAGTCGGCTTCTTGACATCATCCTGCCACCAAACCCGAGATACCTACTATATCACGACCTCCCCAAGATTGTGGTGAAGGCCAAACATAGGCTTTTCCTACTGATGCTAAATTGCGCCAAGGGCCTGGTCCCAAAACATTGGAAATCTGTACATGCTCCGAGCCTTAGTGAATGGAAGCATGGAGTTCGTGATCTGCTTGGTTTGGAACGGTACCATTACCTCAAAACTGGGAAATTGGAGACACATGAACATATGGTTCTGATCTGGGAGGGCAAGGGAATTTACTAGCCCTCCTGGACAAAATATGATCTGGTCAACACATAGCTGTTCCTCCTGGGGACGCACCTACCCGATGTACCCTAGAGGGGATCTGAAAGTTCCCATATTATAAGATCACTGGAGGTTGGATATAAGTCGCCTATAATTTTGAGACCCGTCCCCTTAACCCTCCCCCCCCCCGCTTTTTTTTTATTTTTATTTTCCCTTCTCCTTCTCTACCCATAACCCCTCTATTCTCCCCTTTTCTCTGTCTTTTCTTTCTGGGGCATGAAGTAATACCCGAACTTTCGCAAAAATTTGCAAGCCTAAATTTAAATGCACTGAATAACGCTATGAGCCTGCATATGCACAATGAGTTAGAAGAGTACCCTTTGAGTCTACCTATTTTTACTCTCCATCCCGGCCTCCCCCTCCCTTTCCCCCTCCCCATCCTTCCCCCCCCTTTTTTTTTCTCCCCGTCCCCATCTGATCCTCTTAACCCCAGTGAGCCTTTGACGTGATAGCCTGCAAAATGGGGAGCGCTACCACCCGCTCAATAGACCTTATCACAATGAACGCAAAGGGTCTTAATAACCCTGGAAAGAGATCACTGGTCACTAGAGATTTTTGGAGAATGGGCGGGGACATAGTGTACCTCCAGGAGACGCACTTTTCCAGATTCAGAGAGCCAAAATGGTATAACCAAAAATTCCCAGTAGCCTACTTTGCGTCCGGCCCGACCAAAAAAAATGGAGTGGGAATTCTGTTTGGAGCAGACGTGCCCTTCCGAATGGAGCAGATCGTTAGAGACCCAGACGGCAGTTTCTTGATTTTGACTGGCACCTTATACGGCAAGAGAGTAACATTCGGTAATCTCAACTCCCCAAATGTGGCGCAAGATGTATTCTTAAAAAAACTAGCAAATAGAACCTTGGAAACCCAAAAAGGGATCGTTTTCATGGGTGGTGATTTCAACATCTCATTTTGCCCTACCTTAGACACATCGGAGGGCTTGTCTAGCACTCCACACAAGGTGATGAAACAAGTCGCCAGACACATGAGATAATTGGTTCTTCATGACTTCTGGCGCACATTGCATCCGGCCACCAAAAATTACACTTTTTACTCCCATCCTCATGGGAAATATACCAGGGTTGACTATATTTTTACGGACCCAGCAGGGCTCTCAATCACCACTAACAGTAACATCGGTCAAATTACCTGGTCAGACCACGCACCAGTAAACTGTACCATCAGCTGGCCGGATGCGCCGACCACCCCATTCATGTGGCGACTTGACGAGTCCTTACTGGATGACCAGTTGCTTAAAAAGAAACTTGACACCACCATTGAAGAATACTTCCACCTTAACGCAGGAGGCGCCTTGGCTAACATCACGGTATGGGAGGCACATAAGTGTGTCTTGCGGGGAGTCTTAATTAAGCACACCTCGGCCCTCCGTCGGGAACAACGGGCTCGCTATGACACCCTGCTTCAAAAGGTGGCACAGGCAGAATCCCTGCATAAAGTGCGGCCAGCAGATAACACGTTGCAAACAGTGCTTGCTGACGCAAGATCGGCACTACTAAGTCATATCCAGACTGAACAACAAGCTAAGGCTCTTCGGCTTAGGCAATATTACTTTGAACAAGGTGATAAAGCCGGAAGGCTCCTGGCGAGGGCACTAGCGCGCCAGAGGCTCAAAACGTATGTATATGAGATCGAAGACTGTAATGGTAATAAGCACTATGATGGCTTATCTATTGCAGATACATTTAGGTGTTTCTATGAATCTCTGTACAACTTGCATAATACGCAAAAGGAGAGCCCTGCTCAGGCATCCGTAGATAGCCAGGAAGGTAGCGTATTAGAATTTTTAAACAAAATAGACATGCCAAAATTGACACAAGAAGAAGCGGACCAACTTGAAGCCCCATTTACTCTAAAAGAGATCCAGTTGGCTATCAAGCTCCTCCTGGGGGGCAAAAGCCCCGGCCCGGATGGGTTTGGCATGCGATACTATAAAATTTTCTCTGACAAGCTAGCACCTCAGATGCTCCAGATGTTCAATTGCTTACCGGAGGGAACGGCTTTACCGAGCTCCATGCTGGAAGCGTATCTATCGGTTATTCATAAACCAGGGAAACCGGAAAATCAACCTAGTAGCTATAGGCCGATCTCACTCCTTAACGCAGATGTTAAGGTCCTGGCAAAGGCCATAGCCAATCGTCTCGCCAAACTATTACCAAAGCTGATCAACACTGATCAGGTGGGATTTGTCCCGGGTAGAGAGGCCCGGGACAATACCACAAGAGTACTGCAATTGATATCTTACGCCCAGAACAAATCAGTGCCGTTGGCCTTGGTCTCTACAGACGCCGAAAAGGCTTTTGACCGGGTCAACTGGCTGTTCATGCGACACACTATGAACAAACTGGGATTTGGACGTGGTGTTGTGAATACAATCTTCTCTTTGTACTCTACACCAAGTGCCAAGGTGAGAGTCAACGGCACACTATCCGAGCCTTTTCAGATAACTAATGGAACGAGGCAGGTGTGTCCCCTGTCCCCCTTACTATTCGCTCTCGTTATGGAGACACTAGCTTGCAAAATACGTAACAACCCCGACATCTCTGGCCTGGTGGTCGGTAGACGGGAACATAAATTGGCCATGTACGCTGATGATGTCCTGGTGATATTGTCTGATGTGTCTACCTCCCTATCGGCATTGCTGACGGAATTTGCGGAGTTTGGAAAAGTTTCTGACTTTTTGCTTAACCTAACTAAGTCAGAGATCATGAACATAACTGTGCCAGGTGAAGTCTTTTGTGAGGTTGGTTCCCTCTGCCCACTTAAAATAGCAGGACGACACTTGAAATATCTTGGGATCCTCCTGACCCCAGTGGCAGCAGACAGTGTTGAAATAAATTACAAATTGATCAGAGACGCAGTGGTAGAGGACTTAACCAGATGGAAGAATAAATCCATCTCATGGATGGGCCGAATCCACGCAGTCAAGATGAACATACTGCCCAGGGTCCTTTATGTAATGCAGGCAATCCCTCTCCTGTCAGCGTCACCCCTAATCCACCAGATTCAATCAGAAATAGAAGCATATATCTGGAACGGCATTCGGCCGAGAGTCAACAAAAAAACAATGTTCCTACCTAGGGACAGGGGGGAGCAGGGGTCCCTTCACTGAAGACATACTTCAGGGCGATAATTGTCCAACGGCTAGTTCACTGGTGCCATAATAAAACAGACAGAGCATGGGTGGAGTTAGATTGCGAGATTCTGCAGAGGGGAAATATAGGCACACTCACGTGGATATCAGTTGAGAACCGACCACCCCTTTTACGTAAATACCCCCTATTGGGAGATGTGTTTCGGGAATGGGATGCCCTGGTTAAACTAAATAACCATATTTCCACTGTCCAATCACCCGTGACGCCGGTTTTTGAAAACTCAGACAATGCTCTGGTAAACAAAACTCAGTACCCGAAACAACCATACACCCTAGCGGAAACAGCAATCTCAAATGCTTTCCATGAGGGGAAGATTCAGACTCAAAAAAGTCTGAAACAGTGGGATCACTGGCTATTCTCCTCGTGGTTTAGGGTTGCACAGCTCCACCATTACATAAACGGCCACAGAGACACCGCATCCTTCACAAGAGGGAAAACTCTCTTTGAATCCATGTGCACCATGGCACAGCCGCCTGGTCACTTGATATCCCGGTTATACAAGCTACTTCTAGTGGGCAGCAAGGAGACATTGCCTTCTTATGTAGATGCCTGGCGGGCAGATTTTGACTCTGACATCCCCACAGAGGATTGGCTAGGGATATTCAACAAAGCCAAAAAAACTTTGGTCTCTATGAGTCTGCAGGAAATGCATTTTAAGTTTCTAAGCCAGTGGTACTTGACCCCACAGAGACTCCACAGAATCTACCCGCGTGCGTGTGGGGATTGTTGGAGGGGCTGCGGAGATGAATGGACAATTATGCACATATGGTGGACTTGTCCACGACTGAGTGTCTTCTGGGAAGGGGTGTTTCAGGAATGTAGTCGGCTTCTTGACATCATCCTGCCACCAAACCCGAGATACCTACTATATCACGACCTCCCCAAGATTGTGGTGAAGGCCAAACATAGGCTTTTCCTACTGATGCTAAATTGCGCCAAGGGCCTGGTCCCAAAACATTGGAAATCTGTACATGCTCCGAGCCTTAGTGAATGGAAGCATGGAGTTCGTGATCTGCTTGGTTTGGAACGGTACCATTACCTCAAAACTGGGAAATTGGAGACACATGAACATATGGTTCTGATCTGGGAGGGCAAGGGAATTTACTAGCCCTCCTGGACAAAATATGATCTGGTCAACACATAGCTGTTCCTCCTGGGGACACACCTACCCAATGTACCCTAGAGGGGATCTGAAAGTTCCCATATTATAAGATCACTGGAGGTTGGATATAAGTCGCCTATAATTTTGAGACCCCCCCCCCCCGCTTTTTTTTTTTTTCCCTTCTCCTTCTCTACCCATAACCCCTCTATTCTCCCCTTTTCTCTGTCTTTTCTTTCTGGGGTATGAAGTAATACCCGAACTTTCGCAAAAATTTGCAAGCCTAAATTTAAATGCACTGTATAACGCTATGAGCCTGCATATGCACAATGAGTTAGAAGAGTACCCTTTGAGTCTACCTATTTTTACTCTCCATCCCGGCCTCCCCCTCCCTTTCCCCCTCCCCATCCTTCCCCCCTCTTATTTTTTCTCCCCGTCCCCATCTGATCCTCCTAACCCCAGTGAGCCTTTGACGTGATAGCCTGCAAAATGGGGAGCGCTACCACCCGCTCAATAGACCTTATCACAATGAACGCAAAGGGTCTTAATAGCCCTGGAAAGAGATCACTGGTCACTAGAGATTTTTGCAGAATGGGCGGGGACATAGTGTACCTCCAGGAGACGCACTTTTCCAGATTCAGAGAGCCAAAATGGTATAACCAAAAATTCCCAGTAGCCTACTTTGCGTCCGGCCCGACCAAAAAAAAATGGAGTGGGAATTCTGTTTGGAGCAGACGTGCCCTTCCGAATGGAGCAGATCATTAGAGACCCAGACGGCATTTTCCTGATTTTGACTGGCACCTTATACGGCAAGAGAGTAACATTCGTTAATCTCTACTCCCCAAATGTGGCGCAAGATGTATTTTTAAAAAAACTAGCAAATAGAACCTTGGAAACCCAAAAAGGGATCGTTTTCATGGGTGGTGATTTCAACATCTCATTTTGCCCTACCTTAGACACATCGGAGGGCTTGTCTAGCACTCCACACAAGGTGATGAAACAAGTCGCCAGACACATGAGTGAATTGGTTCTTCATGACTTCTGGCGCACATTGCATCCGGCCGCCAAAAATTACACTTTTTACTCCCATCCTCATGGGAAATATACCAGGATTGACTATATTTTTACGGACCCAGCAGGGCTCTCAATCACCACTAACAGTAACATCGGTCAAATTACCTGGTCAGACCACGCACCAGTAAACTGTACCATCAGCTGGCCGGATGCGCCGACCACCCCATTCATGTGGCGACTTGACGAGTCCTTACTGGACGACCAGTTGCTTAAAAAGAAACTTGACACCACCATTGAAGAATACTTCCACCTTAACGCAGGAGGCGCCTTGGCTAACACCACGGTATGGGAGGCACATAAGTGTGTCTTGCGGAGAGTCTTAATTAAGCACACCTCGGCCTTCCGTCGGGAACAACGGGCTCGCTATGACACCCTGCTTCAAAAGGTGGCACAGGCAGAATCCCTGCATAAAGTGCGGCCAGCAGATAACACGTTGCAAACAGTGCTTGCTGACGCAAGATCGGCACTACTAAGTCATATCCAGACTGAACAACAAGCTAAGGCTCTTCGGCTTAGGCAATATTACTTTGAACAAGGTGATAAAGCCGGAAGGCTCCTGGCGAGGGCACTAGCGCGCCAGAGGCTCAAAACATATGTATATGAGATCGAAGACTGCAATGGTAATAAGCACTATGATGGCTTATCTATTGCAGATACATTTAGGTGTTTCTATGAATCTCTGTACAACTTGCATAATACGCAAGAGGAGAGCCCTGCTCAGGCATCCGTAGATAGCCAGGAAGGTAGCGTATTAGAATTTTTAAACAAAATAGACATGCCAAAATTGACACAAGAAGAAGCGGACCAACTTGAAGCCCCATTTACTCTCAAAGAGATCCAGTTGGCTATCAAGCTCCTCCCGGGGGGCAAAAGCCCCGGCCCGGATGGGTTTGGCATGCGATACTATAAAATTTTCTCTGACAAGCTAGCACCTCAGATGCTCCAGATGTTCAATTGCTTACCGGAGGGAACGGCTTTACCGAGCTCCATGCTGGAAGCGTATCTATCGGTTATTCATAAACCAGGGAAACCGGAAAATCAACCTAGTAGCTATAGGCCGATCTCACTCCTTAACGCAGATGTTAAGGTCCTGGCAAAGGCCATAGCCAATCATCTCGCCAAACTATTACCAAAGCTGATCAACACTGATCAGGTGGGATTTGTCCCGGGTAGAGAGGCCCGGGACAATACCACAAGAGTACTGCAATTGATATCTTACGCCCAGAACAAATCAGTGCCGTTGGCCTTGGTCTCTACAGACGCCGAAAAGGCTTTTGACCGGGTCAACTGGCTGTTCATGCGACACACTATGAACAAACTGGGATTTGGACGTGGTGTTGTGAATACAATCTTCTCTTTGTACTCTACACCAAGTGCCAAGGTGAGAGTCAACGGCACACTATCCGAGCCTTTTCAGATAACTAATGGAATGAGGCAGGTGTGTCCCTATTCGCTACTATTCGCTCTCGTTATGGAGACACTAGCTTGCAAAATATGTAACAACCCCGACATCTCTGGCCTGGTGGTCGGTAGACGGGAACATAAATTGGCCATGTACGCTGATGATGTCCTGGTGATATTGTCTGATGTGTCTACCTCCCTATCGGCATTGCTGACGGAATTTGCGGAGTTTGGAAAAGTTTCTGACTTTTTGCTTAACCTAACTAAGTCAGAGATCATGAACATAACTGTGCCAGGTGAAGTCTTTTGTGAGGTTGGTTCCCTCTGCCCACTTAAAATAGCAGGACGACACTTGAAATATCTTGGGATCCTCCTGACCCCAGTGGCAGCAGACAGTGTTGAAATAAATTACAAACTGATCAGAGACGCAGTGGTAGAGGACTTAACCAGATGGAAGAATAAATCCATCTCATGGATGGGCCGAATCCACGCAGTCAAGATGAACATACTGCCCAGGGTCCTTTATGTAATGCAGGCAATCCCTCTCCTGTCAGCGTCACCCCTAATCCACCAGATTCAATCAGAAATAGAAGCATATATCTGGAACGGCATTCGGCCGAGAGTCAACAAAAAAACAATGTTCCTACCTAGGGACAGGGGGGGAGCAGACATACTTCAGGGCGATAATTGTCCAACGGCTAGTTCACTGGTGCCATAATAAAACAGACAGAGCATGGGTGGAGTTAGATTGCAAGATTCTGCAGAGGGGAAATATAGGCACACTCGCGTGGATATCAGTTGAGAACCGACCACCCCTACTACGTAAATACCCCCAATTGGGAGATGTGTTTCGGAAATGGGATGCCCTGGTTAAACGAAATAACCATATTTCTACTGTCCAATCACCAGTGACGCCGGTTTTTGAAAACTCAGACAATGCTCTGGTAAACAAAACTCAGTACCCGAAACAACCATACACCCTAGCGGAAACAGCAATCTCAAATGCTTTCCATGAGGGGAAGATTCAGACTCAAGTAAGTCTGAAACAGTGGGATCACTGGCTATTCTCCTCGTGGTTTAGGGTTGCACAGCTCCACCATTACATAAACGGCCACAGAGACACCGCATCCTTCACAAGAGGGAAAACTCTCTTTGAATCCATGTGCACCATGGCACAGCCGCCTGGTCACTTGATATCCCGGTTATACAAGCTACTTCTAGTGGTCAGCAAGGAGACATTGCCTTCTTATGTAGATGCCTGGCGGGCAGATTTTGACTCTGACATCCCCACAGAGGATTGGCTAGGGATATTCAACAAAGCCAAAAAAACTTGCATGCGTGTGGGGATTGTTGGAGGGGCTGCGGAGATGAAGGGACAATTATGCACATATGGTGGACTTGTCCACGACTGAGTGTCTTCTGGGAAGGGGTGTTTCAGGAATGTAGTCGGCTTCTTGACATCATCCTGCCACCAAACCCGAGATACCTACTATATCACGACCTCCCCAAGATTGTGGTGGAGGCCAAACATAGGCTTTTCCTACTGATGCTAAATTGCGCCAAGGGCCTGGTCCCAAAACATTGGAAAACTGTACATGCTCCGAGCCTTAGTGAATGGAAGCATGGAGTTTGTGATCTGCTTGGTTTGGAACGGTACCATTACCTCAAAACTGGGAAATTGGAGACACATGAACATATGGTTCTGATCTGGGAGGGCAAGGGAATTTACTAGCCCTCCTGGACAAAATATGATCTGGTCAACACATAGCTGTTCCTCCTGGGGACGCACCTACCCGATGTACCCTAGAGGGGATCTGAAAGTTCCCATATTATAAGATCACTGGAGGTTGGATATAAGTCGCCTATAATTTTGAGACCCGTCCCCTTTCCCCTCCCCCCCTTTTTTTTTTTCTTTTCCCTTCTCCTTCTCTACCCATAACCCTTCTATTCTCCCCTTTTCTCTGTCTTTTCTTTCTGGGGTATGAAGTAATACCCGAATTTTCGCAAAAATTTGCAAGCCTAAATTTAAATGCACTGTATAACACTATGAGCCTGCATATGCACAATGAGTTAGAAGAGTAAGAAAGAGACAAACTACTGTTATTTCTGATTACAGTATGTTATAACCTGGAAGTATTATTTTGCACACAGTGTCTGCATTTCTTATGGTTGTTTTTTTTTTTTGGATTTATGTACTATACTCATTCAGTAAAGCTTTTTTTAAAAAAAAAAAAAAAAAAAAAAAGATGGGCAGAATACTGCTGGCATGACATTTCTACAGGTACAGTGGGTTCATTTACTACTTTAATGCACCTATTGAACCTATTTTCAAATTAAAAGTCATCCTATTCTATTGTGGAAAAAAATAATAGTTATATAATGTAATTATTCTTTACAATCTATAAAAAAGTAATTCTGCATCAAAATTTTATGATTCTGAATTATCTTTTAAAAACTTATTTTGAACATTTTTGAACTATCTTATACTTACTCAGTTCACATTAAAATACTGTAATTTAGTAGCTTTTTAAAAAATGTTAAAACTATGTCAACTCCATTTAATTCACTTAAATTAACCCAGAAAAAAAATCTCCCTCCCCATTTTCTACCCACTTCCCAGGCCATATAATCCCCCATTGAAGAAACATGAATATACAAAGTTGCAAGGAAGAACACCGGTCACATTTTTTAACAAATCAACAATAATCAATAGGCATGACAACTAAACCCTTAAACCCTTTAATTTTGTCATTGATCACACTTTCCAACAGGTATTCATGACCATTTTAAACCATTTTATGTAGGTGGTGTTTGTACATTCCAGTTTTTCTTGCTATATTGAAATTCTGGTTGCAAAGCTGTTTGAAAGACTGGTCCTAAAGGTGAAGTTACTTTTTTAAACTCAGTCACAAAGGAGCTGCTGCTATGGACATGATGAAAAGGTTCTTCCATAAAAGTGAGATCCAGTTTGCACAACATTTTTGTGGCTAAAACATCACAGTGGTCTCACAGTTTAAAGTGTAAAAACTGTTAAAATCATGTTTTAGAAGCCACTTCTAATACATAGTGTTCTTCTTGATTTCCCATGTATACCTCGCCAAACTGAAAAAATTGTTCTGTTTAATTAATAAAAGAAAATATTTTTTTTGTTTTTTTTTTTAAAAAGAATATTTTTAAAATATTACAAGTGTTAATGGAATCACTGTCCAAACATGCCCAGTATACCTTTTATGCCTATATACAAATGGAATTCATAAGGCTCCATTATCAAATGTCGAGCAGACATAATTCGCTGTATTGGACGTTCTTGCAGGTGGACAGCAAAAACAGACGCTAGCAGGGGCTGTCAATCATCCTGATCAAATTGGGATTATTTCAGTTTGTGGCTTACAGGGTTTTATGGCAACTGCTTCTTAAAGGGACACTAAACCCAACATTTTCCTTTCATAATTTAGGAAGAGAATACAATTTGAAACAACATTCCAATTCACTTCTATTATCTAATTTGCTTACTTTTTTAGATATCCTTTGTTGAAGAAATGGCAATACACATGGGTGAGCCAATCACATGAGGCATCTATGTACAGTCACCAATTAGCAGCCACTGAGCATATCTAGATATGCTTTTAAGCAAAGAATATCAAGAGAATGAAGCAAAATAGATAATAGAAGTAAATTAGAAAGTTGTTTAAAATCACATGCTCTATCTGAACCATGAAAGAAAAGAATTTCGGTTTAGTGTCCCTTTAACTTTTGTTTCAGGTGAGCCAGAAATGATGGGTCTCCAAAGCAGCAACTGCTGCTTGATAAATGGAGCCCATGGTGTTTATGAGTGAACTGGATGGATTCAGATTACAATAGGTTAATCTCACCCATGTAAATGATTATTTATCTTACACACTGTACAAAGGAAAATTTAAAAGAACTGTACTGTTAGCCTAAGAGGTGTGAGACGGTCACCGTATACGTCAGTTTTGGTGGTATTCCCAGTTTCCCATTGAAAACTCATTCATAGCTGTGAGCTTTTTAGCAGCCGAATCTATTTTGCATTGTGATGACCCGAAAAACATGCTTCCCTTATTGTGCAAAACTAATGCTGAGTTATCAGGAGCCGATACCAGGAGATTGCAATCGATCCCTTTGTCTTCATATCCAGAAACAATCATCCTCCTTCCACCATATTTCGCCACCAATCAGCACGCTCTATCCAGGTGCTGAACCAAAAATGGGCTGGCAACTAAGCTTACATTCCTGCTTTTTTCAAATAAGATACCAAGAGAACAAAGGAAAATTGATAGTAGGAGTAATTAGAGAGGTGCTTCAAATTACATGATCTATCTGAATCATGAAAAAATAAAATTATGTTTCATATCCCTTTAACAGCATTGTTGTCCCACATTCAAACCTTTAACTTTTTTTACTTAGAGTGGGTTCCCTTTAGGGTTCACCCAATCACATAAAAGATGGCATTTGTATACAACTTAAACACGTTGATCAGAATGTTAATTTATGATTGCAAATAAAAATGTTAATTATAAGATGATGCACAATAATTTGATATTATAATATTAATTGCATACATCATGACAATATTATTTGTTTAGTGAAAAAACTTCAGTCATACACATTAGGTAGTCATTAATTGTTATATTTGAATAGGAACATGTTGCTTCCTTGAAGGTCTGTAAATATCTGTGTCTTCCTGAATAGCTTCTTGTTTATAATATGTTTGCTTTGATTTTCCTGTTATATTATTTATGAAATTTTAGCTTCACTACTTTGAATGATGTTGGTACAAATAATTAATAGTTTAGAAAAAAGAAGCAAAATATCACCTTAACTTGCATGTGATATGTTTTCACATAACCTGATCAATTGAAATGGTGGCAAATTGATTAAACAGATAAGGGCCAAATTATCAAGCTCCGAATGAAGGCTCACCGGAAACAGAAGTTTTGAAGCAGAGGTACTTGTCCGCCTGCCCTGAGGCGGCGGACAGAAATCAACTCGCTCGAATACGATCGGGTTGATTGACACCCCCTGCTAGTGGCCGCGAATCTGTAGGGGGCGGTATTGCACAAGCAGTTCTGGTGAACTACTTGTGCAATGATACATGCCGACAGTGTATGCTGTCGGCATTTATCGATGTGCAGCGGACATAATATGCTACATCGTATCATGTCCGCTCACACCATGATAAATATGCCCCACAGTCACCACTTGGGACCCACAGAGAACTGTTGGTCGTGAGCAGAAACTGCTGCTGCTGCTGACTGTCAGAGGCAGTTACTTCTTGCGCCCAGCCATTCTCTGCAGCTCCTGAATGACACTTTAACTATGTATTTAACCCATTTGCAGGGGTTAAATACATAAAGTTACTGTGTTACTAGTGTTAGGATTACATGTTTTTATGAATTACAACATGCCATTTTTTCCATTATAACAGCCTGTTAATTTTCTTTTTTTACCTTTTAGACCAAAATATCAGACAGATTCAATTAAACTTAAATTAGCCTGGAAAAGCAAAAGGTGAATGGAAAAAAAGACCATAATCACTCCACTCTATTTCAGCAAAAATACATTAAAATAAAATAAATTAGCACACCTAGGCAAGTATCCCTGCTGGCCAAACCACAGAAGTAGTCGGTATACCTTGTTACCAATGCACCAAAGCAATAAGAAGAGTTTGCTATTGAGGTTCCTTTGATAAAAGCTATAAATCCAGAGCTGATTGAGCTCTGGTATATGTTTGTACCTCTCTCTTTTGTTACAATATATTCAGCATGAAAATGATATAATACTGTGGGAGTTGCTTTTTTCTTCTCTTTTTGAGAATAACCCAATGGAGGCCATTATACACAAACAAAGACTGTGTATGGCAATGCTTACAACTGAAAAGAAAGGGACAAATATAAGTGGCCAATATTTGGCATAAAGGGACAGTCAACACTAAACTTTTAATTATTTAAAAAGATAGATAATACCTTTACTACCCATTCCCCAGCTTTGCACCACCAACATTGTTAAATTAATATACTTTATAACCTTTAAACCTCTAAATTTCTGCCTGTTTCTAAGCCAATACAGCCAGCCTCTTATCACATTCTTTTTTTTTTTTGCTTTTCACAACAGGAGACAGCTAGTTCATGTGGGCCATATAGATAACATTATGCTCACACCCAGGAGTTATTTAAGAGTTAGCACAACACAGTACTTAATGCAAGTCAATAGATAATAAATAAAGTCATGTGATCAGGCGGCCGTCAGAAGATGCTTAGATACAAAGTAATCATAGATGTAAAAAGTATATTAATATAACTGTGCTGGTTATGCAAAACTGGGGAATGGGTAAAAAAAGGGATTACCTATCTTTAAAAACAAGTACAATTCTGGTGTAGACTGTCCCTTTAATTCACTTTTTTTATTTTTTGATGGAAGGAATTCTTACACATTTATATTTCTGAGACCTGACACATTTTGTGAGTCTATTCATTATATATATATATTATATGTGTATATATATGCATTTACTGACATATATATATATATATATATATATATACACAAACACATAAATGCATATTTACTCACATATAGACATATATCAACGTGTAAAACCAAATTTATGCAATATTTGTGTTATAGTGGGCATTTACTGTAAATATTTCACATTCCAATGTTCTACACATAGCAGAATATGTTCTATGGATTTATAAATAGATATTCCTTTATATACAGTAAATCTGTTTATATCTACACCTATATATAATTACATATATGTATATATATATATGTATAGATATATATTGTACTAAAATACCATCATATATATGTAGAAATATGTATTTATAAATCTGAAGAACATTGAAATGTGAAATATTAATATTTTTATGTCTGCTTAGCCGGACAGATAGGTCAGCATGCTAAGGCACTGTGGCTGAGCTCTATAGCAACCCAAGGGTTGCAGTTTTGATCCCCGGCGAGGTCCACTCAGCCTTTGATCCTTCCGAGGTTGATAAAATGAGCAGCGCCTTGAGACCCTTACGGGTTATTAGTTGCACTTTACAAGTACCCCATACATACTTGAGAATATGCAATCGGGTTTGCTCCCAAATAGAGTTTTTTTTACCTACTTTTTTTTCTCCATTGACTTCTATGGGGGAATAGAACACACACAAAAAAGCTTACTTCTTCTTCAGAGTCGCAATTTAATTTGAGCATGATAAAACATTTCTATACATTTTACAATATTTAATAGGAGACCATCCTGAAGTTTTACAATTTGTATGTCAAAGTCTCCCTAACTCAGTGTTAATTAGGGCGTTTTATTAAGTTATTGATTTTTTTCAAAATATGCAACAGAATTTAAGAAAATTATATATAGAAACAATTCTAATAGATTTTTCTTTTTTCTGCCTAAAAATTGTAAGGTATTTTAATATTTTTCATACCACTTCCTACAGAGTATTTGCCACAACAGAAGATGGTAAAAACTGTGCTTGAGATATGCAATGTCTGAATAATTTTTACAGTAACTGATAAAATGTAAAACACTTTATAAAATAGCTCATAATGCTTGTGGGTGGTATAATTATAGAAAAATGATTAAACAATATGCTGTAATGCAAGACATAGATAATTACTGTTAAGTAGCAAAATTCTGTAGAAAATGTGTGTTTTATTGTTCTTATGTATTAAAGGTATCAGACAATAAATGTATTTGAACAATTTAAAAATAATATGGAAAAGAACATAAACCATGTATATGAATATGAATAGATTTTGGATTATGAGAATTAAGGATATTATAACTTGTCTGACTATTTGCATTAAATATCTTTCATATGGTTTTCAGAAACAAATTCATTCCATTCTCTTAGAAAACTCTAGAGTAACCTATTTATAATATAAGAAGGCACTATTCCAACTGTTTTTCACAGTATTTTACACTTTGACCCTATTGAAAACCAAGTTTTGCCTGTTTAAAAAGGTTTTTCTTGACTATTCAAACCACCTTTTTATAACGTTATTGTTTAGTTCATGTTAATAATTAATAAACACTATGGGCGTGATCCGATATAGATCGCAGTTTGCGGCGCAAGCGAGGGAACCCACGTCGCCCGCAGTTTCAGCTCGCAACTCGAGCCATCCAATATGCGGCGCCGTCACTTGCTAAAGTGGCGCAAGTCTCACAAACCAGCGATGTCCAGAAATCTGCGTAAGTACAGATTTTTGGAGTCGCCAGTGACTTGAGCCACGTTAGAAACTACCGGCGCCTATAAAACCTGACTAAAGTCTAAATCACCCGCACTGTCTAACACGCCTCCTAAACATAGCCCGACACGTCTAACACGCCTCCCTAACATAGCCCGACACGTCTAACCCTCTATCCGCTATCCCCCCTCACTATCCTAACAATAAAAAAGCTATTAACCCCTAAACCGCCGCTCCCATACCCCGCCGCAACCTAATAAAGTTATTAACCCCTAAACCGTCGCTCCCGTACCCCGCCACCAGCTATATTATATCTATAACCCCCTAAAGTGAGCCCCTAACACCGCCGCCATCTATATTAAAATTATTAACCCCTAATGTAAGCCCCTAACACCGCCGCCATCTCTATTAAAATGATTAACCCCTAATTTAATCTACCTACCCCGCCGCCAGCTATATTATCTATATTAACCCTAAGTATATTATAGTTAATATAGGTATTACATTATATATATTAACTATATTAACCCTAATTATATTAGGGTTAATATAGTTAATATAGTTACTATAGTATTTATATTAACTATATTAACTCTATCTAACCCTAACACCCCTAACTAAATTTATATTAAATTAATCTAATTCATTTATAAACTAAAATATTCCTATTTAAATCTAAATACTTACCTATAAAATAAACCCTAAGATAGCTACAATATAATTAATAATTACATTGTAGCTATGTTAGGGTTAATATTTATTTTACAGGTAAATTGTTAATTATTTTAACTAGGTATAATAGCTATTAAATAGTTATTAACTATTTAATATCTACCTAGTTAAAATAATTATCCAATTACCTGTAAAATAAATCCTAACCTAAGTTACAAATACACCTACACTATCAATAAATTAAATAAACTACAAACATCTATCTAAAAATACAATAAAATTAACTAAACTAAATTACAAAAAAAAACAAACACTAAATTACAAAAAATAAAAAAAGATTACAAGATTTTTAAGCTAATTACACCTATTCTAAGCCCCCTAATAAAATAATAAACCCCCAAACTAAAAAAAATTCCCTGCCCTATTCTAAATTAAAAAAAGTTCAAAGCTCTTTACCTTACCAGCCCTTAAAAGGGCCTTTTGTGGGGCATGCCCCAAAGAATTCAGCTCTTTTGCATACAAATACAATACCCCCCCCCCATTACAACCCACCACCCACATACCCCTATTCTAAAACCACCCAAACCCCCCTTAAAAAAGCCTAACACTACCCCCCTGAAGATCTCCCTACCTTGTCTTCACCACACCGGGCCGAACTCCTGATCCGATCCGGGCGATGTCTTGCTCCAAGCGGCAAAGAAGAATTCTTCCTCCGGCGATGTCTTCCTCCAAGCGGCAAAGAAGAATTCTTCCTCTGGCGATGTCTTCCTCCAAGCGGCAAAGAAGAATTCTTCCTCCGGCGACGTCTTCCTCCAAGCGGCAGCAAAGTCTTCATTCTTCCGGCGGCATCTTCAATCTTCTTTCTTCACTCCGCCGCCGCGGAGCATCCATCCCGGCCGACGACTGAACGACGAATAAGGTACCTTTAAATGACGTCATCCAAGATGGCGTCCGCCGAATTCCGATTGGCTGATAGGATTCTATTAGCCAATTGGAATTAAGTTAGAAAAATCTAATTGGCTGATTGAATCAGCCAATCAGATTCAAGTTCAATCCGATTGGCTGATCCAATCAGCCAATCAGATTGACCTCGCATTCTATTGGCTGTTCCGATATTTAATTTATTGATAGTGTAGGTGTATTTGTAACTTAGGTTAGGATTTATTTTACATGTAATTGGGTAATTATTTTAACTAGGTAGATATTAAATAGTTAATAACTATTTAATAGCTATTATACCTAGTTAAAATAATTAACAATTTACCTGTAAAATAAATATTAACCCTAACATAGCTACAATGTAATTATTAATTATATTGTAGCTATCTTAGGGTTTATTTTATAGGTAAGTATTTAGATTTAAATAGGAATATTTTAGTTTATAAATGAATTAGATTAATTTAATATAAATTTAGTTAGGGGTGTTAGGGTTAGATAGAGTTAATATAGTTAATATAAATACTATAGTAACTATATTAACTATATTAACCCTAATATAATTAGGGTTAATATAGTTAATATATATAATGTAATACCTATATTAACTATAATATACTTAGGGTTAATATAGATAATATAGCTGGCGGCGGGGTAGGTAGATTAAATTAGGGGTTAATCATTTTAATAGAGATGGCGGCGGTGTAAGGGGCTTACATTAGGGGTTAATAATATTAATATAGCTGGCGGCGGTATAGGGGGATTAGATTAGGGGTTAATAATTTTTATATAGGTGGCGGCGGTGTAAGGGGTCAGATTAGGGGATAGATAAGGTAGATGACAGCGGTGTAAGGGGTTCTAATTAGGGGATAGATAAAGTAGATGGCGGCGGTTTTAGGGGCTCACAGTAGGGGGTTAGTTTATGTAGATGGCGGCAGGGTCCCGGAGCGGCGGTTTAGGGGTTAATAACTTTATTAGGGATTTCGGGGGGGGGGGGTATCGCGGTTGACAGGTAGATAGACATTGCGCATGCGTTAGGTGTTAGGTTTATTTTAGAAGATCGCGGTTGACAGGGAGATAGACTGCGCATGCGTTAGGTGTTAGGTTTATTTTAGAAGATCGCGGTTGACAGGGAGATAGACGTTGCGCATGCGTTAGGTGTTAGGTTTATTTTAGCAGCCAGTTTAGGGAGTTACGGGGCTCCAATAGTCAGCGTAAGGCTTCTTACGGCTGCTTTTTGTGGCAAGGTGAAAATGGAGTAAGTTTTCTCCATTTTCGCCACGTAAGTCCTTACGCTGCATATTGGATACCAAACTGCGCTGGTTTGGTATACCTGCCTATAGCCCAAAAAACTACGGGCGATGGCAGAAATATACGCGCGTAACTTCTAGGTTACGCCGTATATGTGATACCAAACCAGCGTAAATTTTGGCGTCGCCGGCTTTTGCGGGCGACGATTTTTATCGGATCGACCCCTATAGATTTTTGGGTTTTGGTAATTAGAAAACTACTTATTGCAGCTGTGCATCACACTTCTGAAGCTTCCAACAGCAGAGGTGTTAACAAGTTAGATGTTAAACTTAAAGGGACAGTATACACTCATTTTCATATAACTGCATGTAATAGACACTACTATAAAGAATAAGATGCACAGATACTGATATAAAAATCCAGTATAAAACTGTTTAAAAACTTACTTAGAAGCTGTCAGTTTGGCTCTGTTGAAAAGGTAGCTGGAAAGCGCACTGCAAGTGGCAAATAAGACACTCCCCCCCCTCCCCCTTCTTTTGCATATGAAAAGAACCTTTACACAAACAGGAGCAAGCTGGAGAAGGTAGCTGACAGTATTCACATAAAACTTTGGGGCTTGGTTAGGAGTCTGAAAATCAGAGCAATGTTATTTAAAAATAAGCAAAACTATACATTTATTTTTTTTAAAAACTTTATGGGCTATATAAATAGATCATCTACAAGACATTTATGCTAAGAAAAAATTAGTGTATAATGTCCCTTTAATATTTGCTATAGTGTAGGGATTACCCTCTTGCCTGTCACCTCCCTAAACCCTAACTGATCCTTTCCAAACAGCTCTCTTCCTTCCCCCTTCCCACTGTTCACCACTTATTAGGTACTGTCAGCCAGTCTGCCAGTATGCAGCTAAGGGCATTTTATTTAAATTATATTTATTTATTTTTATTTTCTGTAGAATAGGAATCCCTCCTTAAACTGCTACCTCCCAAATCCCTCACAAACAGCTCTCCCCCTCCCACTGGTCACACCATCTTTGTTACTGGCAACCACACTAAGTTTAGGGCATTTTTTTATAATAATATGTGAAGAGCCATGAAAGTGTATAACAACTTCCTGGAGTATTAGTCATTTAGGGCTAGATTACAAGTGGAGCGCTCATTTTTCACACACCCACAAACGGGCAAATTCGCCCATTTCCGGGCGCATGATAAATAACCACCTATTACAAGTGGCTAGTTATTGCTACCATGAGCTTGTGGTAGCAAATAGCACTCAAAATATTTACCAGAGGTCAAGCCTCTGGTTAATTGTTTAAATGTACCCCAACTGCCCCCAAGTTTCAGTGTAGTAATCTTTGTTAAAAAAATAAAATAATAGCATATTTATTGTCTAATAAAGTAACTGCACAAAGCAGTTATAAGGGGCTAAAGTGGTGGGTGTAGGGTGTTAGAAAAAAAAGGCACTGAAATGTGCCTTTACATTGAGGTCTATGTGTGTTCCTAGTAAATATACATGTTTATGCTTATATGCATATATCTTTAAGTGTTAATATGTGTATATACACATATTAACACATAAAGATATATATTCATATACATGTACATTTGTATTTGCTGCCCATTGCTGTGTGACTTACCCTCTTTGCTGCGCTAGTTCTAATGCCGTGTCTAACAGCATGAAAACGAGTCTCCCATTGGAGCCTATGGAAATGCGCTCTTGTGAGCACAATGCTTCCATGCAATGTGAGCGCAAACTTTTGACTGTTATCTGAGCACAGAGGAGAGTATGTTCATATCTGTGTTGAATCAACCACATTTCCTAATTCTATAACATTTAACCCCCAAGTTACAAATAGACATGTGTGCTCGGAATTTATTTTTAGTATCCCAAATGATGAACTTTAATTAAGCAGTTAATGACATTAGTTATTAAAGATTAACATATACTATAACTGGAATGTGAGCAGAATAAATATCAATTCTATTCTAAGATATAAAGACTTTCGAAACAAAAAATAAAATAAACATTTATATATAAATATATATACTGTATATATATATATATATATATATATATATATATATAAAAAAATATACATATATATATATTTTTATATATATATATATATATATATATATATATATATATATATATATATAATAGCTAATATATAATACCTGTATGCAGCAGAATATGAGCATGATGAGCTGGATTAATGAAATATAAGGAAAGACTGATATATTATAATGCCATTGACAAGCAAAATGATGAAGAGCAAATGTTTCCCCCTCAAAAAGGCAGCACTTTAAACACATACATTAAAGTCACTGCAAACAGCTTAATACTGTTTATATGTAAAATAAAGAGTTTATTAAATTGGGAGAGAGTGAACAAATATGTTTTGGATTTATTTCTTGATGCAACAATCATACAAAGCACAGGAGGCCCTCAAGACCACATTTAAATTAAAGTTCACCTGTTGCTGAGTACTCACCACTCACTACCTTATATCCTGTTCTAATTAGTTGCGTGACCTAGGACAATTGTTTCTGTTTATTTGTTTGTTTTTTGTTCTGTAATGCATCTTTAAACCATTTCTATTTAGCAGCTTTCCCACCAACCTTTAGTTGTAACCTTTTTCTGTACAGATATCAAAATATAATGTTAATACAAGAGGAGAGTATAATAATTACATGTATTTATTAACCATTAATGTTTTTTTTTTTTACTGTTTCAGTCATCAATGTAAAATAAATCAGTCAGATTATATTTCTTTCTTTTTTCTTTTTTTTCTCCTAACCATATGAAGGCAAATTGCCGATCATTAAAGCGTGTGACACTCTCTGTGTCACTCTCTGTAATGTTTATTGTTGGTGCCAAGTGGGAGTGGTAGGTGGGTCAGCCCAGTGGAGGAAGGGAAAGGTAGGGGCAGAGGACCCTACTCTACGGCAAACAGGCAAGGCAGACTGACTGGCAGTAACAAATATGAAGGTGGGCAGTGGGAGGGGGGAGAGTAAGAGAACTGTTGGGGGTCATGGAGGGGGGATGGGGAGGAAGGACTCCTACACTACAGAAATAAATAAATACATATATTTCAAAAAAGCTTTATTCTGCATACTGGCAGATTGTCTACCAGTACTTAAGATGGTGGTGACCAGTGAGGGAGGGAAAGAGGTGTTTGGGAGGTATTAACATATGGATCAGCGAATGGGAGGTGCCATGTGGATGGGAAATCTTTGCACTATGGCACAAATTATCCTTACAAGCCAACTGATTAACCCCTTCACTGCCAGGAATTTCAGAAGTGTGGTGCGGCTTTTTTAATTACCAAAAAAAACCTATTTCAAAACCATTCATGTCTGCTGTTTCGGGAACAAATGGGACCCCAGAGAAGCTTTTACAATCATTTGTCTAATGGCTGTAGTAGTTGTATTAAATAATTTCAGTGAGAAACCCAAAGTTTCCAAAAGGTTAAACATTTTTACAATTTTTTTATATGATCGTATTTGGTGGCCAAATAGTGGCATCAAATATACCAAAAAGGGCCTAGATCAATAACTTTGGTCATTTACTTTCAAAATGTATATAGCTTTCATAGGTAAAAAAAGGCTATTTCTGTTTAAACAAAGTGATAGCAAAAATGCTAAAAAAATATTCAGTACTTTGATGTTTTGCTCTGAAATTCCTGATAGCAAAGGGATAATGGCAAGATGTAATACATTTGATATTATATGGTGTGTGATATTCACAAAGCATGCAGAATACTGCGATTTTAGCAGGCAATCATTTTATATTTTACATTGAAAGTAATTAGTCATACAAAACAGTTTTTGTGGTCTCCTTGAGTTTATCTTCATTAATTGTATTATGTTTTCATAACCTGTTTCTAGTTATACAAAATGAAAGTTTATTAAATAAAATAACATTTTCTGTTTGCTCACTTTGACGTCAAAAGATTCATCCTGTTTTATTTAGTGTTTAGAGAAGACAAGCATCAATAAATTCAATATTTTCTTAGAAATTCCATTGATGCCAGATCTTGTTGTCTAGACAGAGAAAAGCTGCAATATTCATGAATTCCAAAGATGCCTGTAGAATGACCACTTCTGCACTGGTATTATGCACACAATTAACAAAAGAATCCAGCAATTTCTTCAAACGATGCACCTGGCTGTAATCTTTTCTACTTGAACTAATTGCGATTGCTCTTTTTTTAATAACGAAAATAAGCTCCTTTTGCTAATACAGCATCAAACCACAAAAGGAATACCATAAGTATGGGTAGTTCAATTCATAGAGAACCTGACATCTTAAATTAATTTTCAGCTGCTTATACCATAAAGAACCGCTGTCAGTATGAAATAGTTCAAAGAGACCACAACTGTAACAAGGTACAGTATACTCTTCAACATGTTCTATAATACAAAAGTACACATACACATATGCAGACCATTTTAATTATAGATCAGATGTAAAAAAAAATGAAATACACATTGTGATTTCTATTTCTAAAAACTAGATTGTAAAGTTGTTGATTTCATATTACTCTAGCAATAAACTTGTCTATTGTTCAGCAAAACGTTGATAGCAATACTATATGTTGAAAAGTTTGATAACTATTTACTTATAAATTACATACAACCATATACATTGTTCCCCTAATCCATTTGAATTACCATACCTTGTTTATAAGTTTGCATGTCCATTTTGAAAGCCATTCCAACCTATTTGAATAATCAATGATTCAGTTTTTAATATCCTGTCAAAAGCTATTTGATGCAAGTATTTTTAAGTAAATTTTTTTTTACTATATAAAGTAAAATAATTACCTGTTATGATAAATCCCAGTGCTATGGAATTTTCCGTGGCTATACAAATAAATGATGATAATAATATTAATAATTCATTAAACCAAATTATTTTTTATCAATGTTATTTTTTATTTTATTTTTTACATTGACATACAAATACAGTGTTGTAGAATTTTTCAAAACAGATCATATTTTAAAACTTTTCCCTATCGTAAAGGGCATTTTGACCTTTTACATCTAGTTGAGTCTATTAACAACAGTGTACGACAAGCCAAAGATGTTTAAGTGCTCAATGTAAGCTGAGTGCAAATTGTCATATTTTTGCAGCAAGTTTCCACTCAAGAGTGCCAGATGGTGTTATCTATTGCGGCAGCAGTTTTAACAGCTATTGGCCAGCTGAAAATGATTAACACTTGAACTGTAATCTTAACCATGGTTGATATGGAAGGCGGGAGATCATTGAAAACTGCAATGATGTCAACTTAGGTAGTGATGTCGTGAACATAAAATTTTCTGTTCGCGAACGGCGAACACGAACTTCCGCAAATGTTCGCGAACGGGCGAACCGGGCGAACCGCCATTGACTTCAATAGGCAGGCGAATTTTAAAACCCACAGGGACTCTTTCTGGCCACAATAGTGATGGAAAAGTTGTTTCAAGGGTACTAACACCTGGACTGTGGCATGCTGGAGGGGGATCCATGGCAAAACTCCCACGTAAAATTACAGAGTCTGGTTTTAATCCATAAAGGGCATAAATCCCCTAACATTCCTAAATTGTTTGGAATAACGTGCTTTAAAACATCAGGTATGATGTTGTATCGATCAGGTTGTGTAAGGGTTACGCCTGCTTCACAGTGACAGACCAAACTCTCCGTTTAACGGACCGCAAACAACTGCAAACAGTCCATTTGCACAACCGCAAACTCCCCATTTGTACAAGGTTGGATACCAAGCTAGCCATATCCCGTTCCTTGTCCTCACTGATGTCATTGAAGGTCTCTTCCTCCACCCAGCCACGTACAACACCAAGGGTCCCCGAAAGGTGACAACAAGCCCCCTGGGACGCCTGCTCCTCAAAGCCACCTTCCTCCTCTGACTCCTCTTCTTCAGACTCCTCTCTCTGCGTTGCCACTCTCTGCATTATTATAAGGTGTGTTAAGTAGTACTATTCCTATCAGTTTAATCCCTGTTCCATCCCCTATCAGGGGACGTGTATATGGCATGGATTTTAGGAACCGGGAGATGGAAAAAGATGCTTGGTCGGTCCTCCTACTTCAAATTTGGGGCACTGCGCGTGCAATCGTGGTCAGACTTTTAGCCGATGGACATTTGGCCGACGGACATTTGGCCGAAACACAAGTGGCTGTCAGATAACAGTCTGGCCACGAGATAAATAGATTTGATAGATAGATAGATAGATAGATAGATAGATACATAGATTAGATAGATAGATCAATAGATGCAATAGATACATTTGATAGATACGATAGATAGATATATAGATTTGATAGATAAATAGATAGATTATTTCCCAGACAGAGAATTACAAGATGTGCGGTCTGTGACACATGGTAAGGTTCCCAGAGGCAGTTGCGGCACCAGGGGACGTGTATATGGCATAGATTTTAGGAACCGGAGATGGAAAAAGATGCTTGGTCGGTCCTCCTACTTCAAATTTGGGGCACTGCGCATGCTATCTACTGTGCCACCAGATATGAGTGGTGTGTTAAGTAGTACTATTCTTATCAGTTTAATCCCTGTTACGTCCCCTATCAGGGGCCGTGTATATGGCATGGATTTTAGGAACCGGGAGATGGAAAAAGATGCTTGGTGGGGGGGGGCGGAGCCTACAGTTGTTGCGGAAGGACATGTTTTTGAAGAGCTCCTGACTACTTATTTCATTTTTAGAGATAAAATTACTATCTGGTACAGTATAACAAGACTGACAGATTCAGGAAAGCATTCCTAAACTTTGTTCCTGACCTATGTTCTTCAACTAAACTTTTCAACCGTGTAAAAGATTTATATGACGAGACCAGTGAGGCCTACTTTGCAGTCGTGACATGGAGAAGTTGGGGCTACCGCATAATACCCCCCCCAGATACTGGGTTACAAGCTCAACTGAAGCATATGAACATTCTTTTCAACCTACTTTAATAACAAAGGCTATTTTATATAGCGTTTATTGCAAATCATCATGGAGGATATCGCCATTGAGATACAAACCCTCATTATGGAGTTTAAAGAGGCAATAACTTGGGACGTGGATTGCTTAATAAAGAGCTCTTATACTGCGGGGATATTGCACCTGGACCGCCCGCTGTTACTTCTAAGCATGCCAACACATGTAGAACAACCGGGTCAGGCTATTGAGTGTGCAGAGCTGATCTGGAGCGGCCCGACCTTGTGGGATGCGGCCAGTCCCGAGGTCTGGATTGCAGACCTTTCAATTCCCACCATTGCAGGACAATTCAACAGATCAGTCTGGTGCAGCAGAATTGGGAATAGGGAGCCTTAACCATCCGATCACAGATCAATGCTCTCTAGTCTGGGAGGCTGATGCGGTTGTAGTCCCTGAACGCTTCACTGAAGTGATAAGTCCTGCTACATTGCCCTCCATAGTGGAACCTTATTTTGGAGTCATTGGGGAGACTGATACAGGAGCTATATCAGGATCTCATGTAACCTTGCTGAGGCTAATGTTACTAATTTCGCATGTAAGCTCATTCATAGATTGTACTAGCCGACTGTACTGTCTTGGTCCCGGATGGTTGAAACGGAGCCCACAGGCGGCTAGGAGAGTACTTTCATACCGTTCTGGAATCGGCTAATGTACATTCTCAGCAATACCGGACTGATACAGGGCTTTTCACTGTCACACGGCTCTCCTAGTATTACGATACGCACCAGTCTTTACTTTGTCATGGACAGTGTTGATTGAACTTTATTTGCAATATATTTAATACAGAGCTATGTGGCAGACAATGCTATGGCATTTATGGTTGTACATAGATTTCATTTTACTCAACAATATGATGCCACTATCATTATTGGTTCCTAGGATCCTGATTCTGCCCGCCATTAGCTCAGACTGTCAAGGGGTTAAGCTCTATCACAATGATTGGGATTTTTACTTTGTACTCTGACCCTCTTTACTCTTAGTACCTAGGATAAATATGGGATAGTTCCTTGAGTCAGTCGTACTATATCTGTCACATGTACTTGATATTAGATGTTTTTTTCCCTCTGAGACTAATGTGACTGTTACTTAGCATAAGTTTATCTAAAAGTAAAGTTCGTACACTATTTAATGTCTGTTATGCTCCCATGTCAAAATATCTCCTTTCTTCACTCTCCCAGTATAGCTAGAAACATGCACTCTTTAGACATGGAATGTTCACATTGAGGTCCCATAGACTGATACATAAGCATGCTAATACTGTCTTATTGTGGGTGTGTTGGGATGTAATTTTAGACTTGCCTGCTTTTGAAATTTTTAATATCCACTTTAGGACATTAAGTTTACCATCGTATTATTTTTACTAATAAGCCTATGTCTTTTTGCACTCTAATAAGTTTTTGCACTACATTATGATAATCCAATATTGGTCCATATTGTTTTCCTTCAGTTCCCCGTGGTTTGATATATAGTTGGTAGGGTTGGTATATATAACACAATTGTGCACGGAGAGCTGAATATAAGTTATACGTTTTTTTGTCTATACTAGGCTCTTTTTATTTTACCCCCACTATAGTGCTTGCTGGATAAGCTTAGGGGCTCAGACCCCATTTGAAACTCCTAATTATGATCTATGGTGCCTAGAGGTAACTGATATTCCCCCCTTTTTCCCCCTATGTCCAGATATAATGTTGTTATTAATAATCCTACACATAAAAAAAAGAAAATTAGAGTTCTACAACCTGGGATCAATGAGTGGTCCTGTTCTGTCCAGGGTTGTCTTCTATATGGTCATCTCCGTAGTGTCAATAGGTCCAAAAGTGGCCTTTTCTTTTATTTGGAAGACATTCAGGTTACTTGGCAGATATTTTAGCTATGCGGACTGCTAGATATGTTATACCGTAAGCGTTGTTTTTTTTTTTGTTATGTATTACATATAGTTCTCTACCATGGAGGATTTTCTCCATAAAGATTGTACTGTTGCTTCTGTTTGTATGCCATAAAATTGTACCTCAATAAAAAGACTTAAAAAAAAAAAAAAAAAGATGCTTGGTGGGTCCTACTGTGCCACCAGATATGAGTGGTGTGTTAAGTAGTACTATTCTTATCAGTTTAATCCCTGTTACGTCCACTGCGCATGCAATCGTGGCCGGACTTTTAGCCGACGGACATTTGGCAGAAACACAAGTGGCTGTCAGATAACAGTCCAGCCATGAGATGGATAGATTTGATAGATAAATAGATGCATAGATTAGATAGATAGATCAATAGATGCAATAGATACATTTGATAGATACGATAGATAGATTTGATAGATAAATAGATAGATTTGATAGATAGATAATTTCCCAGACAGAGAATTACAAGACGTGCGGTCTGGGACCCATGGTAAGGTTCTCAGAGGCAGTTGCGGCACCACAGGACGTGTATATGGCATGGATTTTAGGAACTGGGAGATGGAAAAAGATGCTTCTTAGGTCCTCCTACTTCAAATTTGGGGCACTGTGCGTGCAATCTACTGTGACCTAGGCGACTTCTCTTCTCAGTGACAATACCTCCTGCTGCACTGAAGGTCCTTTCTGACAGGACACTTGAAGCGGGGCAGGCCAGAAGTTCTATCACAAATTGGGATAGCTCAGGCCACAGGTCAAGCCTGCACACCCAGTAGTCAAGGGGTTCATTGCTCCTCAGAGTGTCGAGATCTACAGTTAAGGTGAGGTAGTCTGCTACCTGTCAGTCGAGTCGTTCTCTGAGGGTGGACCCCGAAGGGCTGTTGCGATGCATAGGACTTAAAAAGCTCTGCATGTCCTCCATCAACAACACGTCTGTAAAGCGTCCTGTCCTTGCCGGCGTGGTCGTGGGAGTCGGAGGATTACTTTCACCTCTTCCCCTGTTAGATTCCCGTTGTGCTGTGACATCACCCTTATACGCTGTGTAAAGCATACTTTTTAATTTATTTTGGAACTGCTGCATCCTTTCCGACTTGCGGTAATTCGGTAACATTTCAGGCACTTTATGCTTATACCGGGGGTCTAGTAGCATGGACACCCAGTACAGGTCATTCTACTTCAGCTTTTTTATATGAGGGTCCGAAATACCCCATTTGCACAAGGTTGGATGCCGAGCTACTCATGTCCCGTTCCTCATCCTCAGTGATCTCACTGAACGTATCTTCTTCCCCCCAACCACGTACAACACCACGGGTACCAGATAGGTGACAATGAGTACCCTGGGATGCCTGTTGTGGTTGTTCTTCCTCCTCCTCCTCAAAGTCACATTCCTCCTCTGACTCCTCTTCCTCACAATCCTCTTCCAGTGTTGCCGCTGGTCCAGCAAGCGATGCTGATAAGGCTGTTTCTGGTGGTGATGGTGACCACAACTCTTCCTCTTCACGCTCATCTATGGCCTGATCCAGCACTCTTCGCAGGGCATGCTCCAGGAAGAAAACAAATGGTATGATGTCGCTGATGGTGCCTTCGGTGCGACTGACTAGGTTAGTCACCTCCTCAAAAGGACGCATGAGCCTACAGGCATTGCGCATGAGCGTCCAGTAATGTGGTAAAAAAAATTCCCAGCTCCGCAGAGGCTGTCCTAGCACCCCGGTCATACAAATACTCGTTAACGGCTTTTTCTTGTTGGAGCAGGTGGTCGAACATTAGGAGTGTTGAATTCCAACGTGTCGGGCTGTCGCAATCAAGCGCCTCACTGGCATGTTGTTTCGCCGCTGGATATCGGAAAAGTGCGCCATGGCCGTGTAGGAACGCCTGAAATGGCCATACACCTTCCTAGCCTGCTTCAGGATGTCCTGTAAGCCTGGGTACTTATGCACAAAGCATTGTACGATCAGATTACACACATGTGCCATGCACAGCACATGTGTCAACTTGCCCAATTTCAATGCCGCCACCAAATTACTTCCATTGTCAGAAACCACTTTGCCAATCTCCAGTTGGTGCGGAGTCAGCCACTGATCAACCTGTGCGTTCAGGGCAGACAGGAGTGCTGGTCCAGTGTGACTCTCTGCTTTCAGGCAAGTCAACCCCAAGACAGAGTGACACTGCCATATCCGGGATGTGGAATAGTACATGGGGAGCTGGGGGGGTGCCGTTGATGTGGAGCAAGACGCAGCAGCAGAAGAGGACTCAGCCGAGGAGGTTATGGAAGAGGATGGAGTAGGAGGAGTAGAGGAGATGGCAGCAGGCCTGCCTGCAAGTAGTGGCAGTGTCACCAACTCCTCTGCAGAGCCACGCATTCCATGCTTGGCAGCCATCAGCAGGTTTACCCAATGTGCAGTGTAGGTGATATACCTGCCCTGACCATGCTTTGCAGACCAGCTATCAGTGGTCAGATGGACCCTTGCCCCAACACTGTGTGCCAGACATGCCATTACTTCCTTTCGCACAATCAATGACAGGTTGGGGATTGCCTTTTGTGCAAAGAAATTTCGGCCGGGTACCTTCCACTGGGTGTCCCAATAGCTACACATTTTTTTAACGCCTCAGACTCGACCAGCTTGTATGGTAAAAGCTGGCGGGCTAAGAGTTCACACAAGCCAGCTGTCAGCCGCTGGGCAAGGGGGTGACTTTGTGACATTGGCTTCTTACGCTCAAACATGTCCTTGACAGACACCTGACTGTGGGCAGATGAGCAGGAACTGCTCTGTAAGAGAGATGGAGTGGCGGATGATTGAGAGGGGGCAAGGAGGACAGCAGTGGTTGACGTGGCTGAAGATGCTGGACCAGAAGGAGGATGGCGGCTTTGAGTTTGTGTGCTGCTTCTACTCATGTGTTGATCCCATAGGCGTTTGTGATGTGCGATCATGTGCCTTCGCAAAGCAGTTGTACCTAGGTGGGTGTTGGACTTCCCACGACTCAGTTTCTTTTGGCACAGGTTGCAAATGGCATCGCTGTTGTCAGAGGCAGACACAAAAAAAAAGGCCACACTGCTGAGTTCTGCGATGACGGCATTCTGGTGGTGGCAACAGCATGCGTTAATTGGCATGCTGTCTGGCTGACCCCGGGTGCTAATGCATGCTGTCTGTCTGTGCCACTAGCTCCTTGCGATGACCTCCCCCTGCTTCCAACTCGTCTCCTCCTCCTCCTCTCTGTCTCCCCATCTGAACTTTCCCCCTGTTCTTCTTCTCTTCTAGCAGGCACCCACGTGACATCCACGGACGCATCATCATCATCAACCGCTTCACTTGTATCTGACAAATCAACAAAGGAAGCAGCAGCGGGTACAACATCATCATCATCATCACACCGTACGTCCATGTCTGTAATGCTGCCTGACTGAGACATGTCACTGTTATCTACATCCTCTGTCAATGATGGCTGCACATAACTCCTCTGACAGATCAAATGAAGCGGCTGTGGTGCTAGTGTTGGTGGTGGTGGCAGGAGGGCGAGTGGTAACTTGAGAGGTGCCCGAAGATAAGCTGGAGGAGGATGGTGCGTCAAGGTTCGGAGCGTAAGATATAGAAGATTGTGTGTCCTGTGTTAAAAAGTCAACTATGTCCTCAGAACTTTTCGAGTTCATGGGACGTGGCCTCTGAACACTGGGCATTATTCTAGGGCCAAAGGGAATCACAGCACCACGACCACGATGGCATCTGTGGGGTGGCCTGCCTCTGCCTGTCATTTTTTTTAAAATGTACACTTACACTACTATTAAACAAGATATTAGTGGTGCCACTGGGCAAGTGGGCACAGTATACGCTGTGAGCCTGACACAAAAAAGCAGACTGATGTTTCACAGTCCAAAAAGTTTTTATTTTTTTAAATGTAAACTTACACTACTATTAAACAAGATATGAGTGGTGGCACTAGGCAAGTGGGCACAGTATATGCTGGGAGCCTGACACAAAAAAGCAGACTGATGTTTCACAGTCCAAAAAGTTTTTTTTGTTTTTAAATTTACACTTACACTACTATTAAACAAGATACGAGTGGTGGCACTGGGAAAGTGGGCACATTATACGCTGTGAGCCTGACACAAAAAAGCAGACTGATGTTTCACAGTCCAAAAAGTTTTACATTTTTTAAATGTACACTTACACTACTATTAAACAAGATATGAGTGGTGGCACTGGGCAAGAGGGCACAGTATACGCTGTGAGCCTGACACAAAAAAGCAGACTGATGTTTCACAGTCCAAAACGTTTTTATTTTCTTAAATGTCCACTTACACTACTATTAAACAAGATATGAGTGGTGGCACTGGGCAAGTGGGCCCAGTATAAGCTGTGAGCCTGACACAAAAAAGCAGACTGATGTTTCACAGTCCAAAACATTTTTTTTGTTTTTAAATGTACACTTTTTTTTGTTTTTAAATTTACACTTACACTACTATTAAACAAGATACGAGTGGTGGCACTGGGAAAGTAGGAACAGTATACGCTGTGAGCCTGACACAAAAAAGCAGACTGATGTTTCACAGTCCAAAAAGTTTTTCATTTTTTAAATGTACACTTACACTAGTATTAAACAAGATATGAGTGGTGGCACTGGGCAAGTGGGCACAGTATACGCTGTGAGCCTGACACAAAAAAGCAGACTGATGTTTCACAGTCCAAAAAGTTTTTATTTTCTTAAATGTACACTTACACTACTATTAAACAAGATATGAGTGGTGGCACTGGGCAAGTGGGCACAGTATACGTTGTGAGCCTGACACAAAAAAGCAGACTGATGTTTCACAGTCCAAAATTATTTTATGAGATATGAGTGGTGGCACTGGGCAAGTGGGCCTGGCACACACGCTGGCAGGCAGGCAGGCAACTGCAATTAGATTACACTAGCAGACTGATGTTTCACAGTCAAAAAAGTTTTTTTTTTTTTTAAATTTACACTACTGTTACACCAGATATGAGTGGTGGCACTGAGCAAGTGGGCCTGGCACACACGCTGACAGGCAGGCAGGCAACTGCAATTAGATTACACAAGCAGACTGATGTTTCACAGTCAAAAAAGTTTTTTTTTTTTAATTTACACTACTGTTACACCAGATATGAGTGGTGGCACTGGGCAAGTGAACCTGGCACACACGCTGGCAGGCAGGCAACTGCAATTAGATTACACTAGCAGACTGATATTTCACAGTCAAAAAAGTTTTTGTTTTTTTTAAATTTACACTACTGTTACACCAGATATGAGTGGTGGCACTGGGCAAGTGGCTTGGCAGGCAGGCATTTGCAATTAAATTACACAGGAAAAAAAAACAGACTGATGTTCTAGCCCTAAAAAGGGCTTTTGGGGTGCTGTCCTTACAGCAGAGATCAGATGAGTCCTTCAGGGGTGTAGTGGACACTGAATACACTAGCCTAGCTATCAATTTCCCTATTAAATCACCAGCAGCTACACTGTCCCTCCTCTCACTAACAATGCAGCTTCCAAATTACAGGGAGTGCAGAATTATTAGGCAAATGAGTATTTTGACCACATCATCCTCTTTATGCATGTTGTCTTACTCCAAGCTGTATAGGCTTGAAAGCCTACTACCAATTAAGCATATTAGGTGATGTGCATCTCTGTAATGAGAAGGGGTGTGGTCTAATGACATCAACACCCTATATCAGGTGTGCATAATTATTAGGCAACTTCCTTTCCTTTGGCAAAATGGGTCAAAAGAAGGACTTGACAGGCTCAGAAAAGTCAAAAATAGTGAGATATCTTGCAGAGGGATGCAGCACTCTTAAAATTGCAATGCTTCGGAAGCGTGATCATCGAACAATCAAGCGTTTCATTCAAAATAGTCAACAGGGTCGCAAGAAGCGTGTGGAAAAGCCAAGGCGCAAAATAACTGCCCATGAACTGAGAAAAGTCAAGCGTGCAGCTGCCAAGATGCCACTTGCCACCAGTTTGGCCATATTTCAGAGCTGCAACATCACTGGAGTGCCCAAAAGCACAAGGTGTGCAATACTCAGAGACATGGCCAAGGTAAGAAAGGCTGAAAGACGACCACCACTGAACAAGACACACAAGCTGAAACGTCAAGACTGGGCCAAGAAATATCTCAAGACTGATTTTTCTAAGGTTTTATGGACTGATGAAATGAGAGTGAGTCTTGATGGGCAAGATGGATGGGCCCGTGGCTGGATTGGTAAAGGGCAGAGAGCTCCAGTCCGACTCAGACGCCAGCAAGGTGGAGGTGGAGTACTGGTTTGGGCTGGTATCATCAAAGATGAGCTTGTGGGGCCTTTTCGGGTTGAGGATGGAGTCAAGCTCAACTCCCAGTCCTACTGCCAGTTTCTGGAAGACACCTTCTTCAAGTAGTGGTACAGGAAGAAGTCTGCATCCCTCAAGAAAAACATGATTTTCATGCAGGACAATGCTCCATCACACGCGTCCAAGTACTCCACAGCGTGGCTGGCAAGAAAGGGTATAAAAGAAGAAAATCTAATGACATGGCCTCCTTGTTCACCTGATCTGAACCCCATTGAGAACCTGTGGTCCATCATCAAATGTGAGATTTACAAGGAGGGAAAACAGTACACCTCTCTGAACAGTGTCTGGGAGGCTGTGTTTGCTGCTGCACGCAAAACACTGACAGAATCCATGGATGGCAGGCTTTTGAGTGTCCTTGCAAAGAAAGGTGGCTATATTGGTCACTGATTTGTTTTTGTTTTGTTTTTGAATGTCAGAAATGTATATTTGTGAATGTTGAGATGTTATATTGGTTTCACTGGTAAAAATAAATAATTGAAATGGGTATATATTTGTTTTTTGTTAAGTTGCCTAATAATTATGCACAGTAATAGTCACCTGCACACACAGATATCCCCCTAAAATAGCTATAACTAAAAACAAACTAAAAACTACTTCCATAACTATTCAGCTTTGATATTAATGAGTTTTTTGGGTTCATTGAGAACATGGTTGTTGTTCAATAATAAAATTAATCCTCAAAAATACAACTTGCCTAATAATTCTGCACTCCCTGTAATCTAAAATGGCTGCTGTCCAGGAGCTGTGAGGGTCTAGGAGGGAGGGTCTGCTGCTGATTGGCGGGAATGTGTCTGCAGACTGTTAGATACAGGGTCAAAGTTTACTCAATGATGAAGAATAGGGGGCGGATCAAACATTGCATTTGTTCGCCCGCCGTTGCGAACGCGAACAAGTTATGTTCGCCCGGAACTATTCGCCGGCGAACTATTCGCAACATCACTACTTAGGTTCAATTAGTATTTCAGCATAGAGAAAGCCAAACCACACTTGAATGTTTTTAATTATTATTATTAGCATTAGCATTTTTATTAGCATTAGTATCGGTTTATCAAGTTGAAATCATGTCTATCCTTTTATAAATGTTAAGGAATGTTTTTACCTATAATTCTTTCTAAAGGTTCTTTACTGCTAACATTTTATGCATTCTTCTAAAATTAAATACTTTAAATGAAATACAGCAATGACTGGTTTTACTTACTGATGCATTAAAACATCTAAACATGAAGAATTAACTGCACACTGTATAGGCTGAGAAAACACAGAGTACATACCATTTGGTGGTGGCTGGTTTTAAAGTTTGATATGATCCATTCCATATTTTTAGAAAAATTCCTTTCTTGAACACCCTTTAAAAATGTATTCCCTAACAACAATAAAAAGAACACAAAAAAAATAAACCAGGTTTCTCAAGTTTCAGATGTCAGTCTGTTATTAAAATAAATAACTCAAAGGCCTAAAAAACAATTACTTTTAAGTCTACAATATTTAGCAACAAAGTGTGAACTTATATGTGGGATCAAGTGATTCTGGCCTGTAATCAACATCATTTTTGTCAAACCACAAGTAAGGTCTATAATTCCCTGCTGACTTAATTTTCATACTGTTAAAATTGTTTATAGTATTGTGTATTTTAGATCTGTAAAATTGCAATGCTCTGCCAAGTATTTAACGTATATCATTATTTATTGTTTAATGTTTCCAGGTTGAATTGAAAACTAGAACAAATGTATTTAAAAATATATAGGGAAGGATTTTTTTTTTATTTACATCTTTAATTATTTAGCTAAAAATAAATGACATAAAAAAGGTTGGCGCCACCAAGAAATAACTATATGTACAGAAAAAAATGGAGATAGTAGAGGAATTACAAACACACAAATGTAAAAGAAAATTTAAGATAATTAATTAATTAATTAGTTGATTTTTCAATATTGTGATAGGCTTAAAGGAACATGAAATTTAAAATCTCTCTTGGCATTATTTATTGAAACTTAGTTCTTTTTTATGTTTCTGATTGTGAGATTTTTGCATGTCTGTTTAGTTATGGTAAAGTAGTTTAGATAGATAAAGAAGAAGATATCTTGAGGGGATGGCTGTGGGTCCTTCCTGGGACATTCTAGAGGAGTGATCAGGATTCTTCACCTAGGCTCAGCAAGTGGAATTCATAAAGACTGTATTACTCTAGTGTAGTATTTTATCTCACAGTCATGTCTCTCAGTTTTATTTTATTTATCTTTGAAGGGCTATAAAACAGTCTGTTTCATTGTTATAATAAAAAAGCATTAAGCAGTATAATATAAATCATTACAATAAGTATTATTCATAATTTTACATGGATTTTACTTTTTATGTTAATTTGTGCATGTCCTTTACTTCCTGTCACAGCCCTACAAGTAGGCTGGGGTCTCTTCAGGAAAGCTTATCTAGCTTGATGTCATAAAACTTTTAGAGTAACATGAGCTGGTTTAGTATTAAGTGAATACTTAATAAACAGGAAGTCAGATTTGCCCATGTTCAGAAGAAGTAGAATGCACCCTATATATTGCCAACATGCACTCTTATCACCCTGAGAGCAGTGACTACACATAGCATTTCTAAGTGCTCATTTTGCAAGCAAAACATTGGGTTTGTTTTATTTTCAAAATCTGTTTCTTTTTATGTTTACTTTGATTTAACTTATTTGTTTTTACTAAAGAAGCACTGTTTAATATCCCTTTAACTGTTTTCAAGTTTTCATTTTACATATGTGGAAAGTGGATTGTTATATATCGTTTTTTTCCTTTTGTTTGTTCTGTTCAGTGTCTTTCACAGTGGCACTGTTTCTATGATCAGAGAGGGAAATTGTTATGAGATAGACGCTGCTCCTTTGATTACAATGGAGAACGAGTCACAACTTGTCACTGTGATGATTTTAGGCCAGTGGTTGTGACAGTGTTATAAATATAGTGTTCAATGTGCTTTCAAGGTTTTTTTAATACATTTTCTCTATAGCTGAATCTGAAGTCCCTTTAATGTTTTAAAAAAAAATGAAAGAACACTTAGCAAAACAAAGGAGCAACAACTTAGGGCTAGATTAAGAGTGGAGTACTATTTAGCACTCCTGCTCGAACATAAACTTTGTAGTGGTTGTTTTACAAGTTGAAGGTAAAATATTTGCGCGTGAGTGAAACCTGACTCGCACTTACCAAATATTGCAGCCATGTTACCTTCTTTGCCCCATAGAAGTCAATGGAGAGCACAAACTGAAAAACACCTATACTTGCACGCTAACCAGACAGGAGTTAATAATAGTTTACATTCCAATGTTCTTCACATACAGAACAATGTACTTTTTATTGCAAATACATATATCTATATCTATATATACCTGTATATCTATTCCTATAGATATACAGGTATAGATATCTATTTTACCTAAACATTATCAGATATATACACCCTGTTCCAAATTATTATGCAAATTCTATTTCAGTGTCACAAAGATTAAATATTTTTTTTTTCAGTTTAACTCATGGATGGCATTGTGTCTCAGGACTCTTTTGATCACTGAAAACAATCTCGGACACCTGTGATAATTAGATTGCCAGGTAAGCCCAATTAAAGGAAAAACTACTAAAGGAGTGTGTTCCACATTATTAAGCAGAGCACCATTTTCAAGCAATATGGGGAAGAAAAAAGATCTCTCTGCTGCCGAAAAGAGTGAAAAAACATTAGATATTTCACTAAAAATTAAGCGTGATCATCGCACTATTAAGAGATCTGTCCATCCTCAAGCAAAAGATCTATGAGGGTGGGAGGCAGTTTACATCCAAACAGTAGCTCTGGGAGGCTATTCTGACATTTTGCAAACAAATTCAAGCAGAAACTGTCCAAAAACTCACAAGTTCAATGGATGCAAGACTTTTGAAGCTACTGTCAAATAAGGGGTCCTATGTTAAAATGTAACGTGACCTGTTAAAATGCTTAAAAAGTTAAAATGTTGTTCAAAGTTTGAATGAAATAGCTTTTGATTTCAGTAAATATGCTGCAAACACAACAAATGACAATTTTCAGTTCTTTACAACCTATAAAGTGTTTTGAAACTTACTGTGCGTAATCATTTGGAACAGTGCATTGTAAGTTTTTTATTTAAAAAAAAAATACTGTTATCATTAGGAGGTTTGTTCAATAAAATTTGAATTGTACTCTTAATAGTTGATAACATGAGAATTATGCTGACTGTTGTTTACATCAATTATTTAGGTAAATCAAAAGATATCATTGGCATAATAATTTGGAACAGGGTGTATATATAGAAATATAGAAATATATATTTAAAGGGACACTGAACCCAAATTTTCTTCTTTCATGATTCAGATAGAGCATGTAATTTTAAGCAGCTTTCTAATTTACTCCTATTATCAAATTTTCTTCATTCTCTTAGTATCTTTATTTGAAAAGCAAGAATGTAAGTTTAAATGCCGGCCCATTTTTGGATTCATCCACCCACCATTAAACAAGTGCTGTCCAGTGTCTGAACCAAAAATTGTCTTGCTCCTTAGCTTAGATGCCTTCTTTTTCAAATAAAGATAGCAAGAGAATGAAGAAAATTTGATAATAGGAGTAAATTAGAAAGTTGCTTAAATTTGCATGCTCTATCTGAATCACGAAATATATTTTTTTGGTTCAGTGTCCCTTTAATAATAAAAAATACATTATTTTTTTATGTGAAGAACAGGAATGTAAAATATGCTTAACGTGCATCGGGGTTCGGGATTTAGGACTTACGCAGTCGGGTTAGCACCACTGTTCCCTCTAAGGCCACATTTTGTGAGCAGTTCAGCAGTGAAACAGTTAATAAAATAACTATACCCTGCTGTCTGCAATGTGTAGAGCAGGGGTGGGCAAGACAGTGATTGCGGTCTACCAATGGGCCGCAAGTGAATTTTGAGGTGACCACCTGTAAGATTTCAAAAGTCTGCATAATAACAGAAAGATTTCTCACACATCTACGGTGGTGAGGCTCTTCACTCAGAATCTAGAACTCTAGATAGAATCTAGATTCTGAGTGAAGAGCCTCGCCACCGTAGATTTGTGAGAAATCTTTCTCTTATGCAGACTTTTGAAATCGGCTATGACTCTGAGCAGTGCCGCCACTAGAAATTTTGGGGCCCCTGACTTATCCATTGATTAGGCCTCCCCCTTTGACATGTGCAATTTTTGACAAGTGACTAAAACGTATATGCACTTTATTTTTAAGTGTAATCAAACTTGGAAATGTTGTAAAGGTAGTAACACACAAACACAGAGACACACAGACACACTCATACACCGAAACACACACTCAAACTTAAGGATTCATATATAGACACTCTAGCAGACACGCAAAGAAGCACACAAACACTTAGACACAGACACCCAAACAGACACTCAGCACTTGTTTACATTGACCTGACAAGTAAAGATGTAGGCTACAGTTTTTTCAAAAAAGGAGATTTACAAAACAAATTATTAGATTATCTTTTTGTCAAGGAAGATGCCAACTAAATGATGACAACAGCATGCAGTAGCTGAAAGGAAGGGCCCTGAACTGTCTAAACAATAATTGAAAGGTTAAATGGTGGATTGATGACTTCCGGAAAGGTCTCATTAGTCTCAAAGTCTTTGAATAATCAGTAGTAAGGTCAAAATGTCCTAAAAAGGAACAGATAATGGACACACACACACACACAAACTCAAACACATACTTGCACATACACCCAAGTAAACACTGACTGAGACAGCCTCAGAAAACACACAAAGACATACACACACACAGAGAGACAACCACATAAAACACACAACGACATACATACGCACACCCTCACTGAGACATCCATAGAAAACACACAAAGACATGCACACACTCTCGCAGACACCCACAGAAAACACACAGACATACACACACACCCTCACAGAGACATCCACAGAAAACACAGACATACATACACACACCCACCCTCACAGAGACATCCGCAGAAAACACACAAAGACATACACAACCACCCTCACAGAAGCATTCAAAGAAAATAAAGACATACATACACACACCCTCACAGAGACACCCATAGAAAAAGCACAAAGATATACGCACACACCCACACAGACATCCACAGAAAATACACACCCACAGAAAAAAAAATACATACACACTCATAGAGACACAAACAAAAGCACAAAGACATAAAGACACCCACAGAAACACTCACATGAGGTAAAATTTCTGCACATTGCATCCCCTAAATCAACAGTGTGTGACATGCATGATAAAAAAAATTGCAGAAATTAAGAGATCACTATTTAAAGAATCATATTTGTAAATGTGCAAACAAAAATAATTCTGTGAATTCAAAATTGAACATTAATAATGATATGGGTAGATGGCTAGATGAAGAAAAGTACTTTTGAAAGGTTGACATATGTTTGGTTTTTTCCCCAACCAAGAGCACCACTTCAAATATGGTGTACAAATGTTCCCATCTGTCAGCTCTACTTATGGATTTTGAAAATGCTTTACTCTATATGGTCTTGGTGGAACCATAAGCTGTGGTACTCAGTCTCATACCATTAGATCTTGTTAAATGCAGGATTTAGGCTTGTTTGTATGTATTTCAAAATTAAGTCAGCTGTAGTGTAAACTGAACAGTGTTAAGTTAACCTGTCTCATTTCAAACACTGAGCAATCTTAGTCTGAGAGTAACATTTTATGCAGATGTAAAAATATTAGATAAAATGCCTCCTTGCATCTGGAAAGTCCTTGCATAAAGGGGCAGTAAACTGGAATGTAATTAAAATATATATATATATATATATATATATATATATATATATATATATATATATATATATATATATTAATAAAAAAAAATAATATCTGCCAAAAGGGCACCTACCATTTTTTGTATTGAGGAGGAAACATTTCTACATGGCTTTAAATATAGAATTTCTACAGCATTGTCAAATAATAATAAATATACTGCTACATATTGCTAAAACAAATGTGTTTTATGGACTCCTGGCCCCACCATACAACTGCTACCACACTGAAGTTACAATCCGAAATTGCACAAAGAAATAAAAAACATTTACTAAGTAAGTCCTACCTCCTCTGCAAGTGAAAGTGATCTGCCGTCTGACTCAGGCACACACTGTACAAACTTAAGTGCCAAGTTTTTCTCACACTGTGCATAGTGGTTTAGTGCACACTCAGAAATCCTCTCAAATGCTAATGCTTTACTCCTTGTAATAACATTTCCCATGCTCAATAGCACTATGCTGTAGTACCCTCTTGTGGCTGCCAAAATGTAAAAAAAATAAAATATATATATTTATTTTTTTAAATAAGTTGTTCTTGCCTCATGGGCCCCCCTGTCACCCCCTGATGACGGCCCTGACTCTGAGTCTATGATGGCGGTATGGGCACTGTACTTCAGCATGTGTGGCACAGCTGTAGCTGAACTCGCTGCCCCAGCTTTGGTTACAGGACCTGTCCCCTAATCAACCTGACATGGCGTCCAGCCAATAAAATGACTTTGTAGAATGAGTCTCGATTGTGAGACTACTTATCATACGCAGGAGTTGGTACACAGATAAGTTTGCTTTATGGTCCCAGCGTGACGTAAAAAGAGCTCTCGCAGTAAGTAAAGACAGAGCGCTGCTTTATTTGTTAAAGAGCGTGGCTGATTCTTAAAGCTTTATTATTTGTGTCAAAAATACATTTTTCAGCCAGCTAGTCCTATTTGTGGCAAAAATACAATTTTCAGTCAGCTGGTCCTAATTGTGGCAAAAATACAATTTTCAGCCAGCACGTCCTATTTGTGGAAAAAATACAATTTTCAGCCAGCAGGTCCTATTTGTGACAAAAATCCAATTTTCAGCCAGCTGGTCCTAATTGTGGCAAAAATACCATTTTCAGCGAGCACGTCCTATTTGTAGCAAAAATATTTTTTTTAGCCAGCAGGTCCTATTTGTGGCAAAAATACAATTTGCAGCCAGCAGCTCCTATTTGTAGCAAAAAATACAATTTGCAGCCAGCAGGTCCTCATTGTAGCAAAAATACAATTTGCAGCCAGCAGGTCCTATTTGTAGTAAAAATATTTTTTCAGCCAGCAGGTCCTATATGTAGCAAAAATACAGTGTGTGCTGGACTATTCTTTGTGTTTTTTTATTAAATACATTATTGTAATTATTATTATCAAGACTGGTGTTTTTTCTTTAGTTAGGTGACCATGTAATTTGGAATAAAATTGAAGGTAGCCCTTGCCTTACAAAAGTCTGCCCACCCCTGGTGTAGAGTTTTCTAATAGCAGGGTGTGGTTCCCTAATTAACTGTTTCACTGCTGGGCTGCTCACAAAATGTTGCCTTAGATCAGGGGTCAGCAACCTTGACTCTCCTGATTTTGTGGAACTACATTTCACATGATGCTCAGACAGCCTAAAGAATGTTTTAGCATAATGGGAAATGTAGTTCCAAAACATCTGGAGAGCCAAGGTTGCTGACCCCTGGCTTACATGGAACACTGGCGCTAACTGTTGCACATGAGCTATATCAGCTTTTTGCGAGCAATGGCAATAGCATGTGTATTACAAGTTGAAAGTAAATGCGCTCACAAGGGCAAAATCACATTTTATGCTTGTTGGGTTAGCACGAGTCAAAACTTAACGTATATGGTATTGCATTAAAAAAAGTTGCACCAAACACAAAATAAATACATTTAAAATTACAGTGTTACTCATATAAACACTATCTGATAAAAATGAGTCACATACATATTAATTTAAAAAAAGTTATAAGGGTTAAAAGGTATATGGTAAATGACAAGGTGTTTGACTGCAAAGGTCAACTGTAAGTATTTAGTTTTAAATAGGAATTATTTAGGTAATAATTGTAAGTATTTAGTTTTAAATAGGAATTATTTAGGTAATAATTGTAAGTTTTATTTAGATTTATTTTAATTATATTTAAGTTAGGGGGTGTTAGGGTTATGCTTAGGGTTAGGGTTACGTTAAGGTTAGGTTTAGGGGTTAATATATTTATGTAGTGTTAGTGATGTGGGAGGCCAGAGGTTTAGGGATTAATAACTTTAGTATAGTGGCGGCGACATTGGGGGTGGAAGATTAGGGGTTAATAACTGTAATGTAGGTGGCGGCGATGTTAGGGCCAGTAGATTAGGGGTTAATAACTGTAATGTAGGTGGCGGCGACGTTGGGGATGGCAGATTAGGGGTTAATAACTTAATGTAGGTGGCGGCGATGTTAGGGCCAACAGATTAGAAGTTAATAACTGTAATGTAGGTGGCGGCGATGTTGGGGGCGGCAGATTAGGGGTTAACTGCAATGTAGGTGGCGGCGATGTCGGGGGCAGCAGATTAGGGGTGTTTAGACATGGTTTTTCTGTAAGGGTGTTAGGTTTAAACGTAACTTTTTCTTTCCCCATAGACATCAATGGGGCTGCGTTACGGAGCTTTTCATTCCGCGATTGCAGGTGTTAGGCATTTTTTTAGCCGACTCTCCCCATTGATGTCTATGGGAAAATCGTTCACGAGCACGTCAAAGCAGCGCTTGTATTTGGGTGAGGTATGGAGCTCAATGCCACCATATCGCCCGCGCATGCCGAGTTTGTCAAAACCTGTAATTGCAGCGCTATAAAAGGTGAGCGATGAAAATAACGTACGCGAAATTAGCGAGCAGCCATAATGCCATAACTTGTAATATAGCTGACTATTATAAATACTTTTTAAAATTTTATATTTTAAGAATGCGCTGTAAGATTACTAATTCTTCATGTGCACTAACCCAACACCACGTTAGACCTAATGCGCGTTACATATATTTTACATTCCAATGTTCTTCACATAGAAAAAAAAAATATTTTAGCAAATATGTAAAATTTGTATGTAAATTACTCAGGAATAAATCTTATTAAAGGGACACATTTGAACCCAAATTTTTTCTTTTGTAATTCAGATAGAGCATGCAATTTTAAGCAACTTTCTAATTTACTCCTATTATCAATTTTTCTTCATTCTCTTGCTACCATTATTTGAAAAAGAAGGCATCTAAACTTTTTTTTGGTTTCAGTACTATGGACAGCACTTTTTTATTAGTGGATGAATTTATCCACCAATCAGCAAGGACAACCCAGGTTGTTCACCAAAAATGGGCCGTCATCTAAACTTACATTCTTGCATTTCAAATAAAGATACAAAGAGAATGAAGAAAATTTCATAATAGGAGTAAATTCGAAATTTGCTTAAAATTTCATGCTCAATCTGAATCACAAAATAATTTTTTTTTGTACAGTGTCCCTTTAAGTATGCACAGCGTAAATCGTAATTTAAATTCACAGGATGTGCAAAATCACTTAGAAATTTGTACTTTTAAGTACAAAATACAAAGTGTAATTTTTTTTTTCTTTGTAAAATGGACTGAACATGGGCATTGCATGGACAAATATGATTTTGCCTCTCTAATCCCAATCCCTAATTCTGTAAAGATTTTCGCACTTCAGATATCACAGTTTTTTCTCGTCAACTAATGGGTGGCAAGTTTTTCTCAAAACACTCAAAATACTTATAACCCTAATAGAAAAACACATGCATACAAAATATAGGCAATTGTAATATGCTATATGCATAAAGAAGCATAATGTGATTTATATTGTAAGTACGCCCTCTGCTCACTGCAATTGTTGCTCCATGGTGTGAAGTGTCGCTTTCCAACAAGCTCCATTACTTTTAATAGCAGACATCTTGCGACTTGCAGGAACTGCCCCTCTTGTACGATAATTCCACCAGGGCAGCCTCTGCGAGGGTTGGTGAGAAAAATCACTTCTGAAATTGCGAGGTTTAGATCATCGGGCCCTCAGTGGGCATCAGGTTGCTTCCATCCTCAAAATGTCAAAGACAGCAGTTCATAACAACAAGGTCAAGCAGCAGACATTGGGGACAATAAAGCTGCAGACCAGAGGGCATAAAGACTCTCCACTTCCCAGGATGACCACCAACTCATTTGAACCTCTCTCAACAACTGTAGGATGACATCAAGTGACCTACAAAAAGAATGACAAAATGTGCACTCCTATTGGAGCACTGACAAAAACATATTTTGAGCTATGTGCTAAAAATATTATCTGAAGCAATAATATATATTCATGAAAGTGTTAAGATATGTTATTACTCTAGGGCTTTTTCTGAGAAGGTAAACAGGGGCAGGAAGAGAGAGAGATTGGAGAAAAAAGTGAGAGAGAATAAGAAGATAGGGTTAAGAGAGAGAGTGGAGCAAAAAAGGAAAAAAGTGAAGAGATATGAGAGAGGGGAAAGAATGAGTGTAAAGAGAATATATGGCCTAAGAGAGAAAAAAGGAGTGTAGAAAGAGAGTTAAGAGAGAAGGGATTGGTTTTTCTAATTGGTTGCCCAAAATCAGAGGATTGAACAACAGAGCTCTTCTGCAGTCTTTAAATTTGCCAAGTAGTGATTGCAGGTGGTCAGGTTCTCTGCTTGAGAACTTCCCACCTCCAGCTAAATACACTTTTATTTTAGACATGCTAGTATCAGTCTAGGTATAATGGCAAAAAAAAAAGAAGTATTTTATATATTGTAATGTTACCACTGTTTTATTCATTATGCAGATAGAAATATTGATTTACTATACTTTGCAGAGCCATCACTTTGATATGATATACAGAAATTAACCATTACAGCTATTATAATTATAATAAATCACATTAACAGAATTGTATATGCTAATGAAAATCTATTTTATCTATCATGATAGTTATGTATATCTGCTTAACCCCTTAATGACCTGCACGTCCTCAGGGTTTTTATAGCACTGGAAGCGATAGTGATCGCTTCCAGATGCTTTCAGGTTATTGAAGTAATGCCTTAATATTGAGGCATCCTGCAATACCCTTTTTTAAGCATCTGATGCAGAGAGCCACTCTGTGGTCCTCTCTGTATCAATCAGAGATGGGGCCGATCATTGGTGGCGTGGGAGGGATAGGAGAGAAGCGGGTGGGCAGTCCATAGCTGGAGCATATCCGGCCAGCGGGGATCTGAGTTCCAGGAGTGCGCACATGGGGGCGGGAGCGTGGGTGACTGCTACAGAACACAGCAAGTGTAAGGGAAAGTGAGAGAGGGAGGGGGGAATAAATGTTGGGAAAGGGATCTGGGAGGGGAAGGGGGTAAGGTATTGAGGGGGGCAGCTACACTACTACGGAAAAAGTGGGATTATCTTAAAAAAATAAAAACACAGCCCAATTTTATTGCAAAGTGGGTACTAGCAGACAGCTGCCAGTACCCACGATGGCGGCAATTAGGTAGAGGGGGGATGGTTAGAGAGCTGTTGAGGGGGGGGGGGTCAGGGAGGTTGGAGGCTAAGGGGGGATCCAACACTGCAGAATAATATATATATATATATATATATATATATATATATATATATATATATATATATATATATATATATATATATATATATATATATATAAAAAGCCTTTTATTTTAGTAATGAAAGACAGTCTGCCAGTACTTAATATGGTGGTGACAATTGTGAGGTGGGGGAGGGAAGAGAGCTGTTTGAGAGGGGTCAGGGAGGGATCAGGGGTGGGATGTGTCAGGTGGGAGGCTGATCTCTACACTAAAGCTAAAATTAACCCTACAAGCTACCTAATTAACCCCTTCACTGCTGGGCATAATACAAGTGTGGTGCGCAGCGACATTTAGTGTCCTTTTAATTACCAAAAAGCAATGCCAAAGCCATCTATGTATGCTATTTCTGAACAAAGGGGATCCCAGGAAAGTATTTACAACCATTTGTGCCATAATTGCACAAGCTGTTTGTAAATAATTTAATGAAAAATTTAACAATTTTTTTTATTTGATTGCATTTGGTGGTGAAATGGTGGCATGAAATTAACCAAAATAGGTCTAGATCAATACTTCGGGTTGTCTACTAAAAAAAAATACAGGGTTATTCAGGGATTCCTGACAGATTTCACTGTTACAATGTAACTTGCTAATTTTGAAAAAAAAAAATGGTTTGGAAATAGTAAAGTGCTACTTGTACTTATTGCCATATAACTTGCAAAAAAAGCAAAGAACATGTAAACAATGGGTATTTCTAAACTCAGGACAAAATTTAGAAAGTATTTAGCATGGGTATTTTTTGGTGGTTGTAGATGTGTAACAGATTTTGGGGGTTAAAGTTAGAAAAGTGTGGGTTTTTTTTCAATTTGTTCATCATATTTTATAAAAAATGTTATAGTAATTTATAAGATATGATGAAAATAATGGTATCTTTAGAAAGACCATTTAATGGCGAGAAAAATGGTATATAATATGTGTAGGTACTATAAATGACTAAGAGAAAAATTACAGCTAAACACAAACACCAAAGAAATGTAAAGACAGCCCTTGTCCCTAAAAGTAAGAAAATGTAAAAATGGTCTGATCACTAAGGGGTTAATTCATCAGCATTTTGTTAAGAAGCAGTAATGTCAGGGTATATAATTTCATTGAGGTAGGCAAAATGTATCTTCGCCTATATAGCCAAAACTCCTAGCACCAGCCCTGCCTTACATTACGGTTGGCACTCTCTGTCTGCGCTCTCTCAGTCCAAGTTCCTTTTGACTTTTTCCATCAAACTGTTATCAAGCAATGAAGTATACAGGTATGAATACTAACATTCTCATAGGCTTCAACAAAATTCTATGGGCCAGATTATGAGTGGAGAGCAAACGTTTGCACCCGATTGATAAGGGTTTTATCCCGAAGGTCTGCGCTCATTGGGCTTACCGCTCCCATGAGCCAGGGTCCCCATAGCATTTGCAAGCCCAATGCTAGAGAAATTTGTTGGGAACCTCAGCGCAGCCCTTATTCCTCTATCCCTGTATACCCTGCTACCTGTATGGTCCCAATATTCAGTGTTATCTGTATAAAGAATAAAATATGTTACACCTTCTAATACCATGAACACTTCTTTATAAACTAAATACAGGACCTTGCACCTTCTCATACCCTCATCCCTGAAATTGTGGGGGCCCCCAAAGTGTGGGGCCTTGGACGGGCGCCCCTCTTGCCCTGCTCAAGGGGCAGGCCTGGGGTGAGTGCAATAGCGATTTATGCTAGAATGAGTACCACGAAACATTAAAGTTGCACAAAACACATTAAAAATACATTACACAGTAAATTACACTCATAATAACCATAATAACACCATCTAATAAAAAGTATTTAAAAAATATTGCACACAAAGTTATAAAGGCTCAAAGATAGGAGGTCTCAGGCAACCAAAGGGCTTTAACATTGAGATACACGTGTGTGTGTGTGTGTATATGTATTTATATGTGTATATACTGTAGGTATTTACAGACATACATATGTATTCATATATGAAGCATTCTGCCATTAAGTAGATGAAAACATGTAAAAGCATATGTATGCACTATTCACATTTAATAAATTGTTTAACTATGTATTTACTGTAAATATTTGACATCCCAATGTTCTGCATATAGCAGAATATTTTCTATGGATTTATAATAAATAAATATTCCGATATATATATATATATATCTGTATCTATTTATATAGGTATAGATATATATTGTACCAAAAACAAAAACATCAGACATATGTAGAAATATGTATGTATGGATAAATAGAACATATTCTGTTATGTGCAGAACATTGGAATGTAAAGTATTCATATGTTCATGTTGAATTAGCACAAATGAGAATATGCAATGGGCTTGTGCAAGAGTGGGTGTTTTTTCCACTTTTTTTCCTACATTGACTTCTATGGGGGAATATGTGAACACGCACGCGATATTCTAACTTCAGATTTTTGCACTAGTCAGGTTAGCGCAAGAGCGAAATCCATTTACTTTAACCTCATCATATCAGCGCAACCCAACAACTGCAAAAATCTTACTTATAGCACAATTAACATTCAAGCAAGAACGTTAATTTGTGCTCCACTCTTTATCTGGCCCTTTGAGTATAAACAATGAAAAGTAATAATAGAAGGCATTGTTACATATAAATGTTCAAATATGACTATTTATTTTTGAATATTACGCTTTGATATTTAAACATTAACATTTTTTTAAAGAAACATTTGAACAGTGGAGCAATTATTGAAGAGATTGTTCTACCTACTATTCAGCTGTCAAAAAAAACCCAGACATTCACCTTTTTATATTAAAATATTGTTCTTTGTATTCTTTGTTTATTGTGCTATAACAATGAATTTAACATTTAGCAATGTCATGTAGTATTTTCCAAGTGTTCTTGTTATTTTATCAGTTCAGACCAGCTCTGACACTACATAGAAAGGGATGCTGTTTTAAAATGAATTACTCTATAACTTCTCTGATGCATTTTATGACTTTGCATATAACTATGGTCTCAATTCCAATCTTTCTGAAATGTATCATTTGAAATTGAAAACACATGATTGATTGGATATTATTATTATTTTATCAAAACAATCACAAACTTACTGGGGCCCATTTATCAAAGGGCTTGCGGACCTGATCCGACACTGCGGATCAGGTCCGCAAGACCTCGCTAAATGCGGAGAGCAATACGCTCTCCGCATTTAACATTGCACCAGCAGCTCACAAGAGCTGCTGGTGCAACGCCGCCCCCTGCTGACTCGCGGCCAATAGGCCGCCAGCAGGGAGCTGTCAATCAACCCGATCGGGTTGATTTCCGGCGATTCCTGTCCGCCTGCTCAGAGCAGGCGGACAGGGTTATGAAGCAGCTGTCTTTAGACCGCGGCTTCATAAGTTGTGTTTCTGGCGAGTCTGAAGCTTGATAAATGGGCCTGATTGAGTCAAACATATTCAAGCTTTATAAATCTGACTATAATCTCCTTTTCCCCACAATGACACTGTTAAAGGGATATGAAACCTCAATTTTTTCTTTCACAATTCAAATAGAGCATGCGGTTTTAAACAACTTTCAAATTTACTTCTATTATCAATATTTCTTCATTCTCTTGGTATCTTTTGGTGAAAAACAGTGACGTAAGCTTAGTAGCCTGTCCATTTCTGGAGCACTATATGGTCCTATATGGCAGCAGTTTTGCAAAAAATGTTATCTGTTTGCAGGAGCACTAAATGGCAGTAATATCTCTTGTCATGTAGTGTTTCAGATTCCTACCTAGCTATCTCTTAAATAGGGATGTCGCTATTGGCTAACGTGAACTTCCACAACTGTTCGCGAACGGGCGAACCGGGCGAACCGCCATAGACTTCAATAGGCAGGCGAATTTTAAAACCGACAGGGACTCTTTCTGGCCACAATAGTGATGGAAAAGTTGTTTCAAGGGGACTAACACCTGGACTGTGGCATGCCGGAGGGGGATCCATGGCAAAACTCACATGGAAAATTACATAGTTGATGCAGAGTATGGTTTTAAACCATAAAGGGCATAAATCACCTAACATTCCTAAATTGTTTGGAATAATGTGCTTTAAAACATCAGGTATGATGTTGTATCGATCAGGTAGTGTAAGAGTTACGCCCGCTTCACAGTGACAGACCAAACTCCCCGTTTAACGCACCGCAAACAACCGGAAACAGTCCATTTGCACAACCGCAAACTCCCCATTTGCACAAGGTTGGATACCAAGCTAGCCATGTCCCGTTCCTTGTCCTCACTGATGTCATTGAAGGTCTCTTCCTCCACCCAGCCACGTACAACAGCAAGGGCCCCCGAAAGGTGACAGCAAGCCCCCTGGGATGCCTGCTGTGTTTGGTCTTCCACCTCCTCAAAGCCACCTTCCTCCTCTGACTCCTCTTCTTCAGACTCCTCTCTCTGCATTGCCTCTCTCTGCATTATTATAAGGTGTGTTAAGTAGTACTATTCCTAACAGTTTAATCCCTGTTACGTCCCCTATCAGGGGACATGTATATGGCATCGATTTTAGGAACCGGGAGATGGAAAAAGATGCTTGGTCGGTCCTCCTACTTCAAATTTGGGGCACTGCGCGTGCAATCTAATGTGCCACCAGATAGGAGTGGTGTGTTAAGTAGTACTATTCTTATCAGTTTAATCCCTGTTACGTCCCCTATCAGGGGACGTGTATATGGCATCGATTTTAGGAACCGGGAGATGGAAAAAGATGCTTGGTCGTGTTGTTTTTTTAAATGTACACTACTGTTACACCAGATATGAGTTGCACTGGGGTGACACTGTGCCCTGGCAGGCAGGCACTGAAACGCACACGTGTGAAGGAAACTGACTGCTATTATTTAACACAGTCAAAAAAGTGTTGTTTTTTTTAAATCTACACTACTGTTACACCAGATATGAGTTGAACTGGAGTGACACTGTGCCCTGGTAGGCAGGCACTGAAACACACACGTGTGAAGGAAACTGACTGCTATTATTTAACACAGTCAAAAAAGTGTTGTTTTTTTTAAATGTACACTACTGTTAAACCAGATATGAGTTGCACTGGTGTGACACTGTGCCCTGGCAGGTAGTGATGTAGCGAACCTAAAAATTTGCGATCGTGAACAGCAAACGCGAACTTCCCCAAAAGTTTGCGAACCGGCGAACCGGGCGAACCGCCATTGACTTCAATGGGCAGGCGAATTTTTAAACCCACAGGGACTCTTTCTGGCCACAAAAGTGATGGAAAAGCTGTTTCAAGGGGACTAACACCTGGACTGTGGCATGCAGGAGGGGAATCTATGGCAAAATTCCCATTTAAAATTACATAGTTGATGCAGAGTCTAGTTTTAAGCCACAAAGGGCATAAATCACCTAACATTCCTAAATTGTTTGGAATAACGTGCTTTAAAACATCAGGTATGATGTTGTATCGATCAGGTAGTGTAAGGGTTACGCCCGCTTCACAGTGACAGACCAAACTCCCCGTTTAAAGGGACAGTCTACACCAGAATTTGTATTGTTTTAAAAGATAGATAATCCCTTTATTACCCATTTCCCAGTTTTGCATAACTAACACATTTAAAATAATATACTTTTAACCTCTGTGATTATTTTGTATCTAAGCCTCTGCAAACTGCCCCTTCTTTCAGTTCTTTTGACAGACTTGCAGTCTAGCCAATCAGTGCCTGCTCCCAGATAACTTCTCATGCACGAACACAGTGTTATCTATATGAAATACGTGAACTAACACCCTCTAGTGGTGAAAAACTGTTAAAATGCAATCTGAAAGAGATGGGCTTCAAGGTCTAAGAAATTAGCATATGAACCTCCTAGGTTAAGCTTTCAACTAAGAATACCAAGAGAACAAATCAAAATTGGTGATAAAAGTAAATTGGAAAATTGTTTAAAATTACATGCTCTATCTGAATCATGAAAGTTTATTTTGGCTTAGACTGTCCCTTTAACGCACCGCAAACAACCGCAAACAGTCCATTTGCACAACCGCAAACTCCCCATTTGCACAAGGTTGGATACCAAGCTAGCCATGTCCCGTTCCTTGTCCTCACTGATGTCATTGAAGGTCTCTTCCTCCACCCAGCCACGTACAACACCAAGGGTCCCCGAAAGGTGACAACAAGCCCCCTGGGACGCCTGCTGTGTTTGGTCTTCCAACTCCTCAAAGCCACCTTCCTCCTCTGACTCCTCTTCTTCAGACTCCTCTCTCTGCGTTGACTCTCTCTACATTATTATAAGGTGTGTTAAGTAGTACTATTCCTATCAGTTTAATCCCTGTTCCGTCCCCTATCAGGAGACGTGTATATGGCATGGATTTTAGGAACCGGGAGATGGAAAAAGATGCTTGGTCGGTCCTCCTACTTCAAATTTGGGGCACTGCGCGTGCAATCTAATGTGCCACCAGATAGGAGTGGTGTGTTAAGTAGTACTATTCCTATCAGTTTAATCCCTGTTATGTGCCTTTTTATTGGTTTGGTTTTTGAAGCCACAGTGCTGCACCAGAGGCCAGAAAAATTAGGCATGTAAACATGCCTGAAAAATTAGGTATTGTTGCAGCCGCTACTGTAGCAGCAGCCAGAAAAATTGATGTTTGTTTCCCAGGCAGAAAGTGCCCTAAAACATTTTGGCTTGAACCCTAGTTGGTGGCGGATAAGTCACGCAAGTCATCCGGCATTCTAAGATAAAATACAGCACCGTGTGGAACATTTTTACCCAAGGCAGCTCATCTCATCAGGCCTTTTTTACTCGAATGTATCGCCCAATGTCAGTCCCTTCGGGATCCATCCCTCATTCATCTTAATAAAGGTGAGGTAATCTAGACTTTTTTGACCTAGGCGACTTCTCTTCTCAGTGACAATACCTCCTGCTGCACTGAAGGTCCTTTCTGACAGAACACTTGAAGCGGGGCAGGCCAGAAGTTCTATTGCAAATTGGGATAGCTCAGGCCACAGGTCAAGCCTGCACACCCAGTAGTCACGGGGTTCATCGCTCCTCTGAGAGTCGAGATCTGCAGTTAAGGCGAGGTAGTCTGCTACCTGTCGGTCGAGTTGTTCTCTGAGGGTGGACCCTGAAGGGCTTTGGCGATGCATAGGACTTAAAAAGCTCTGCATGTCCTCCATCAACAACACGTCTGTAAAGCATCCTGTCCTTGCCGGCGTGGTCGTGGGAGGAGGAGGATTACTTTCACCTCTTCCCCTGTTAGATTCCCGTTGTGCTGTGACATCACCCTTATACGCTGTGTAAAGCATACTTTTTAATTTCTTTTGGAACTGCTGCATCCTTTCCGACTTGCGGTAATTTGGTAACATTTCAGGCACTTTATGCTTATACCGGGGGTCTAGTAGCGTGGACACCCAGTACAGGTCGTTCTCCTTCAGCTTTTATATACGAGGGTCACTCAACAGGCACGACAGCATGAAAGACCCCATTTGCACAAGGTTGGATGCCGAGCTACTCATGTTCCGTTCCTCGTCCTCAGTGATCTCACTGAAGGTATCTTCTTCCCCCCAGCCACGTACAACACCACGGGTACCAGATAGGTGACAACGAGCACCCTGGGATGCCTGTTGTGGTTGGTCTTCCTCCTCCTCCTCAAAGCCACATTCCTCCTCTGACTCCTCTTCCTCACAATCCTCTTCCAGCGTTGCCGCTGGTCCAGCAAGCGATGCTGATAAGGCTGTTTCTGGTGGTGATGGTGACCACAACTCTTCCTCTTCACGCTCATCTACGGCCTGATCCAGCACTCTTCGCAGGGCACGCTCCAGGAAGAAAACAAATGGTATGATGTCGCTGATGGTGCCTTCGGTGCGACTGACTAGGTTTGTCACCTCCTCAAAAGGACGCATGAGCCTACAGGCATTGCGCATGAGTGCCCAGTAACGTGGGAAAAAAATTCCCAGCTCCGCAGAGGCTGTCCTAGCACCCCGGTCATACAAATACTCGTTAATGGCTTTTTCTTGTTGGAGCAGGCGGTCGAACATTAGGAGTGTTGAATTCCAACGTGCTGGGCTGTCGCAAATCAAGCGCCTCACTGGCATGTAGTTTCGCCGCTGGATATCGGAAAAGTGCGCCATGGCTGTGTAGGAACGCCTCAAATAGCCACACACCTTCCTGGCCTGCTTCAGGACGTCCTGTAAGCCTGGATACTTATGCACAAAGCGTTGTACGATCAGATTACACACATGTGCCATGCACAGCACATGTGTCAACTTGCCCAATTTCATTGCTGCCACCAAATTACTTCCGTTGTCAGAAACCACTTTGCCGATCTCCAGTTGGTGCGGAGTCAGCCACTGATCCACCTGTGCGTTCAGGGCGGACAGGAGTGCTGGTCCGGTGTGACTCTCTGCTTTCAGGCAAGTCAACCCCAAGACGGCGTGACACTGCCGTATCCGGGATTTGGAATAGTACCTTCGGAGCTGGGGGGGTGCCGTTGATGTGGAGCAAGACGCAGCAGCAGAAGAGGACTCAGCCAAGGAGGTTATGGAAGAAGATGGAATAGGAGTAGTAGAGGAGGTGGCAGCAGGCCTGCCTGCAAGTCGTGGCGGTGTCACCAACTCCTTCTCTGCAGAACCACGCATTCCATGCTTGGCAGACGTCAGCAGGTTTACCCAATGCACAGTGTAGGTGATATACCTGCCCTGACCATGCTTTGCAGACCAGCTATCAGTGGTCAGATGGACCCTTGCCCCAACACTGTGTGCCAGACATGCCATTACTTCCTTTCGCACAGTCGAGTACAGGTTGGGGATTGCCTTTTGTGAAAAGAAATTTTGGCCGGGTACCTTCCACTGCGGTGTCCCAATAGCTACAAATTTTTTGAACGCCTCAGACTCCACCAGCTTGTATGGTAAAAGCTGGCGGGCTAAGAGTTCAGACAAGCCAGCTGTCAGACGCCGGGCAAGGAGGTGACTTTGTGACATTGGCTTCTTATGCTCAAACATGTCCTTGACAGACACCTGACTGTGGGCAGATGAGCAGGAACTGCTCTGGAAGAGAGACGGAGTGGCTGATGGTTGAGAGGGGGCAAGGAGGACAGCAGTGGTTGACGTGGCTGAAGATGCTGGACCACGAGGAGGATGGCGGCTTTGAGTTTGTGCGCTGCTTCTACTCATGTGTTGATCCCATAGGCGTTTGTGATGTGCAATCATGTGCCTTCGCAAAGCAGTTGTACCTAGGTGGGTGTTGGACTTCCCACGACTCAGTTTCTCCAACATTGGTGTGTCCGGTCCACGGCGTCATCCTTACTTGTGGGATATTCTCTTCCCCAACAGGAAATGGCAAAGAGTCCCAGCAAAGCTGGCCACATGATCCCTCCTAGGCTCCGCCCACCCTAGTCATTCTCTTTGCCGTTGCACAGGCAACATCTCCACGGAGATGGTTAAGAGTTTTTTGGTGTTTAAATGTAGTTTTTATTCTTCTATCAAGTGTTTGTTATTTTAAAATAGTGCTGGTATGTACTATTTACTCTGAAACAGAAAAGGATGAAGATTTCTGTTTGTAAGAGGAAGATGATTTTAGCAGACAGTAACTAAAATCGATTGCTGTTTCCACACAGGACTGTTGAGATGAAGTAACTTCAGTTGGGGGAAACAGTTAGCAGACCTTTCTGCTTAAGGTATGACTAGCCATATTTCTAACAAGACCATGTAATGCTGGAAGGCTGTCATTTCCCCTCATGGGGACCGGTAAGCCATTTTCTTAGTCAAATATAAAAGAATAAAGGGCTTAAAAAAGGGCTTAAAAACTGGTAGACATTTTTATGGGCTAAAACGATTGCTTTATTGGGGCATATTATGCAGATTGTAGCTTATAATTGGCATTATAATCTTGGGGAACGTTTAAAAAACGGCAGGCACTGTGTTGGACACCTTTTTTAGTCTGGGGGCCTTTCTAGTTATAGACTCAGCCTCATTTTCGCGCCATTACTGCGCAGTTGTTTTTGGAGAGCAAGGCATGCAGATGCATGTGTGAGGATCTAAGAATCACTAGAAAAGCTTCTAGAAGGCATCATTTGGTATCGTATTCCCCTCTGGGCTTGGTTGGGTCTCAGCAAAGCATATAGCTGGGACTGTATAGGGGTTAAATTTGAAAACGGCTCCGGTTCCGTTAATTTAAGGGTTAAAGCTCTGAAATTTGGTGTGCAATACTTATAATGCTTTAAGACACTGTGGTGAAATTTTGGTGAATTTTGAACAATTCCTTCATACTTTTTCACATATTCAGTAATAAAGTGTTTTCAGTTTGAAATTTAAAGTGACAGTAACGGTTTTATTTTAAAACGTTTTTTGTGCTTTGTTGACAAGTTTAAGCCTGTTTAACATGTCTGTACCATCAGATAAGCTATGTTCTATATGTATGAAAGCCAATGTGTCTCCCCATTTAAATTTATGTGATAATTATGCCATAGTGTCCAAACAAAGTAAGGACAGTAATGCCACAGATGATATTGCCCAAGATGATTCCTCAAATGAGGGGAGTAAACATGATACTACATCATCCCCTACTGTGTCTACACCAGTTATGCCCACACAGGAGGCCCCTAGTACATCTAGTACGCCAATACTTATTACCATGCAACAATTAACGGCTGTAATGGATAACTTCATAGCAAATCTTTTATCCAAAATGCCTACTTATCAGAGAAAGCTCGATTGCTCTGTTTTAAACACTGAAGAGCAAGAGGACGCTGATGATAACTGTTCTGACATACCCTCACACCAATCTCAAGGGGCCATGAGGGAGGTTTTGTCTGATGGAGAAATCTCAGATTACAGGAAAAATTTCTCATCAAGCTGAACCTGATGTTGTGACATTTAAATTTAAATTAGAACATCTCCGCGCACTGCTTAAGGAGGTGTTATCTACTCTGGATGATTGTGACAATTTGGTCATTCCAGAGAAATTATGTAAGATGGACAAGTTCCTAGAGGTTCCGGTGCCCCCCGACGCTTTTCCTATACCCAAGCGGGTGGCGGACATAGTAAATAAAGAGTGGGAAAGGCCCGGCATACCTTTTGTTCCCCCCCCTATATTTAAGAAATTATTTCCTATAGTCGACCCCAGAAAGGACTTATGGCAGACAGTCCCCAAGGTCGAGGGGGCGGTTTCTACTCTAAACAAACGCACTACTATTCCTATCGAAGATAGTTGTGCTTTCAAAGATCCTATGGATAAGAAATTAGAGGGTTTGCTTAAAAAGATTTTTGTACAGCAAGGTTACCTTCTACAACCAATTTCATGCATTGTTCCTGTCACTACGGCAGCGTGTATCTGGTTCGAAGAACTAGAAAAGTCGCTCAGTAAAGAATCTTCGTATGAGGAGGTTATGGACAGAGTTCAAGCACTTAAATTGGCTAACTCTTTTGTTTTAGATGCTGCTTTGCAATTAGCTAGATTAGCGGCGAAAAATTCAGGGTTTGCTATCGTGGCGCGCAGAGCGCTTTGGCTAAAGTCTTGGTCAGCGGATGTGTCTTCCAAGACAAAATTGCTTAACATTCCTTTCAAAGTTAAAACATTATTTGGACCTGATTTGAAAGAGATTATTTCAGACATCACTGGGGGAAAGGGCCACGCCCTCCCACAGGATAGGTCTTTTAAGGCTAAAAATAAGCCTAATTTTCGTCCCTTTCGCAGAAACGGACCAGCCTCTAATTCTGTATCCTCTAAGCAAGAGGGTAATACTTCACAACCCAAACCAGCCTGGAAACCAATGCAAGGCTGGAACAAGGGTAAGCAGGCCAAGAAGCCTACCACTGCTACCAAAACAGCATGAAGGGATAGCCCCCGATCCGGGACCGGATCTAGTGGGGGGCAGACTTTCTCTCTTTGCTCAGGCTTGGGCAAGAGATGTTCAGGATCCTTGGGCGCTAGAAATAGTTTCTCAAGGTTATCTCCTGGAATTCAAGGAACTACCCCCAAGGGGAAGGTTCCGCAGGTCTCAATTATCTTCAATCCAAATAAAGAGACAGGCATTCTTACATTGTGTAGAAGACCTGTTAAAGATGGGAGTGATACATCCAGTTCCAATAAGAGAACAAGGAATGGGATTTTATTCCAATCTGTTCATAGTTCCCAAAAAAGAGGGAACATTCAGACCAATTTTGGATCTAAAGATCCTAAACAAATTTCTCAGGGTACCATTGTTCAAAATGGAAACTATTCAAACGATCCTACCTACTATCCAGGAAAATCAATTTATGACTACCGTGGATTTAAAGGATGCGTACCTACATATTCCTATCCACAAGGAACATCATCAGTTCCTAAGGTTCGCTTTTCTGGACAAGCATTACCAGTTTGTGGCACTTCCATTCGGATTAGCCACTGCTCCAAGGATTTTCACAAAGGTACTAGGGTCCCTTCTAGCGGTTCTAAGACCAAGGGGCATTGCAGTAGTACCTTACTTGGACGACATCCTGATTCAAGCGTCGTCCCTGTCAAAAGCAAAGGCTCATACGGACATCGTCCTAGCCTTTCTCAGATCTCACGGATGGAAGGTGAACAAAGAAAAAAGTTCTCTGTCCCCGTCAACAAGAGTTCCCTTCTTGGGAACAATAATAGATTCCTTAGAAATGAGGATTTTTCTGACAGAGGTCAGAAAATCAAAACTTCTAAGCTCTTGTCAAGTACTTCATTCTGTTCCTCGTCCTTCCATAGCGCAGTGCATGGAAGTAATAGGATTGATGGTTGCAACAATGGACATAGTTCCTTTTGCACAAATTCATCTAAGACCATTACAACTGTGCATGCTCAGACAGTGGAATGGGGATTATACAGACTTGTCTCCGACGATTCAAGTAGATCAAAAGACCAGAGATTCACTCCGTTGGTGGCTGACCCTGGACAATCTGTCGCAGGGAATGAGCTTCCGCAGACCAGAGTGGGTCATTGTCACGACCGACGCCAGCCTAGTGGGCTGGGGCGCGGTCTGGGAATCCCTGAAAGCTCAGGGTCTATGGTCTCGGGAAGAGTCTCTTCTCCCGATAAACATTCTGGAACTGAGAGCGATATTCAATGCTCTCAGAGCTTGGCCTCAACTAGCAAAGGCCAAATTCATAAGGTTTCAGTCAGACAACATGACGACCGTTGCATATATCAATCATCAGGGGGGAACAAGGAGTTCCCTGGCGATGAAAGAAGTGACCAAGATAATTCAATGGGCGGAGGATCACTCCTGCCACTTGTCTGCGATCCACATCCCAGGAGTGGAAAATTGGGAAGCAGATTTTCTGAGTCGTCAGACATTCCATCCGGGGGAGTGGGAACTCCATCCGGAAATCTTTGCCCAAATAACTCAATTATGGGGCATTCCAGACATGGATCTGATGGCGTCTCGTCAGAACTTCAAGGTTCCTTGCTACGGGTCCAGATCCAGGGATCCCAAGGCGACTCTAGTAGATGCACTAGTAGCACCTTGGACCTTCAACCTAGCTTATGTATTCCCACCGTTTCCTCTCATCCCCAGGCTGGTAGCCAGGATCAATCAGGAGAGGGCCTCGGTGATCTTGATAGCTCCTGCGTGGCCACGCAGGACTTGGTATGCAGACCTGGTGAATATGTCATCGGCTCCACCATGGAAGCTACCTTTGAGACAGGACCTTCTTGTTCAGGGTCCATTCGAACATCCGAATCTGGTTTCCCTCCAACTGACGGCTTGGAGATTGAACGCTTGATTTTATCAAAGCGTGGGTTTTCAGATTCTGTAATAGATACTCTGATTCAGGCTAGAAAGCCTGTAACTAGAAAAATTTACCATAAAATATGGAAAAAATATATCTGTTGGTGTGAATCTAAAGGATTCCCATGGAACAAGATAAGAATTCCTAAGATTCTATCCTTTCTACAAGAAGGTTTGGAGAAAGGATTATCTGCAAGTTCTCTAAAGGGACAGATCTCTGCTTTATCTGTTTTACTTCACAAAAGACTGGCAGCCATGCCAGATGTTCAAGCATTTGTTCAGGCTCTGGTTAGGATCAAGCCTGTTTACAGACCTTTGACTCCTCCCTGGAGTCTAAATCTAGTTCTTTCAGTTCTTCAAGGGGTTCCGTTTGAACCCTTACATTCCGTAGATATTAAGTTACTATCTTGGAAAGTTTTGTTTTTGGTTGCAATTTCTTCTGCTAGAAGAGTTTCAGAGTTATCTGCTCTGCAGTGTTCTCCGCCCTATCTGGTGTTCCATGCAGATAAGGTGGTTTTGCGTACTAAGCCTGGTTTTCTTCCGAAAGTTGTTTCCAACAAAAATATTAACCAGGAGATAGTTGTACCTTCTTTGTGTCCAAATCCAGTTTCAAAGAAGGAACGTTTGTTACACAATTTGGACGTAGTCCTTGCTCTAAAATTCTATTTAGAGGCTACTAAAGATTTCAGACAAACATCTTCCTTGTTTGTTGTTTATTCTGGTAAAAGGAGAGGTCAAAAAGCGACTTCTACCTCTCTTTCCTTTTGGCTTAAAAGCATTATCCGATTGGCTTATGAGACTGCCGGACGGCAGCCTCCTGAAAGAATCACAGCTCACTCCACTAGGGCTGTGGCTTCCACATGGGCCTTCAAGAACGAGGCTTCTGTTGACCAGATATGTAAGGCAGCGACTTGGTCTTCACTGCACACTTTTGCCAAATTTTACAAATTTGATACTTTTGCTTCTTCGGAGGCTATTTTTGGGAGAAAGGTTTTGCAAGCCGTGGTGTCTTCCATTTAGGTGACCTGATTTGCTCCCTCCCTTCATCCGTGTCCTAAAGCTTTGGTATTGGTTCCCACAAGTAAGGATGACGCCGTGGACCGGACACACCAATGTTGGAGAAAACAGAATTTATGCTTACCTGATAAATTACTTTCTCCAATGGTGTGTCCGGTCCACGGCCCGCCCTGGTTTTTTAATCAGGTCTGATGAATTATTTTCTCTAACTACAGTCACCACGGTATCATATGGTTTCTCCTATATATATTTCCTCCTGTCCGTCGGTCGAATGACTGGGGTGGGCGGAGCCTAGGAGGGATCATGTGACCAGCTTTGCTGGGACTCTTTGCCATTTCCTGTTGGGGAAGAGAATATCCCACAAGTAAGGATGACGCCGTGGACCGGACACACCGTTGGAGAAAGTAATTTATCAGGTAAGCATAAATTCTGTTTTCTTTTGGCACAGGTTGCAAATGGCATTGCTGTTGTCAGAGGCAGACACACAAAAAAATGCCACACTGCTGAGCTCTGCGATGACGGCATTCTGGTGGTGGCAACAGCATGCGTTGATTGGCGTGCTGTCTGGCTGACCCCGGGTGCCGATGCATGCTGTCTGACTGTGCCACTAGCTCCTTGCGATGACCTCCCCCTGCTTCCAACTCGTCTCCTCCTCCTCCTCTCTGTCTCCCCATCTGAACTTTCCCCCTGTTCTTCTTCTCTTCTAGCAGGCACCCACGTGACATCCACGGACGCATCGTCATCATCAACCGCTTCACTTGTATCTAACAAATCAACAAAGGAAGCAGCAGCGGGTACAACATCATCATCATCATCATCATCATCATCATCACACTGTACGTCCATGTCTGTAATGCTGCCTGACTGAGACATATCACTGTTATCTACATCCTCTATCAATGATGGTTGCGCATCACTCATTTCTTCCAACTGATGTGTAAAAAACTCCTCTGACAGATCAAGTGAAGTGGCTGTGGTGCTAGTGTTGGTGGAGGCTGCAGGCGGGTGAGTGGTAACTTGAGAGGTGCACGAAGATAAGCTATAGAAGATTGGGTGTCCTGTGTTATAAAGTCAACTATGTCCTCCTCAGAACTTTTCGAGTTCATGGGACGTGGCCTCTGAACACTGGGCATTATTCTAGTGCCAAAGGAAATCACAGCACCACAACGGCACCTGCGGGGTGGCCTGCCTCTGCCTGTCATTTTTTTGTTAAATGTACACTTACACTACTATTAAACAAGATATGAGTGGTAGCACTGGGCAAGTGGGCACAGTATACGCTGTGAGCCTGACACAAAAAAGCAGACTGATGTTTCACAATCCAAAAAGTTTTTATTTTTTTAAATGTACACTTACACTACTATTAAACAAGATATGAGTGGTGGCACTGGGCAAGTGGGCCCAGTATAAGCTGTGAGCCTGAAACACAAAAGCAGACTGATGTTTCACAGACTCAGTCCAAAAAGTTTTTTTTGTTTTTAAATGTACACTTACACTACTATTAAACAAGATATGAGTGGTGGCACTGGGCAAGTGGGCACAGTATACGCTGTGAGCCTGACACAAAAAAGCAGACTGATGTTTCACAATCCAAAAAGTTTTAATTTTTTTAAATGTACACTTACACTACTATTAAACAAGATATGAGTGGTGGCAATGGGCAAGTGGGCCCAGTATAAGCTCTGAGTCTGAAACAAAAAAGCAGACTGATGTTTCACAGACTCAGCCCAAAAAGTTTTTTTGTTTTTAAATGTACACTTGCACTACTATTAATCAAGATATGAGTGGTGGCACTGGGCAAGTGGGCACAGTATACGCTGTGAGCCTGACACAAAAAAGCAGAATGATGTTTCACAGTCCAAAAAGTTTTTATTTTTTTAAATGTACACTTACACTACTATTAAACAAGATATGAGTGGTGGCACTGGGCGAGTGGGCCCTGTATAAGCTGTAAGCCTGAAACAAAAAAGCAGACTGATGTTTCACAGTCCAAAAAGTTTTTTTTTTTAAATGTACACTTACACTACTATTAAACAAGATATGAGTGGTGGCACTGGGCAAGTGGGCCTAGTATACGCTGTGAGCCTGAAACAAAAAAGCAGACTGATGTTTCACAGTCCAAATTTTTTTTTTTTTTTTTTTAAATGTACACTTACACTACTATTAAACAAGATATGAGTGGTGGCACTGGGCAAGTGGGCCCAGTATAAGCTGTGAGCCTGAAACAAAAAAGCAGACTGATGTTTCCAGTCCAAAAAGTTTTTTTTTTTAAATGTACACTTACACTACTATTAAACAAGATATGAGTGGTGGTGGCACTGGGCAAGTGGGCACAGTATACGCTGTGAGCCTGACACAAAAAAGCAGACTGATGTTTCACAGTCCATAAAGTTTTTTGATTTTAAATTTACACTACTGTTACACCAGAAATGAGTGGTGGCACTGGGCAAGTGGGCACAGTATACGCTGTGAGCCTGGCACACACGCTGGCAGGCAAGCAACTGCAATTAGATAACACAAGCAGACTGATGTTTCACAGTCAAAAAAGTTTTTTTTTTTAATTTACACTACTGTTACACCAGATATGAGTGGGGGCACTGGGCAAGTGGGCACAGTATACGCTGTGAGCCTGGCACACACGCTGGCAGGCAGGCAACTGCAATTAGATTACCCTAGCAGACTGATGTTTCACAGTCAAAAAAGTTTTTTTTAAAAATTTACACTACTGTTACACCAGATATGAGTGGTGGCACTGGGCAAGTGGGCCTGGCACACACGCTGGTAGGCAGGCAACTGCAATTAGATTACACAAGCAGACTGATGTTTCACAGTCAAAAAAGTTTTTTTTTTTAAATTTACACTACTCTTACACCAGATATGAGTGGTGTGGCACTGGGCAAGTGGGTCTGGCACACACGCTGGCAGGCAGGCAACTGCAATTAGATTACACTAGCAGACTGATGTTTCACAGTCAAAAAAGTTTTTTTTTTTAAACTTACACTACTGTTACACCAGATATGAGTGGTGTGGCACTAGGCAAGTGGGCCTGGCACACACGCTGGCAGGCAGCCAACTGCAATTAGATTACACTAGCAGACTGATGTTTCACAGTCAAAAAAGTTTTTTTTTTTTTAAATTTACACTACTGTTCCACCAGATATGAGTGGTGGCACTGGGCAAGTGGGCCTGGCACACACGCTGGCAGGCAGGCAGGCAACTGCAATTAGATTATACTAGCAGACTGATGTTTCACAGTCAAAAATGTTTTTTTTTTTTAAATTTACACTACTGTTACACCAGATATGAGTGGTGTGGCACTGGGCAAGTGGGTCTGGCACAAATGCTGGCAGGCAGGCAACTGCAATTAGATTACACTAGCAGACTGATGTTTCACAGTCAAAAAAGTTTTTTTTTTTAACTTTACACTACTGTTACACCAGATATGAGTGGTAGCACTGGGCAAGTGGGCCTGGCACACACGCTGGCAGGCAGGCAGGCAACTGCAATTAGATTACACTAGCAGACTGATGTTTCACAGTCAAAAAAGTTTTTTTTTAAATTTACACTACTGTTACACCAGATATGAGTGGTGTGGCACTGGGCAAGTGGGCCTGGCACACACGCTGGCAGGCATGCAACTGAAATTAGATTACACTAGCAGACTGATGTTTCATAGTCAAAAAAGTATTTTTTTTTTTAAATTTACACTACTGTTACACCAGATATGAGTGGTGTGGCACTGGGCAAGTGGGCCTGGCACACATGCTGGCAGGCAGGCAACTGCAATTAGATTACACTAGCAGACTGATATTTCACAGTCAAAAAGTTTTTTTTTTTTAAATTTACACTACTGTTACACCAGATATGAGTGGTGGCACTGGGCAAGTGGCTTGGCAGGCAGGCAACTGCAATTAGATTACACAGGGAAAATAAAAAAATAAAAAATTATGTTCTAGCCCTAAAAAGGGCTTTTTGGGGTGCTGTGCTTACAGCAGAGATCAGATGTGTCCTTCAGGACTGTAGTGGACACTGAATACACTAGCCTAGCTATCAATTTCCCTATTAAATCACCAGCAGCTACACTGTCCCTCCTCTCACTAACAATGCAGCTTCCGAATGAATCTAAAATGGCTGCTGTTCAGGAGCTGGGAGGGTCTGGGAGGGAGGGTCTGCTGTTGATTGGCTGGAATGGTTCTGCAGACTGTGAGATACAGGGTCAAAGTTTACTCAATGATGACGAATAGGGGGCGGATTGAACATTGCATATGTTCGCCCGCAGCGGCGAACGCGAACATGCTATGTTCCCGGGGAACTATTCGCTTGCGAGCTATTCGTGACATCACTACTGGCAGGCAGGCAGGCACTGAAACGCACACATGTGAAGGAAACTGACTGCTATTATTTCACAGTCAAATAAGTGTTGTTGTTTTTTTAAATGTACACTACTGTTACACCAGATATGAGTTGCACTGGGGTAACACTGTGCCCTGGCAGGCACTGAAACGCACACGTGTGAAGGAAACTGACTGCTATTATTTAACACAGTCAAAAAAGTGTTGTTTTTTTTAAATCTACACTACTGTTACACCAGATATGAGTTGCACTGGGGTGACACTGTGCCCTGGCAAGCAGGCACTGAAACGCACACGTGTGAAGGAAACTGCTATTATTTAACACAGTCAAAAAAGTGGGTTTTTTTTAAATGTACACTACTGTTACACCAGATATGAGTTGCACTGGGGTGACACTGTGCCCTGGCAGGCACTGAAACGCACACGTGTGAAGGAAACTGACTGCTATTATTTAACACAGTCAAAAAAGTGTTGTTTTTTTTAAATCTACACTACTGTTACACCAGATATGAGTGATGGCACTGGGCAAGTGGGCACAGTATACGCTGTTAGCCTGACACACACGCTGGCAGGCAGGCAACTGCAATTAGATTACACAGAAAAAAAAAACTGACTGATGTTTTAGCCCTAAAAAGGGCTTTTTGGGGTTCTGTCCTTACAGCAGAGATCAGATGAGTCCTTCAGGACTGTAGTGGACACTGAATACACTAGCCTAGCTATCGATTTCCCTATTAAATCAGCAGCAGCTACACTGTCCCTCCTCTCACTAAGAATGCAGCTTCCAAATGAATCTAAAATGGATGCTGTCCAGGAGGTAGGAGGGTCTGGGAGGGAGGGTCTGCTGCTGATTGGCTGGAATGTGTCTGCTGACTGTGCGGTACAGGGTCAAAGTTTTACTCAATGATGACGAATATAATGGAAACAAAATCAATTTGATCAGTGAAGTAAAATGGAAACTTTTTTTTAAATGGTATGCTCTGTCTAAATCCCTTTAATGACCAATAATATCTGTCTGTCACCAAAAACTGAATACACAAAATAATACAACTGAGCAATAAACATCCAGACCCAAAATAATCCAGAATTCTCTCTCTCTAGTGGCCTGATATTCAAAACCTCGCCGGCATGGAGACACATAAAATCTTTGGGATTTTTTTAGACCTTATATTGTAATGTAGGAATCTCTGATTCACATAAAGAACACTACATAGCAACTTATGCATTTCCCAAGATAAAATTAGTATTTCTAATTATTTTTAAGTGCCTCACTGTGCAGATGAGACTTCTTAGAATATCTCACATGAGTGGCGAGGTTTTGAATATCAGGCCCTACATGTTCTCCACTCATCACAAGTAACATGGCCCCCATCAGTGAGTGCTTCCTTTTATTGTGGGATAATGGCTTAATGGAGATCATGGGCGAGATTACATATGCAGCACAAGCTTCAGCGCACCTACTAAAAACCCGAGCTGCCCGTAATTTCACCTTGCACATCAGGGTATCACATATATGGCGCCGGCAGTTGATAAAGTGCCTTAAGTTGGATAAACTAGCGATGTCCAGAAATGAGTGTAAATACAAATTTCTGGAGTTGCCAGTGACTTACAGCACTTTAGAAACTGCCGGCGCTTAAGAAAATAAAAAAAAATATCAAATCTCCAGTAAAAGTCTAACCGGTCTCCCAAAAATAAACCCGACACGTAAAACTCCTATATCCGCCAACAAACCCACATCAGAACTAATAATGAAAGTATTAACCCCTAAACCGACAACCCCAAAAAGCAATATACCTAATAAAACTATTAACCCCTAATCTGACATTCACACACATTGCGATCTACCTAACCTAAAAAGAATATTAACCTCTAAATCCGCCAACCCCAACATCGCAAACTACCTAATAAATGTATTAACCCCTAATCCGCCATTCACCTACATCGCAAAGTCCCTATTAAAACTAGTTTAGAGGGTGAGTTAAATAGTGCGCTGGTGTCAAGGGGGAGGGGAGAAGGATCAGACACCTTACTTGATAAGCTTAGATCCTTCAATCTAAGCAATAAATGTTGACTATACTAGAGGGGGTAGTAAGGGCGCTAAAAGCTAAAGATCTCTGTAGGTGTTAATGTGTTTATATCGTGACACTCATAAGTATGCAATATTATTTAGAATCTTAAGTGCATCAAGTGTTAACAGATAGGTTTCAAGGGATTCTACACAGACACTCTTGGTGGGTGTTTAAAAGTTATTATTTAATAATAAAAATTAATAAAAATTAATACAATCTCCATTGGCTAAATTAAATACATAAAACAATTATTAGAGACGTCTCTATAATAGGCTATAATATTGGGGATCCAACCAACATAATCAACATTAAGCGAAAATACGTTATCAATATCTCATTATAAAATGTATAGTTGATAAAATGTATCAATCTTTTGACAACTTTTACAATGGTTAAAAATAAGGAAACTTTGTAATAAAAACAATAATTGATAAACTTTGCTTCAATCTTATCTGGGAAAGTTCCTTTCCAGCTGTTAAGATATATTTGTGGCTGAAGTTACGTTATAGTATTGAAGCGTTATAGTATTGAAGCGGTGCTGTGAAAAAAATTTTGATGACACAGTTGCTAATTCGATAGTGCCTTTAAATGCAAAAAGTCTTAAACTGCAGGGTATTATGTAAGCGTCCTGTGTTTAAAATGTTAGTAGGTAATATTTATTAATCTTCCCATGGTAACATACCTTTCTGCTTCGGTATCCAGGACCGTAAGGTATACTTTATCTCCTCCGATGTTCCGCGGCTAGTATCTGTCTTGTGAGACCGGCGTCTGACGTCACAACCAGTCGCTCACAGAATCTGCCCACAACTGTCAATCACTCTCCGGGAGGTATTTTCAGGTAGTTACCACTTTGTAGCTGTTGTATATTTAGGTGAAGAGTCATCAAATGTAGACAATATTAGTGATCTTTAGGACGAGTCCCTTGTACTGTAGTAACCTGCTCTTAGTGCTCAGGCACGCAGGTTATTTCCATCCAGCAAGGTATTCCGTTATCAGGAACAGTTCCAGATTATGTTGACAAAAGCAACCCAGGTTGGCAGATATTAGTAAAATTCTGGTGCAAGGTCCACTAGTCAACATAATCTGGAACTGTTCCTGATAACGGAATACCTTGCTGGATGGAAATAACCTGCGTGCCTGAGCACTAAGAGCAGGTTACTACAGTACAAGGGACTCGTCCTAAAGATCACTAATATTGTCTACATTTGATGACTCTTCACCTAAATATACAACAGCTACAAAGTGGTAACTACCTGAAAATACCTCCCGGAGAGTGATTGACAGTTGTGGGCAGATTCTGTGAGTGACCGGTTGTGACGTCAGACGCCGGTCTCACAAGACAGATACTAGCCGCGGAACATCGGAGGAGATAAAGTATACCTTACGGTCCTTGATACCGAAGCAGAAAGGTATGTTACCACGGGAAGATTAATAAATATCACCTACTAACATTTTAAACGCAGGACACTTACATAATACCCTGCAGTTTAAGACTTTTTGCATTTAAAGGCACTATCGAATTAGCAACTGTGTCATCAAAAAAATTTTCACAGCAATGCTTCAATACTATAACGCTTCAATACTATAACGTAACTTCAGCCACAAATATATCTTAACAGCTGGAAAGGAACTTTCCCAGATAAGATTGAAGCAAAGTTTATCAATTATTGTTTTTATTACAAAGTTTCCTTATTTTTAACCATTGTAAAAGTTGTCAAAAGATTGATACATTTTATCAACTATACATTTTAGAATTAGATATTGATAACGTATTTTCGCTTAATGTTGATTATGTTGGTTGGATCCCCAATATTATAGCCTATTATAGAGACGTCTTTAATAATTGTTTTATGTATTTAATTTAGCCAATGGAGATTGTATTAATTTTTATTAATTTTTATTATTAAATAATAACTTTTAAACACCCACCAAGAGTGTCTGTGTAGAATCACTTGAAACCTATCTGTTAACACTTGATGCACTTAAGATTCTAAATAATATTGCATACTTATGAGTATCACGATATAAACACATTAACACATACAGAGATCTTTAGCTTTTAGCGCCCTTACTACCCCCTCTAGTATTGTCCCTATTAAAACTATTAACCACTAATCCACCATTAACCCACATCGCAACAAACTTTATAAAACTATTAACCCCTAAAACGCCAATCCCACACAACGCAATAATCCTAATAAAACTATTAACCCCTAATCTGCTAAACCCCCACAACGCAAGTGCCCTAATTAACCTATTAACCCCTAATCCGCCAACCCCCCACAATGCAAATAACTAATTAAATTACTAAGCCCCCTAACCTAACACCCCCTAAATTAACCCCAATTACCTAAATTAAAAATCACTAAATTACAATTAAAATAAAAAAGCTAAGATTACTTAAAAATAAAAAGTCTAACATTACAGAAAACAATAAACCAAATGATCAAAAATAAAAAAATCAAGCCTAATCCCTATGAAAATAAAAAAGCCTCCCCAAAATAAAAACACCCCCTAATCTAATGTTAAACTACCAATAGCCCTTAAAAAGGCTTTTTGTAGGGCACTGCCCTAAATTTAAGGGCAATGTCCATACAAATGCCCCTTTAGGGACAATGGGTAGTTTTAGTGTTAGGTTTTTTAATTTTGGGGGTGGGGGGTTTTACTGTTAGAGGGGGGACTTAGTGTTTTTTAAGGTAAAAGAGCTGCTTAACTTAGGGCAATGCCCTACAAAAAAGCTCTTTTAAGGGCTATTGGTAGTTTAGCATTAATTAGGGGGTGTTATTAATTTGTGGGGGCTTTTTTACTTTCATAGGGATTAGGTTTAATATTTTTATTTTTGATAATTTGTTTTATTATTTTCTGTAATGTTAGAATTTTTTATTTTTTGTAATCTTAGATTAGTTTAATCTTAGTTTTTTTATTTTTAAGTAATGTTAACTTTTTTATTTTAATTGTAATTTAGTATTTTTTAATTTAGGTAATTTGGGTTAATTTAGGGGGTGTTAGGTTAGGGGGCTTAGTTATTTAATTAGTTATTTGCATTGTCGGGGGATTGGCGGATTAGGGGTTAATAGATTTATTAGGATTATTGTGTTGTCTGGGTTTGGCGGATTAGGGGTTAATAATTTTATTAGGTTTATTGTGTTGTGGGTTAATGGCGGATTTGGGGTTAATAGTTTAATTAGGTTTATTGCGATGTGGGTTAATGGCGGATTAGGGTTTAATAGTTTTATTAGGTTTGTTGTGATGTGGGATAATAGCGGTTTAGGGGTTAATACATTTATTAGGTTTATTGCGATGGGGGGGTTGCGGATATGGGGTTAATATACTTTATTAGTTATTGCGGTGGGGGATTGCAGTTGACAGGTAGATAGCTATTGTGCATGCGTTAGGTGTTAGTTACTATTTTCAGGGAGTTACGGAGTAAAATGTCTCAATTTTCGCCGCGTAAGTCCTTGCGCTGAATATGTGATACCGATTTGCGATGCTGTTCTATGGTAGTAAAATAGTGGCCGACGTGTGAAATATATGCACTGCATTTATATGTGATACCAAAATCGTGTAAAAATCGGCGTCGCTGGCTTTTGCAGATGCCGCTGCATATGTCATCTTGCCCCATGTGTGCGTGGTACAGTTGGATAGAGTGGTGTTTTGTTTTTTAATAAAGCATTTTTATTAAAGTCAGTTATATATAGCTATACATTAATATTGATATCTGTATCAATTTCACAACTATGGATATTTAGCAGATTAACGGCAAGATTACGAGTTTTGCGTTAGCCTTAAAAAGCAGCGTTGAGAGGTCCCAACACTGCTTTTTATCTAACGCTGGTATTACGAGTTTGACAGGTAGAGGCTCACCGCTCACTTTTCTTCCGCGACTCGAGGCTACCGCAAATCCCCTTACGTCAATTGCGTATCCTATCTTTTTAATGGGATTTGGCTAACGCTGGTATTACGAGTCTTGGAGAAAGTGAGCGGTAGAGCCTCTACCTCCAAGACTCCAACCGCATATAAAAGTCAGTAGTTAAGAGTTTTATGGGCTAACACCGGAACATAAAACTCTTAACTAAAGTGCTAAATATACACTAACACCCATAAACTACCTATGAACCCCTAAACCGAGACCCCCCCACATCGCAAACACTATAATTAAATTATTTAACCCCTAATCTCCCGACCGGACATCGCCGCCACCTACATTATCCCTATGAACCCCTAATCTGCTACCTAACATCGCCGAAACCTACATAATATTTATTAACCCCTAATCTGCCCCCCCCCAACGTCGCCGCCACGTACCTACACTTATTAACCCCTAATCTGCCGACCGGACAACGCCGCCACTATAATAAATGTATTAACCCCTAAACTGCCGGACTCCCGCCTCGCAAACACTATAATAAATTGTATTAACCCCTAATCTGCCATCCCTAACATTGCCGCCACCAACCTACAATTATTAACCCCTAATCTCCCGCCCCCAACATCACCGCTACTATAATAAGTTATTAACCCTCAAAACTTAAGTCTAACCCTAACCCTAACAACACCCTAACTTAAATATAATTTAAATAAATCTAAATAAAATTATTATCATTAAATAAATTAATCATATTTAAAACTAAATACTTACCTATAAAATAAACCCTAAGCTAGCTACAATATAATTTAATAATTACATTGTAGCTATTTTAGGATTTATATTTATTTTACAGGCAACTTTGTATTTATTTTAACTAGGTACAATAGCTATTAAATAGTTAATAACAATTTAATAGCTACCTAGTTAAAATAATTACAAAATTACCTGTAAAATTAATCCTTACATAAAATACAATTAAATAAACTAAACTATATTACAAAAAACAAACACTAAATTACAAAAAATAAAAAAATATTACTTGTATTTTAATCTAATTACACCTAATCTAAGCCCCCTAATAAAATAAAAAAAGCCCCGCAAAATAATAAAATTCCCTACCCTATACTAAATTACAAAAGTAATCAGCTCTTTTACCAGCCCTTAAAAGGGCTTTCTGCGGGGCAATGCCCCAAAGTAATAAGCTCTTTAACCTGTAACATAAAATACAAGACCCCCCCCAACATTACAACCCACCACCCACACACCCCTACTCTAAAACCCACCCGATCCCCTCTTAAAAAAACCTAACGCTACCCCATTGAAGATCACCCTACCTTGAGTCGTGTTCACCCAGCCGGGCACCGATGGGCCAAAAGAGGACATCCGGAGCGGCAGAAGTCTTCATCCGATCAGGGCAGAAGAGGTCCTCCATCCAGCAGAAGCCTTTATTCAAGCAGCATCTTCTATCTTCATCCATCCGGCGTGGAGCGGGTCCATCTTCAAGACATCTGACGCGGAGCATCCTCTTCTTTCCGACAACTAACGGCGAATGAAGGTTCCTTTAAATGACTTTATCCAAGATGGCGTCCCTCAAATTCCGATTGGCTGATAGGATTCTATCAGCCAATCGGAATTAAGGTAGGAAAAATCTGATTGGCTGATGTAATTGGAAGATAGAAGATACCGCTTGGATGAAGACTTCTGCTGGATGGAGGACCTCTTCTGCCCCGATCGGATGAAGACTTCTGCCGCTCCGGATGTCCTCTTTTGGCCCATCAGTGCCCGGCTGGGTGAACACGACTCAAGGTAGGGTGATCTTCAATGGGGTAGTGTTAGGTTTTTTTAAGGGGGGATTGGGTGGGTGTTAGAGTAGGGGTGTGTGGGTGTGTCAGAATATTGCCATTATGCTGCTTTTCCTTTAAGGTGTTCAAACCAATCACTGGTTCACACCCCCTTTAAATCACCTGCTCACACCTCTAAGCTTTGCTTAATAATTTGTGAAACTTCCTGAGAGTCATACTTGTTACCTGAGCTAACTACCAACTTAAACAAACCTTAGATTCCTAAGGCCTTTATCTGCTACACCAATGTTTCTATCTGTGTGAGCTAACCTCAATTTATTCTAGCCAGTGTGCTTTTTATGTTACAGATCATTTCAGCTTGCTTAATCAAACATCTTTGTCTGAACCGGACTGCTGCACTTACACAGACTTCCAGCTGCCAATCAGCTTATGCTTCAACTGCATGTCCTACTGTCTCACAGACACAATCACCTACCTAAGGAGAACTGTCCTCTCATTCTAACAAAGGTAATTTTCACCAACCTTGTTAAAAAACTTGTTACAGCTTTAAAGTTGCAGAAAAGTCTTCAGTGAGCTCCGGCTCGAAACTACGGTGACGTCACATGCCAAACACTGCGCCTCTCTCTCTCTCTACACTGGATTTCTACCCTGCATGTTACCTGCAGCATCAACTAAAGGGACAAGTGCAAGTCTCCTCTGGTTAGTACTTAAAGTTTAAGTTCCTGTGTCTGTTGTGCAACTGAAAGCTAACCTGCATTTGCTCATAGAATTAAAGTAACCTGCTGATTAACTACTTATCTGCTAAAGTTATATCTGTCTGTTAGCTAAACAGTTCAGATTTCTATAAATATTAAAGGCTTAAATTACACCAAATCAACCTGGTGTCACTTCTCATAGTGCTCACTTTCTGATTTAGTGTCACAAAACACATTTTATGTATCTAATATTTAACGGTTATATAAATTAGATACTGATAGTGTTACAGGGTGGTGGGTTGTAATGTTGGGGGGGGGTGTCTTGTATTTTATGTTACAGGTAAAAGAGCTGATTACTTTGGGGCAATGCCCCGCAAAAAGCCCTTTTAAGGGCTGGTAAAAGAGCTGATTACTTTTGTAATTTAGTATAGGGTAGGGAATTTTATTATTTTGGGGGACTTTTTTATTTTATTAGGGGGCTTAGATTAGGTGTAATTAGATTAAAATACAAGTAATATTTTTTAATTTTTTGTAATTTAGTGTTTGTTTTTTTTAATAGAGTTTAGTTTATTTAATTGTATTTTAGTTTAGATCATTGTAGTTAATTTATTTAATTAATTTATTCATAGTGTAGTGTTAGGTGTATTTGTAATTTAGGTTAGGATTTATTTTACAGGTAATTTTGTAATTATTTTAACTAGGTAGCTATTAAATAGTTATTAACTATTTGATAGCTATTGTACCTAGTTAAAATAAATACAAAGTTGCCTGTAAAATAAATATAAATCCTAAAATAGCTACAATGTAACTATTAGTAGTTATATTGTAGCTAGCTTTGGGTTTATTTTATAGGTAAGTATTTAGTTTTAAATAGGAATAATTTATTTAATTATAGTAAATTTATTTCGTTTTATTTATATTATATTTAACTTAGGGGGGTGTTAGGGTTAGGGTTAGACTAAGGTTTAGGGGTTAATAACTTTATTATAGTAGTGGCGACATTGGGGGCGGGAGATTAGGGGTTAATAATTGTAGGTAGGTTGCGGCGATGTTAGGGAGGACAGATTAGGGGTTAATAAAATGTATTATAGTGTTTGCGAGGCGGGAGTGCGGCGGTTTAGGGGTTAATACATTTATTATAGTGGCGGCGATGTACGAGTTTCGGCAGATTAGGAGTTAATAAGTGTAGGTAGGTGGCGGCGATGTTGGGTGCGGCATTTTAGGGGTTAATAAATATAATATAGGTGTCGACGATGTTGGGGGTAGCAGATTAGGGGTTCATAGGGATAATGTAGGTGGCGGCGGTGTCCGGAGCGGCAGATTAGGTGTTAATAGTATAATGCAGGTGTCAGCGATAGCGGGGGCGGCAGATTAGGGGTTAATAAGTGTAAGATTAGGGGTGTTTAGACTCGGGGTTCATGTTAGGGTGTTAGGTGTAGACTTAGAAAGTGCTTCCCCATAGGAAACAATAGGGCTGCGTTAGGAGCTGAATGTTGTTTTTTTTCAAGGGTTAGGCTTTTTTTCAGCCAGCTCAGCCCCATTGTATCCTATGGTGAAATCGTGCACAAGCACGTTTTTTCAGCTTACCGCTACCGTAAGCAATGCTGGTATTGAGGGTTGAAGTGGAGCTAGATTTGGCTCCATGCTCACTTTTCTGAGGCTAACGCAGCCATTCAGAAAACTCGTAATACCAGCGTTGACTTAAGGGAGCGCTGGTAAAAAAAAGCTTGTTAGCCCTGCAAGTTTTTACCGACAAAACTCGTAATCTAGGCATTTGTTTTTACATTTAATTAATGGTGATGGTGGCGTTCAGTATTGTTTGTTATTAGTGCAATTTTATTGTCATCAGAATGGGCCATCACTGTTGCTGGCATGGGCAGCACCATCTGATCATGATAAAATTCTGAGAAATATCATTATTGTTTTTCTGATGGATATTATCAGTCAGTCTTGAGGGTGCTCAGCATTTTTTAAGGGCCTTTGGCTGTTGTACTCAATGGGGCCGATTTATCAAGGGACTTCAGGCTCGCTGGAAACAGCAGTTATGAAACAGCGGTCTTAAGACGCTGCTCCTTAACTGCTCCGCTACCTCTGAGGCTGCGGACTTCAATCCGCCTGATCCTATACGATCAGGCTAATTGACACCCCCTGCTAGCGGCCGATTGGCTGCTAATCTGCAGGGGGCGGCATTGCACAAGCAATTCACTAGAACTGCTTGTGCAATGTTAAATGCCGACAGTGTATGCTGTTGGCCAGGGCCGCCATCAGGGGGTGACAGGGGTGACTCCTGTCAGGGGCCCAATGGGCTAGGGGGGGGCCATGAGGCAAGAACTAAAAAAAAAATTTTTTTTTTTTTTTTTTTTTAATTTTGGCAGCCACCAGTGGGTACTACAGCAGAGTGCTAATTGAGCATGGGAAATGTTATTAGAAGGAGTAAAGTATTAGCATTTGAGAGGATTTCTGAGTGTGCACTAAACCACTATGCACAGTGTGAGACAGACTTGGCACTTTGTTTGTACAGTGTGTGCCTGAGTCAGACAGCTGACCACTTTCATTTGAAGAGGAGGTAGGAATTACTTAGAAAATGTTTTTTATTTCTTTGTGCAATTTAAGATTGTAACTTCAGTGTGGTAGTAGTTGTATGGTGGGGCCAGGGGTCCATAAAAACACATTTTAGCAGCAGTGTATTTATGATTATTTGACAATGCTGTAGAAATTCTATATTTAAAACCATGAAGAAATGTTTCCTCCTCAATACACAAATGATATATATTACATTCCAGTTTACTGCCCCTTTATGCAAGGACTTTCCAGATACAAGGAGGCGTTTTATCTAAGATTTTTACATCTGCATAACATGTTATACTCTCAGACTAAGATTGCTCAGTGTTGGAAATGAGACAGGTTAACTTAAAACTGTTCAGTTTACTCTACAGCTGACTTAATTTTGAAATGCATACCAACAAGCTTAAATCCTGCATTTAACCAGATCTAATGGTATGAGTACCACAGCTTATGGTTCCACCAAGACCATATAGAGTACAGCATTTTCAAAATCCACAAGTACAGCTGATAGATGGGAAGATTTGTACACTATATTTGAAGTGGTGCTCTTGGTTGGGGAAAATGGGGAAAATATCAAACAAAAATATGTCAACCTTTTAAAAGTACTTTTCTTCATCTAGCCATCTACCCAGATCATTAATGTACAATTTTGAATTCACAGAATAATTTTTGTTTGCACATTTACAAATATGATTCTTTAAAAAGTGATCTCTTAATTTCTGCATTTTTTTTATCATGCATGTCACACACTGTTGATTTAGGGGATGCAAGGTGCATAAATGTTTCCTCCTGTGAGTGTTTCTGTGGGTGTCTGTGTTTATGTCTTTGGTTTGTGTCTCTATGAGTGTGTATGTATTTGTTTTCTGTTGGTATCTCTGTGAGGGTGGGTGTGTATGTCTTTGTGCATTTTCTGTGGATGTGTGTGAGGGTGTGTGCATATGTCTTTGAGCTTTTTCTATGGGTGTCTCTGTGAGGGTGGGCATGTGTTTGTTTTTGTGTATTTTCTCTGGATGCCTCTGTGAGGGTGGGTGTGTATGTCTGTGTTTTCTGTGGATGTCTCTGTGAGGGTGTGTGTGTGTGTGTGTATGTATGTCTGTGTTTTCTGTGGATGTCTCTGTGAGGGTGTGTATTTTCTGTGGGTGTCTCTGTGAGGGTGTGTGTATGTCTTTGTGTGTTTTCTGTGGATGTCTCTGTGTGTGTGTGTGTGTGTGTGTGTATGTATGTCTTTGTGTGTTTTCTGAGGCTGTCTCTGTTGGTGTTTCCTTGGGTGTATGTGCAAGTTTGAGTTTGTGTGTGTGTGTCCATTGTCTGTTCCTTTTTAGGACATTTTGACCATACTACTGATTATTCACATCTTTCTACAGACTTTGAGATTTCCGTCTCATTAGTCTCAATCTACCATTTAACCTTTAAATTATTGTTTAGGCAGTTCAGGACCTTTCCTTTCAGCCACTGCATGTCGTTGCCATCATTTAGTTGGCATCTTCCTTTACAAAAAGATAATCAGAACTCCATATTTTGTTTTCTAAATCTCCTATTTTTACAAAACTGTAGTTTACCTCATTACTTGTCAGGTCAATGTAAACAAGTGCTAAGTGTCTGTTTGGGGTCTGTGTCTGAGTTTCTTTGTGTGTTTGCTAGAGTGTCTTTATGTGAATCCTTATGTGTGAGTGTGTGTGTGTTTCAGTGTATTTTACTACCCTTACAATATTTCCAAGTTTAAATAGACACTTAAGAATAAAGTGCATATACGTTTTAGTCACTTGGTCAAAAATTGCACATGTCAAAGGAGGGGGGGGGGCCTGATCAATGATTAAGTCAGGGGCCCCAAAATTTCTAGTGGCGGCCCTGCTGTCGGCATTCAGCGATATCTGGCGGATATGATACGCTACAGCTTATTATGTCCGCTAGACAATTATAATTCGGCCCCAATGTGTCCATTTTGTTGTTGATATTCAGTTGATAACTTGTGTGATCAGGTGTATTGTGATTGTTGATTCTGTCCATGTAATGTATCAGATCCAATATATTTCCAATATGAGAATAGTGTTAACATTTGCATTGTGTTCATGCTAATGTAGAAAAAGTTCCCAGTAGTGTATTGCTGTTCCTGACCATACCTTGGAATGCTTTTCAACAAAGGACATCAAGAGAACAATACAAATTTGATTCCAAGAGATCAAAGTAAATTGAAATGTCCCTTTTTTAATTTTCCTTGTAATAAATATTTGAAATTTGATATATTTATTCTTTGCACATATTGCATTTTGTGTATCACAAAAGTTTTTATATCAGTATATGAGAAAAATAGATGCAATATGTTTTAACTTAAATGGACAGTAAACCTCAAAAATGTAATTCATGATTTGTATAGAACACACAATTTTAATCAACTTTCAAATTTACTTTTATTATGAAATTTACCTCCTTCTCTTGTTATCCTTTGCTGAAGGAACAACATTGCACTTCTGGCAACTAACTTAACACATCTAGTTAGCTAATTACAAGAGACAAATGTATTCAGTCACCAATTAGCAGCTAGCTCCCACTAGTGTAGGATATGTGCGTATTAACTTTGAACAATGGACACCAAAAGAACAAAACACATTTGAAAATAGATGTGATTTTAAAAGTGTCTTAAAATCACATGCTCTATCTGATTCTTGGAAGTTTAATTTTGACTTTGCTATCCCTTTAAGATTTTATTGATATTTTCAGATGTTTCTTTCAATAGAATAATACTCTAATCCATTTTAATTTAATAAATAATTTAGATGAACAAGAATTTTGAATATGTTGTAAACATTAAGCTGAAATCATTATATTTTAAATGGAATACAATGATTTGCTGTTAAGATAGATTATCTGTATTGAATTTGTGTTTGAGACTGGCCACACATTCCTTTTAGTTCAGGGTGGTCATATTTTCATATGAGACATGTCTTAACATCAAAGACAAATAATATCCACACAACCACATTCATCTGTAAGTAGCGAGTCTTTTTTAAACACTATAGCTTTGTATTTATTTAAATGATTCATCTAAAAAGTAATACTATTTTAACTTTGTGTATTTCATTTTGTTCTTGTGAGGCCAAATTCCACATATTTAAAATATAATCTGAGTGTAAAGATGTCGGCTACCAAGGAAATTAAAATTGTCTAGTATTATTTTTCAGAGATGTCTATCAAAGCTGCATATGTACTTGACAATAAAAGTTTATCCATTTTTCTTCTATGGAATTATTTGAAATGCAAATAACAATACTATATTGTATAGAATGATTCTCTAGAAACTCTACTAGATGTTATATTACAATATTTATAGCAACCTCTATGTGGCCGACTACAAATACCTACTGGAGATAACAGACTGTCTAAATATAAATCAATGAACAAAATGGAACTATTATTATAAAATTACAACAATGATAGAATATTTTTAAGAGACAGGACAACATTTTTCAAACAAATACAGGAGGAGATGAGGGCCCTATTACAGTTTAGAAGGGATGGAGGCTGAGAAACAAAAGGTGAGAATGATGTTAGTACAGAGTTAGAGGAAGGCAATTATTAGGTAAGTGGAATTCATTTGTTACTGAGTTGGTTGATAGGCTTCCTTGAACAAAAGTGTATTTAGGGAGCATTAAAAGGAGGACGGATTAGGGAAAAGTCAGACAATGCAAGGAAGTTATGAGAGACGTCCTGCAGCCTAGTATGGGAGGATGTGATGATAGAAGATGCAAGGAGCATTATTGTACCTTAGGGGGTGGGCTGGAGCATATGTGTTGATTAGTGAGGACAGGTAGTAGGAGGCATCATTGGTAAGAGCTTTGAAGGACAGGGTGAGAATTTTAAATTTAATTCTGCTTGTGAATGGAGAGCAAGTGAAGGGACTCACAGAGAAGGGAAGCAAATACAGAACGACGGGAAAGATGTATTAGACTGGCAGAGGCATTTAAGATGGATTGAAGGGGGAAGAGCTTGGAGAGAGGAAGGCCAGTTAGTAGGTTATTACAGTAGTCAAGTTGGGGAATTACCAGGAAGTGGATTAGTTGTTTAGTGTTGCCAGTGCTCAGAAATGGGCAACATAGATGTTTGAGGTAGGATGAAGAGAGCAATATGATGTGGGGGATGAAGCACAGATTGAGTCAAGTGTAATCTGAGGCAGTAGTCTTGGGGTGATGCGGTGATAGGGGTGTTGTCAACAGTGATAGAAAAGTCAGAAATTGGAGAAGAGCTAGAATGGGAGATTAGAAGGAACTCAGTCTTGCACATGTTAATCCTTAGGTTTTGAGAGGCCATCTAGGAAGAAATGCCAGCTAAGCAGTCACTGGCATGAGAAAGGACAGATGGAGAGAGTGCAGGGGTGGAAAGGAAGATCTTAGTATCATCAGCAAAGACATGATATTTAAAGCCATAGCAGTTGATAAATTTACCCAGTCAAGAAGTATAAATAAAGAAGAGTAGAGAATCCAGGACAGAGCCTTGAGGTACTCCAAAAGACAGGGGCATTGAAAAGGAGGAATCACCAGCAAATAAGACAGGAATGGACCTGTTAGAGAGATAAGAGTGAATCAAAGAGAGGGCGGTGTCAAAGAGACAAGAGCGCTGAGAGTCTGTAGAAGGTGGGGTGGTCAACGGTGTCGATGGCCATCATTTTTAGCAGTAAGAAGATAGTTAGTAACCATGGTGAGGGCAGTCTCAGTTGAGTGTTGGGGATGGAGCCAGATTGTAGGGGGTCAAGCAAGGAGTTGGAGGACAGGAAGCAGGTTCAGCGGTTGAAAACTAGCTTTCAGGAGTTTTGAAGTTACTGGAAGCTTTGGTATGGGGCGTTAGTTTGCAGGAGACTTAGGGTCGAGGGAGAGTTTTTTGAGGATGGGGTGACCTTTGCATGTTTGAAAGAAGATGGAAATAAACTGGTAGAAAGGGATAGGTTAAAGAGGTGAGTAAGAGCTGGAGTGAGGGTGGAAAACAGAGAAGGTATTATTATGAAGGGATAGGGTAAAAAAAGACCAAAATAAATGGTCTGTTCTTGCAGAGAGTTTAGACAGTATTATCTAATCTCTCGCTCTCTCTTTCTCTTATATCTATGTCCTGTCTCTCTCTCTCTCTCTCTCTCTCTCTCTGTATATATATATATATATATATATATATATATATGAAACAAAAAAACGTGTATGTCAAAGGGTTAAAAAACCTCTCTTTCAAAACACAGAACTGCGCTCTAAATAAACCCCTTTTTTAAAATACAATATAAATATCTGGATGATGCTAAAATCAAAACATTCAAATGATTAAATAATTAAATAATGTTGGTTCATTGAAGCATATAATAAAAAAATATGTAATGATAAGATTCTAAATCACAATAAAAAGGATAAATTGGTTGGATCCCACGTAATAGTGCAGATCAATTGTAGGTGTCGGCTGCTGTGTCTTATTAGTCCTCCGGATCTCACGGAGTAAGGTAGAAATCTAAAAAAATAATGAAAAAGAAAGCGCACAAAGGCACCTACATAGTGCAAATCAATTTAATTTAAACAATAATACAAGTGTGCATTAAAACAGCTCCCCCGTAGGGTATCTACTCACAGGAGTCAACCTCAAACTTGTGAGGTATGTTTTAGCATGTAGTTTGAAAATTTCGCTCAGAACCGCTTGCTATGAAAGTGCTTAGTCAAAAAAGAGTCAGGACAAGTCCAACCTGATTGCCGGGTGTCACTGTCTGCAACTCGAGCTCTGGACAAGTAATTCTCCCGGCCTCTTGTTCCACTCACTTCCCTTTTGGTAGGAGTTCTTTTTGGAGCACAATCTTTCTTTGGCAAAATGGTCCGTGCAGATACAAACACAGCTGATCGCTGTTCCACAAAGACAGACGCAAGGTGGGCGTGGCCTTACGCGTTTCACGGTTGTGTCACCGCTTCGTCAGAGGAATATCCACGCCCACTGGAAACTTCCCTTAAATACGTTCTTAGTCAATGTAGACCGCCCACCTTAGCGTCTCATTTAAACTCCGGTCATGCAAATTTATAATCCTGTTATGTTATGCGATGGTTATATCTGCGCTCGCATTTAGGAAAATGTAAACCACCACAATTATAATATTACATACTATATAATCTTTCAGAAAAACAAACGTACAATAATAATACAAAATTCATTAATATTATTAAATAATTTAAAAAAGGGGATAAAAAGAAGATTTCCTTACTACTTTGCAAAAAATGTGTTTAAACCTTAATTATAATTACATTAATTTAATTCATCCAATTTATACATTGAAACTTTTTTTTAAAATATAAAATTAAAAATTTTTTATTTAAAAATAAACTAATAAGATTTAATTCATGATACATTATGTATCTAGGGGTTGCGTAAGTAATTTTAAATTAGTGGGAATTCTTGAATTCATAAAAAAACGTAGGTAAAGAGACTTAGAGTTTATAGATATTTTAAAATCATAAGAAAGCCTGTATGTCTACCTCTCTGTTGAGACCATATGGTTCTAAAGTTTTAAGAGTGTGTATCCAATAGGTCTCACGTTTCCGTAATTGTAACAGTCTGTTGCCCCTTCTTTTATCCAGAACCACCTGTTCTATTGCTTTAAATTTCAGACCTTCAGGGTTATTTTGGTGTGCATCCCTGAAATGATCATATACGCCGTGGGGAACATCACCAGAGGTGATATTGTTCAGATGTTCATTAATTCTCCGTTTCAGGGTACGTTTTGTTCTCCCCAAATACTGTTTCCCACAGCTACATTCAAGGATGTACACCACAAATTTGGACTGACAATTTAAAAAAGATTTAATAGGAAAACATTTATTATTTGTATTTGATTTGACTTCTTTATTATCTGGATCAGTGTATTTACATACATTACAATTTTTCCTTTTACATTTAAAAAATCCTTTGTGTTGATCTGTTAGCCAGGATTTGTTTGTTTTAATTTCTCTTAAAGTGCTAGGTGCTAATATGGTTTTTATTGATCTATTTTTTCTGAAGACAACATTTGGTTTATCTTCTAATAAATTATTTAATACTGGATCTTCTTTTAAGACATACCAGTATCGACGAATGATTCTTTCTATTTCAGTAGCTGAGTTATTATATTTAGTTAAGAATAAATTATTTCTCTTTTTTGACGTAGAAATTTTTCTATTCTCATTACCTTTTAAAAGAATATTCCTATCCAGTTTTCTTGTTTTGTTCAGACTTTGTTCAATAACTTCAGTAGAGTATCCCTTTGCCACAAATTTCGTTACCAATTCTTTAGCTTCTATTTCAAAGGCTTCTGCTTTCGTGCAATTCCTTTTTACCCTTTGAAACTGCCCATAGGGTATATTGTTTACCCATTTTTTGTGGTGACAACTTTTTGCATGCAGGTAACTATTGGAATCGGTCTGTTTTTTATATAATGTGGTAATAATTCTATTTTCCTCATGTTGTAAAGTTATATCCAAAAAATCAATTTTAATTTTATTACTGTTGTGGGTGAATTTTAAATTTTTATTGTTGGAATTAAGGTAAATGATGAATGCTTCTAATGTTTCTGCATCCCCTCTCCAGATGACAATGACGTCATCTATAAATCTCCGCCAGAGAATGATGTTATCTTTAAATGGGTTATTATTCCAAATATATTGATCTTCCCAACACCCCATATATAAGTTGGCATAATTAGGGGCAAATTTGGTCCCCATTGCCGTGCCGCTAAGTTGAAGGAAAAATTCTTTATCAAAAAGGAAATAATTCTTAGTTAGAATGAATTTAATTGCTTCCAATAGGAACCACACTTTCACTTCTGGCAGGTGTTCATGTTTCATTAGGAAGTATTCTATGCTTTCAATCCCTTCCTTGTGAGGTATACTGGTATATAATGCGGTGACATCTAATGTCAACCAGATAAATTCTTCATTCCATTCAATTCCCTCCATTATATTAAGCACGTGTAAAGTATCCCTAATGTAGGACTGTAATGTGGTTACCATTGGTTTTAAATAAAAGTCTACATATTCGGATAGTTTACAGGTTAGGGAATCAATTCCCGAAATAATTGGCCGGCCTGGAGGTGTCTTTTGATCTTTATGTATCTTTGGGAGATAATAAAAGGTCGCTACCCTGCAGTTCTCATTATACAAGAACTTTTTCTCATCCAAAGTGATTGCCCCCAGATTCTTCGCCTTATTTAATAATTCAAACAGAATTTTGATAAAATCATGAGTCGGATCTCTAAATAATTTTTGGTAGGTCTCCTTGTCATTTAGGATTCTAAATGATTCTTTCAAGTAATCACTTCTATTTAGAATCACAATACTTCCCCCCTTGTCCGCTTCTCTTATGATGATTTCATTATCTTTTGACAAGTTCTTTAATGCCTTTAATTCATATTTGTTTAAATTCTGTTTGTCTTTTCTTACCTTATTATCAATTTTTTCACATAAGTTTATTAAATCCTTTTCCACCAATTTTTGAAATACTGGGATATGATTCCCTTGAGAGTGTAATGGATAAAAAATTGACTTCGGTTTAAAACCACTCTGTGTCCCTTGAGAGCCTTCAATTTCCAAGGTTTCCAACAGAGACAGAGTATACTCATCCAAACCTGTTTTCCAACTACTAGCCCCTTCGGTATTAGATTCCAAAGATATCAGATTGGTTAGAGTTTCCCAATCCTCAACCTTTAGATTAATGTTGTCTTTATTCTTAAGTTTAGTTTTTTCGAAATGACGTGTTAGAGTTAATTTTCGAATAAATTTATTTAAATCTATAAATAACTCAAATGAATTTGGATTCTCTGAGGGAGAAAAGGAAAGACCTTTTTGGAGTAAACTTAATTCTGCTGGCGTTAATCTCTTATCTGATAAATTAAAGATTTTAGTTTTTTCTTTATTTAAAATCATTTTCTTCTCTTTATTTCGTATATTTCGTCCCCCTCGCTTTCCTCGTCTGATTCCATAGGTCTTTTTTGTCTTGTGTAAAAGTGAGTTATTGGTACATTTCCTTTTTCCACTATTTGCGGTTTTGTTAATTTCCCTGATTTTCCTAAAAAAGATGCATTATCTTTAATTTTTCCTGACCTGTTATTCTCACGATTACTATTTCTTACCTGTGGATCAGAAAAATGCTCAGAAGAAGAAGGTGCCTCTCTATCCTCTCTCTCATGTGTTGCCATCACTACTTTAGTATTCTGATTGATGGTTTTTTTATTATTATTATTATGAAAATTCTGAGCTTTTTTATGGCCTCTTTTTGGTTGACCATTGACATATCTATGATTATCCCGACTATCATTTGGAATTCTATCCTGATATGCATATTCATGGTACTGATTATAATTATAATTATTAGAATCCTTCCTACGCCAATTATGAGAATTAGCCCTAGGACCCTGGGGATAATAAAAACCCTCATTCCTTGACCTATTGTTTGAGTAATGCCTTGGTTGTTGTACTTGCGCTTTTATAAAGCTTCTTTTTCTATTAGGATATTCAGATCTTATAGGGGTATTAGTACTTTTTGTCTTTGAGAAAACCTCTTCCATGTCATTCCCCTCTTCTATATTTAATTCCTGTTCGGTCTCCTGATTAATTTCTTCTTGTAGCTCTATATAGTCCCTCTTAAATTTTTTATATTTCCTATATTCAATTTCTTTTTCATATTTTTGTACCCTCTGTTTGGTTTCTTTATTAATTTCATCATATAAAGCATCTTCTCTGAATGGTTCTAATTCACCTCTAATTTTGTTGATCTCCTCCACTATTTTGGATAATTTTATATCTCTGTATCTGATTAGAATATCTATAAATTTGTTTGAGCAATCCGTTAAGGCTTGCTCCCATTCTAAATGATATTCTACATCAGCTAAATCAAAAATAGCTGTTTTTGACATACGCAACCCCTTCGGTATTAAATTCTTTTTAATATATTTTTTTAAAATTCTTTTATCATAATAATGATTAATTTGTAATTTGCTCAATTTTTCTAATTTTTGAAATAATTCCCTTGGATCCACAGTTTCTCTACTCAGATCCTCTTCTTCATCAGACATAGAATCATTTCTTTGTGTATTAAAATAATCTCCATAATAGAAAGTGGTCATAATGTTGGGTTTTAACAAGTGCTGCTGTTCTAATTGAGAAAAAAATAAACAAATGAAACAAAAAAACGTGTATGTCAAAGGGTTAAAAAACCTCTCTTTCAAAACACAGAACTGCGCTCTAAATAAACCCCTTTTTTAAAATACAATATAAATATCTGGATGATGCTAAAATCAAAACATTCAAATGATTAAATAATTAAATAATGTTGGTTCATTGAAGCATATAATAAAAAAATATGTAATGATAAGATTCTAAATCACAATAAAAAGGATAAATTGGTTGGATCCCACGTAATAGTGCAGATCAATTGTAGGTGTCGGCTGCTGTGTCTTATTAGTCCTCCGGATCTCACGGAGTAAGGTAGAATGTGATGATAGAAGATGCAAGGAGCATTATTGTACCTTAGGGGGTGGGCTGGAGCATATGTGTTGATTAGTGAGGACAGGTAGTAGGAGGCATCATTGGTAAGAGCTTTGAAGGACAGGGTGAGAATTTTAAATTTAATTCTGCTTGTGAATGGAGAGCAAGTGAAGGGACTCACAGAGAAGGGAAGCAAATACAGAACGACGGGAAAGATGTATTAGACTGGCAGAGGCATTTAAGATGGATTGAAGGGGGAAGAGCTTGGAGAGAGGAAGGCCAGTTAGTAGGTTATTACAGTAGTCAAGTTGGGGAATTACCAGGAAGTGGATTAGTTGTTTAGTGTTGCCAGTGCTCAGAAATGGGCAACATAGATGTTTGAGGTAGGATGAAGAGAGCAATATGATGTGGGGGATGAAGCACAGATTGAGTCAAGTGTAATCTGAGGCAGTAGTCTTGGGGTGATGCGGTGATAGGGGTGTTGTCAACAGTGATAGAAAAGTCAGAAATTGGAGAAGAGCTAGAATGGGAGATTAGAAGGAACTCAGTCTTGCACATGTTAATCCTTAGGTTTTGAGAGGCCATCTAGGAAGAAATGCCAGCTAAGCAGTCACTGGCATGAGAAAGGACAGATGGAGAGAGTGCAGGGGTGGAAAGGAAGATCTTAGTATCATCAGCAAAGACATGATATTTAAAGCCATAGCAGTTGATAAATTTACCCAGTCAAGAAGTATAAATAAAGAAGAGTAGAGAATCCAGGACAGAGCCTTGAGGTACTCCAAAAGACAGGGGCATTGAAAAGGAGGAATCACCAGCAAATAAGACAGGAATGGACCTGTTAGAGAGATAAGAGTGAATCAAAGAGAGGGCGGTGTCAAAGAGACAAGAGCGCTGAGAGTCTGTAGAAGGTGGGGTGGTCAACGGTGTCGATGGCCATCATTTTTAGCAGTAAGAAGATAGTTAGTAACCATGGTGAGGGCAGTCTCAGTTGAGTGTTGGGGATGGAGCCAGATTGTAGGGGGTCAAGCAAGGAGTTGGAGGACAGGAAGCAGGTTCAGCGGTTGAAAACTAGCTTTCAGGAGTTTTGAAGTTACTGGAAGCTTTGGTATGGGGCGTTAGTTTGCAGGAGACTTAGGGTCGAGGGAGAGTTTTTTGAGGATGGGGTGACCTTTGCATGTTTGAAAGAAGATGGAAATAAACTGGTAGAAAGGGATAGGTTAAAGAGGTGAGTAAGAGCTGGAGTGAGGGTGGAAAACAGAGAAGGTATTATTATGAAGGGATAGGGTAAAAAAAGACCAAAATAAATGGTCTGTTCTTGCAGAGAGTTTAGACAGTATTATCTAATCTCTCGCTCTCTCTTTCTCTTATATCTATGTCCTGTCTCTCTCTCTCTCTCTCTCTCTCTCTCTGTATATATATATATATATATATATATATATATATATATACACATATATATATATATTGGGTGTTTTGCACAAATATGTATTAACCCCTAATCTGCCGTGATAAGATAAACCCCTTTTCACTCGTGCGTAACGGCGCCACTCGTCAACTGTGCCTTTGTAGTCTGCAAACAAACTGTTTAGATAGAAATTAAGTTGGCAATACTTTAGAATAATTTGATTACATTGTGGATGTGGAATTACAAAATTAACATCAATAAAATGCGGAAATAGCTTCATGCACACATAAAAAATAAATATTACAACACATTTATAGAGATATCTTTCGAGCGTGTGAACAATGTTGTAAACATATTTCCATTGCGCACACACAAATACGTTTCTGTAATCAACATGCTAATCTTCAATGGAGATTTTACTATTACATTTTCTATATAGCACAAATAAGTCACCTCTATGTAAATACATAGGCCACTACTTGGGACAGATGTGTTCAAAGGGACAGTAAACACTTTGCAATGTTATTATGATAAATCGTGTATATATTTAAAACTCTGCAATATACTTTTGCTATTTATTTGTCCCCTTTTCCTGTAATTCCATTCTGAAATTGTGAGTATTTCAGTTCCTGTTAGATATGGAAGTGCAGAACACTGTTATATTCCCCACAGCCATTGGCTGCACACTCGAGTGACCTATTTATAACTGTCCCTAATTGGCCACAGCAGAGAAGCTATCCTAAGTTACAACATGGCAGCTTCCATTGTTTTATAGACACTAAAACTTTACACTTATTTTGTCAATATTTAAACAGCTAATAAAACTTTAAAAAATACATCTACATGATATTCTCAGACTAATATTTTCTTTGAATTCATCATTCTATCTAGCATTTATTTAGTGTTCAATGTCCCTTTAAAAGGACAGTGTACTACAATATTTCCACACATCCTACTATAAATTTTTATTAATACTATGACATTGGATTGAAGTATTTAAGCATTATCATAGTGTTATGAACTAATAAAAAATATTGTATTCAAATTGCCAGCTATAGTCAAATATTTTAAAATTATTAATAAATAGATATACACTGCAGCTGCTAAAAAACAAATTGCAAGTTGTTATCATTACTCTCTACCCCTATAAATGTTATCCTGTATACCAACTATGTTTATAGCGCTGCGGAATCCATAGACAGGAGAGAACAAAGGACAGGGGCTTATAGCACTCACCCTCAATGTAATACAATATTAGGCTAAAACAACATAACCTTTAATAAATTCACACAAATTAAAAACCACAGGATTACCTTCAGGGGCCAGGGGTGTCACAACGAATATACTATTAAACAAACGCGTTTCGGCCAGGCTTGTCAGTTTTTCCTTAACATTGAGAAAGGCCAGGTTTATGGCTGAAATGCGCTTGTTTTATAGTACATTTGTTGTGACACCCCTGGCACCTGAAGCCGACGTATCCTGTTATTGGCCAGGAAACAGGGGGGTGTTAAACAACTTTACCTTATGGTGGTGGGTAGTTATAAGCAGGTAATCCTGTGGTTTTAAATTGTGTGAATTTATTAAAGGTTATGTTTTAGCCTAATGCCGTAGTACATTAAGGGTGAGTGCTATAAACTATTGTCCTTTGTTCTTTCCTGTCTATGGGATTGTTATAGCTATGGGGTAGTGGGGTAGCACCGGACTTGACTTTAAAGGTAAATTTGCTTATTAATTTACTTGTCATAGTGCCAGATTTTCCTATTCTTTGTGTTTTGGTGCTCTAAAAATACCTGTTAATAATAAAATAATAAATTAAAAATTAATTGTTGTCATTAAAAATTATTATAAACAAATAAAGACACCGATATATTATCATTTGAAACATTTATTAAATATTTGTAGTGGTGGCATATTTTAATTAATACTCAATAAAATAAGGTTACACAACAGTGTTTATTTAGGAGTCCAAAGGGAGTGTTTTGAGTTCCACCACCACCAAAACCAAGTAAAAAATGCTGTGTTTATTCAACTCTGCAATATGCCATACTTCTTCTGTTATGCCTTACAGTTAACATCAACTAGGCCTCTAGTCATGTATAGATTTCTCAAGACATGCCCAACAATGCTAGTGATCAGGATTTCAGCACATTTTTCCCCTGATTTTTTTATGTGCTTGGTAATTGTCTGTAGTTCATATTTTGTGGTTTGATAATTCATAATCAGCATTTGTATGATGTCTTCACTAATAAAGTATATGGTCAGTCTAGAGGTATCTTTACAGAAAAAAGAGGAGCGCTAAATGCACGGATATAATTTAATACATATGTTCCATATAGTGGAAAAATTACAAAAATGTATAATATGATCAGTCTGAAAAATATTTAAAAAATCAGAAATTCTCCTGTTATGAAAAATAAAACAATGATCAAAAATGTCAATATAAAATACAGCTTTATAAAATCTCTTGGAGATTATAGGATATAAATATTGAAATTTCAATACAATTTCTCAACTAGTGCAATATAGAAATAAGGATAAATAAATGTAACTGGTGAATAATAAAGTCCCAATTAGTATTTGCGGACCAGATGAGGCAATATCTGTGGTTCCTCTCAGTGGCTCTGTCCGCATCTAGAAGGATACCTGAGGTGTCTGTGTGCTGCGTAAGTATCACCTGACTTCGATTAGAAGCGTGTCCTTCACGTGACTTCGATTTGGTCACTTTTGATAGTTCTGTCAATCTGGTGAAACAATTACTGTAGCGCTACAGTTTCAAATTGTGGTACGGTGCAGACTTGGCTAGATCCTGAGAATAATGGCAGGGGGATTCCTGAGCAGTAAAAAGAGACTACGCGTTTGTCCTGGACTATCTTGATAAATTTAAATAGTATGAAAAATATTTCCTGAACCTTTTGAGGTCAGAAAATCCAGTTTCCGACATTTCACAACAGATTAATATTTGTTCTGAGGACCCATCACATCCCTTTCATGTGGGTTCTGTGTCCCCCTCCCATCCCGCAAATATTTAAAAATATGTACACTGCGAAGATGAGTCCATTTTCAAATTATGTACAAATAGTGCGACTACAAAAACATTTTTAATTTATATTTCAGACACTCCTGGATTATGACAATATTTTTCAAAACATGTTTGCGCAAGAATGCGATTGGATTGGCTCAGCCAATAGGATTGAACTTAAATCCTATTAGCTGATTGCATCAGCCAATAGGATTTTTTCGACCTTATTTCTGATTGGCTGATAGATTTCTATCAGCCAATCAGAATTGAATGGATGCCATCTTGGATGACGTCACTTAAAGGTACCTTCATTCAACAAGAAGACGTCATCAGAAGAGGATGCTCCGCGTCGGATGTCTTGAAGATGGAGCCGCTCCGCGCCGGATGGATAAAGATAGAAGATGCCATCTGGATGAAGACTTCTGCCCATCTGGAGGACCACTTCTGCCGGATTTGTTGAGGACTTTGGTCCGGTTGGGTGAAGATTTCTCACGGTAAGGTGATCTTCAAGGGATTAGTGTTAGGTTTTTTTAAAGGGGTATTGGGTGGGTTTTAGAGTAGGGTTGGTTGTGTGGGTGGTGGGTTTTAATGTTGGGGGTTTGTAAAAAATTTTTACGGGTAAAAGAGCTGATTACTTTGGAGCAATGCCCCGCAAAAGGCCCTTTTAAGGGCTATTTGTAATTTAGTGTAGGGCAGGGCTTTTTGTATTTTGGGGAGGGGCTTTTTTATTTTGTTAGGGGGATTAGATTAGGTATAATTAGTTTAAAAATCTTGTAATTGGTTTATTATTTTCTGTAATTTAGTGTTTTTTTGTACTTTAGATAATTTTATTTAATTGTATTTATATTGTATTTAGTTTAGGGAATGTATTTAATTATAGTGTAGTGTTAGGTGTAATTGTAACTTTGGCTAGGTTTTATTTTACAGGTATATTTGTATTTATTTTAACTAGGAAGTTATTAAATAGTTAATAACTATTTAATAACTATTGTACCTAATTAAAATAAATACAAACTTGCCTGTAAAATAAAAACAAACCCTAAGCTAGCTACAAGGTAACTATTAGTTATATTGTAGCTAGCTTAGGGTTTATTTTATAGGTAAGTATTTAGTTTTAAATAGGAATAATTTATTTAATGATAGAAATATTTATTTAGATTTATTTAAATTATATTTAAGTTAGGGGGTGTTAGGGTTAGGGTTAGACTTAGGTTTAGGGGTTAATGAATTTAATATAGTGGCGGCGGTATAGGGGGGCAGATTAGGGGTTAATAAGTATAATGTAGGTGGCGGCGGTGTAGGGGGGGCAGATTAGGGGTTAATGAATTTAATATAGTGGCGGCGGTGTAGGGGGGCAGATTAGGGGTTAATAAGTATAATGTAGGTGGCGGCGGTATAGGGGGGGGCAGATTAGGGGTTAATAAATTTAATATAGTGGCGGCGGTGTAGGGGGGCAGATTAGGGGTTAATAAGTATAATGTAGGTGGCGGCGGTATAGGGGGGGCAGATTAGGGGTTAATAAATTTAATATAGTGGCGGCGGTGTAGGGCGGCAGATTAAGGGTTAATAAGTATAATGTAGGTGGCGGTGGGCTCCGTGAATGATGGTTTAGGGGTTAAATACTTTATTTAGTTGCGGCGGGGTCCATGAGCGGCTGTTTAGGGGTTAATACATTTATTAGAGTTGCGGTGGGCTCCGGGAGCGGCGTTATAGGGGGTAAACAGTATAGTATAGTGTGGGTGTTTAGTGACAGGGTACCAATAAAGCTGGGAAAAAGCCGAAGAGCAGCGAGATCGATGACTGTTAGTTAACAACAGTCCGCTGCTCATCGCCCCTACTTGGTGCATGGCTTTTTGACAGCTTTTTTGGTAACTTTGGAGAACGTATTCAGGTCCGCGGCCGCAATGTTAGGCGATCTTAGTCAAGCGTATTGGTGCCGTTCAATGCAAGTAAGTTGATGGCTTGATAAGTAGATGCCTTTGTGTCTAGGCTAATGCCATAATCTCGAGTGGTGTAAAAGAAAGCCAACGGTAGATGGTTGATGATGTGTTTGTGGAAGATATAGGAAAAAAGAGTAGTTTTTAAGACTTGTAGGGTCTGTAGGCACCTCTCAAAAATATGAAACAATGCAAGAAATGTCTAATCTCTAAAATTAGACATTTCCTTACACAAGACACAACTAAGATTTTAATCCACTCTCTCATACTTTCCCGCCTTGATTACTGCAACTCTGTCCTCTCTGGTCTCCCCAGCTGCCACCTAACTCCTTTACAATCCATAATGAATGCTTCTGCAAGGCTCATCTTCCTTACACATCACTCTGCATCTGCTGCACCTATCTGCCAATCCCTTCACTGGCTTCCTCTTGCCTCCAGGATTAAACACAAAATTCTCACTCTGACATACAAAGCCCTCAACTGCACTGCCCCCCCCCCCTATATCTCAGACCTTGTATCCAGGTACTCTCCCTCCCGTCCCCTTCGCTCTGCTCATAACCTCCTCCTCTCCTCCTCTCTTGTTACCTCCTCACACTCCCGTTTACAGGACTTCTCCAGTATTTCTCCAATCTTCTGGAACTCTCTGCCTCGCTCCACAAGACTCTCTTCTAGTTTTAAAAGCTTCAAGCTCTTCCTAAAGACTCTATTGTTCATGGATGCATACAACCTACACTAACCTTTCTTTATACCAGTTCCTCTCCTCCATTGCTATCCCCTTGAACCCCCTTAGCATGTAAGCCTATAAGCCCAGCTGTTTGTAGGTCACCTTCTTAAGAGCTGACTACAACAGTGCGACTCTTGGAAGGGCCCTCTACCAATTTGAGCCCTATAAATGTTTCCTTGTATTCCGCCTATGCTTATAGCACTGGGGAATCTGTTGGCGCTCTACAAATAACTGATAATAATAATATTTTACTGTAACAAAATATAAAAGAATGTAGCTCTACAACCACTATAATGAATAGGAATCAAAAACATTTCTACTTTAAAAATGTTGCGTGAGTTGTAAGCACAGATGTTGATATTTGTATCACCCAAACTTTTTCATATAGGTCCATATTTGGTAAGTGCTATATCAATCTCACAATGTTTACATATTTAATAAAATGGAAACAAAGTTAATGGAAATATTGTTATAAATATTGTGTTTATTTTGTTATCACTTTTAATCATTTTCGTCTATTTCATATTTTAATAATAAAAGGAATGTTGGTCAACAAATTTTATCAAGAAATATGTATGTTAGTCATCTTATACATTATGTGATATTTGAAAAATACCAGCAACAAACCAGTGTATAAATCTTATAATAATATGTCAGCATAAATGTTGCCAAATATGCATAACTTTAAATTGCAGAAACCCATTAATATTACCCTGGCATTTAGCAAACATTATTCATTGTATGAAAATATCATAGAAACTTTTAAGTCCATTTTTAGCAGTACTTTATCACAAAGGGGTCTAGTTATCAAGCCGTCAACCTCAAATACGCTGGAATTCCGCAGCGTATTTGTGGCGAGGCTGATTCGCCTAAGTTATCAAGCCCTACACACCGGCAAAAGTAGAATTTTGTGACGTAAGCTTCGATCCGCCGGACTCAGTCCGACACAGATCGATTCTTACGTCACTACAGATGTTCCGCACACAAGTTCGGCACAATCTGACTACTTTTGCTAGTTATCAAAAAACTAGCAGGTACGCTCGGCACTTTTCCGGCTCAGCGTACCAGGTTTTCAATCCGCCGCCCTAGAGGCGGCGGATCCCATAGGAATCAATGGGAGTCTGACCATAGCGAAAGTTCATGTTCGCTGCTGCCAGACATCCCATTGATTCCTATGGGAGATGTCTGCACCTAACACCCTAACATGTACCCCGAGTCTAAACACCCCTAATCTGTCCCCCCCTACACCGCCGCAACTAAATAAATGTATTACCCCCTAAACCACCGCACCGCCACTCTAATAAACTGATTAACCCCTAAACCGCCGCTCCCGGACCCCGCCCCCACTATAATAAATATGTTAACCCCTAAACCGCCGCTCCCGGACCCCGTCGCCACCTATATTAAACGTATTAACCCCTAATCTGTCCCCCCCTACACCGCCGCAACTAAATAAATGTATTACCCCCTAAACCACCGCACCGCCACTCTAATAAACTGATTAACCCCTAAACCGCCGCTCCCGGACCCCGTCGCCACCTATATTAAACGTATTAACCCCTAATCTGCCCCCCCTACACCGTCGCCACCTATAATAAATTTATTAACCCCTATCCTGCCCCCCTACACCGCCGCAACTATAATAAAATTATTAACCCCTAAACCTAAGTCTAACCCTAACCCTAACACCCCCCTAACTTAAATATTAATTAAATACATCTAAATATTATAACTCTTATTAACTAAATTAATCCTATTTAAAACTAAATACTTACCTTTAAAATAAACCCTAAGATAGCTACAATGTAATTAATAATTACATTGTAGCTATCTTAGGATTTATATTTATTTTACAGGTAACTTTGTATTTATTTTAGCTAGTTAGAATAGTTATTAACTATTTAATAACTACCTAGCTAAAAGAAATACAAATTTACCTGTAAAATAAATCCTAAGCTAAGTTACAATTAAACCTAACACTACACTATCATTAAATTAATAAAATAAATTACCTACAAATAACTACAATTAAATACAATTAAATAAACTAACTAAAGTACAAAAAATAAAAAAACTAAGTTACAAAAAATAAAAAAAATAAGTTACAAACATTTAAAAAATATTACAACAATTTTAAGCTACTTACACCTAATCTAAGCCCCCTAATAAAATAACAAAGCCCCCCAAAATAAAAAAATGCCCTACCCTATTCTACATTAAAAAGTTAACAGCTCTATTACCTTACCAGCCCTTAAAATGGCCTTTTGCGGGGCATGCCCCAAAGAATTCAGCTCTTTTGCCTGTAAAAAAAAATACAACCCCCCCAACATTAAAACCCACCACCCACATACCCCTACTCTAACCCAAACCCCCCTTAAATAAACCTAACACTACCCCCCTGAAGATCATCCTGCCTTTAGCCGTCTTCAGCCAGCCGACCACCGATGGAACAGAAGAGGAGATCCGCAGCGGCTGAAGTCTTCATCCAAGGGGCGCTGAAGAAGTCTTCCATCCGACTGAAGTCATCATCCAAGGGGCGCTGAAGAAGTCTTCCATCTGACTGAAGTCATCATCCAAAGGGCGCTGAAGAAGTCTTCCATCTGATTGAAGTCATCATCCAGGCGGCGTCTTCAATCTTCATCCATCCGGAGCGGAGCGGAGCCATCTTCAGATGCGCCGACGCGGAGCCATATTCTTCCACCGACGACTGAAGGACAAATGACGGTTCCTTTAAGTGACGTCATCCAAGATGGCGTCCCTCGAATTCCTATTGGCTGATAGGATTCTATCAGCCAATCGGAATTAAGGTAGGAAAAATCTAATTGGATGATTAAATCAGCCAATCAGATTGAAGTTCAATAGGATTGGCTGATCCAATCAGCCAGTCAGATTGAGCTTGCATTCTATTGGCTGTTCCAATCAGCTGATAGGTCACGTGAGGTGAGCCCTACGTATTGAATCTGGCACAAAGTGCATTCAATAAGATACACTGAATACTCAGTTGTGCAGTTCATGCAAGCACCTATGGTGTAACTCTTATTTGTCACCATACTAGTAAAATCTTTAGTGACTTTGACAAACTCGTAAGGTTTACACCTACGGTGCCCGCATCTGTACATGCCAGTATGCTTAAGCCAAGAGCCCACCACTTTTCTCTCCGGTTTAAGTAGTGTGGGAGATAGGATGGAGCCCAAAGTTGGACTCTTCCTATAGGAGCATCTCAAACCTTTCTTTACAGTGTCAACCAGTCTATCCTCTGCCAACAATATAGGAAAATGTTTACGCACAATCCCACAAATCTGGGGATATTGGGCACTGTGTGTGGTAACAAAAGTCATCCCCTTGTTGTTATCAGTATCTTTAACTTTAGTACTCAAGAAGTTTTCCCGTGGGATACTCTTCACTTCATCCCTGGCCCTCCTCACTGCCTTAATAGGGTACTTTCTATCACTTAGTCTTTTCTCAAGCTCATGTGATTCATGCCAAAAAATGGCAGTGTCAGTGCAATTCCTTTTTAATCTAGTATACTCACCTTTTGCAATAGCATATGGAACATGCTTCGGGTGACAGCTAGAGCCCAAAAGTAGTGAGTTACCAGAAATAGGTTTCCTGTAAATGGTAGATTTAATAGATAGTTCAAGATAGTTGATATATTTGTTATTCAATTCAAAAGTAAATTTGAGACCAAAATTATTATTGTTGAGAAAATCAATAAAGGGAGGAATACTACCATCATCACCAATCCAAATAAATAACAAATCATCAATGTATCTCTTATATAAAAAGATACAGCTCCTGTACGGGTTACTATCTCCAAAGATGTGGTAGAACTCCCACCAGCCAAGGAACCAATTCGCAAAAGATGGTGCAAACTTGGCTCTCATGGTGGTACCACATCTCTGGAGACAGTATACCTCCTCATACTTGAAGAAGTTATGGGTGAGCAAGAATGTCGTAACCCTCAGAACAAACGTCTAATATGTCTCAGTGTAATCAGAAAACTGGTCAAGAAAAAAGGATATTGCCTCTACTCCTTTTGAATGGGGAATACTGGAGTAGAGGGATACTGCATCAACAGTCAACTACTTAGACATAGGAGTCCACTTAACATTCTCCAACACATTTAATATATGTTTAGTATCCCTCACATATGAATGTAGAGATAATACTAAAGGTTGTAGAATGGAATCAAGCCATTCAGACAGCTTCCCCAGGAGTGAATCAACCCCACTCACGATGGGACGTCCCTGTACATTATCTAGGGATTTGTGTGTCTTGGGTAGATGCTGGAACAGAGGAATTTTGGGATGTTCGACTGCCAGGAAATCAACCTTGGCCTGGTCCAAAATGCCCTGTTCCAAACCATCATCCAATAGATGTCTAAGTTTCATCTGAAAATGAGGGGTGGGATCCCTCTGTAATACACAATAATCTTCTGGTTTCTGTAATTGTCTAAGACCTTCATTAATATATTGTGTACGGTCCATCACTACTACCATCCCACCTTTGTCTGATTTCTTAATGACAAGTGCCCTATTTTCTCTCAAAGTAACCAAGGCTCTTTTTTCAGAGAGAGTCAGATTATGTTCTTACTTGGGTTTGTTATCTTTCAGATGCACCAAATCCTTTTCCACCCTATTGTAGAAAGTCTCTATAACACTCCCTCTGTTATGTATGGGATAGAACTTTGACTTTTTTCTTAAAGCTAGGACCCCTATTGGTGCCTCTGTGCTCAACAGTAGCTTCCAACTGGAGCTGTTGTAACGCCACAATATCGCAGCTGTGTTCAAAACTGTTGGTATCTGTTGCACCAGTATGGGTTAATGTTATATCTGTGGGAGCATTCTCTGTAAAGTAATGTCCAATATAGTCTGGAATACATCAAAGTCATTGGTGGGGGCAAAACTAAGGCCAAGGCTCAAGACATTATATTGTTCCCTACTCAGTTTCTGGGATGAAAGATTAACTACATTACCCACCATCCTAGTATCCTCTATTTGTATTTGGTCTGAGGTCTTGGCTCCCTTAGTTGGTACCTGTCCTGATTGTAATTGACAATGGTACTGTGTGCCTGCCCCGTGGCCTGTCCTCCTCCCCCTGCTGTTGCATCCTGGTCCTGGGGAAAAACCTGGTTAAGAATGGTATTATCAGCCCTGTGTTGGGAATAGGCCACAGAAATAGATACTACATATGGAGTCTGTTTGGGTCTCACCACAACAGTATCAGAATTGGTATCACCCTTTCTAGCCACTTGTGGTGTTGTACTATTGGAAAAGAAGGGCCCTGTGTGTATGATCCCAACTGCTGATGTTGTCAATGTATTGATTCCTGGTGTTTGATCTAAATGTACTTCCCCATCACTGGACCGATCTGTCTCACTACCTGAAAAGGTAATATTTCTAGACGAATTACCCTTGCTGTTATTATTATTGTTACGATTCCTATTTCTATTGCCCCTTCTCCTCCTCCCAAATTTAGGCTTGTTTTATCTAAAATTGCCTCTAGATTTCTTGTTCCAAATATATACAGAGTTATTAGAATAGTCATATTTATCCCTTATAAACTTAGTGTGTTTTGTCTCCATATTTCCTGATCTGCCTTTAGCCACAAGCTCTCTTAAGGTTTTATCAAACCTGGCAAAATCAGCATTATTACACCTCCTATTCATTTCCACCTGTAATTCATTAATATCCTTCCTAATAATTTCCAACAGTTTACTTTCATATTGTTTCAAAAGTCCCATTAGTCTTAATGAACAGTCTGTGAGTACAGCATTCCATGCATCCACAAAATCTTTTTCTTGGGGGTCAACCTCGAAGGTGGGAAATTTATACACCCCTAAACCCCTGGGAATCATATTCAGACTTCAATATTTTTCCAATGTCCAAATATCCCATTGGGTTTTCGATTCCTTCAATAACAAATTCTCCATATGCTCAAATAATGTGCTCAATGCTAAGACACCTTTGTCCTCAGAAAAAATTAGTTCACAATCTGTAGGATTGGTAGTGCGTGCAGTCACTGATAAAAGAGAGTAAAATGGTTGCTGTGTTTCTTCCATAGCTGTGCAAGTGTAATAATTATATCACTGAATCAAAGTCTGGGTGTTGGTATATCCAGTATATACCCAATAATGCAAAATAGAAAAAATGAGGAACCCAGTCATATCAACAATAATAATAAAGTTCAATACACTCTATAATATGTGCAAAATGTGCAGAATCCTCTAAAACCTCTACGGAGGCCACTTGGAGGTATGTAGTGACTCACTAGCTCACAATGGCTTGTGCGCCTTTCAAACTTTAGCTCCAGCGGTATATTCAGCCGACCTCAGCTGTGAACGAAGCGGGATTAACTTCTCACTCACTTCAACTTGTTCCAGCTCACAAGTTCTTTCTGGCTAGCCCCACAGGGAGTACAACCAATGCCTCACCATCATGCAAGTCGTTCTCCAGCTGTTCTAAAAGTGCACATATGCTCCAAATGAACATACACTTGCTACAGCCGGATTAGTCAGAAGGACTGGATAAGAAGCGTAATAACAGGAAAGAAATCCGACTGTTCCATAAAAGCAATCCTTTATTGTTTCACAAAATTAAAAGCTTAAGAGAAACACAGCATATTCCGACTAGTGTAAAGGGCGCAGCACTGACAGGCTTACGCGTTTCAGAAATACATCCGTAGTCACAGCCTGCAGTGATGTACCTTGTATGATTATTCCACAGCAATAATCTGAAGGGCTTCTCCTGGTGTGCCATGGAAAAGATCAATAAACCTACAAGAGGAGGGGATATAGATCAGTTGATAGCCAGAAGTGAGGCTTATTGGATTTTTACCTTAAATACACGCTTACCGAAAAGATTAAATTCCAGATATGATGTGATGAATCTGTGGGAATAATATGTGTCCCCCATATGTAGTTGATTGTTGAGCACCCCTTGGGTATAGGCTTTAAGGTATAGTTGCTGTAGATTTTAAGGCATTGAGATTAGAGAGTGGTGACACGGTAATGACTGTATAATATTTATCTATCTATTTAACCCCTTAATGACCACAGCACTTTTCCATTTTCTGTCCGTTTGGGACCAAGGCTATTTTTACTTTTTTGCGGTGTTTGTGTTTAGCTGTAATTTTCCTCTTACTCATTTACTGTACCCACACATATTATATACAGTTTTTCTTGCCATTAAATGGACTTTCTAAAGATACCATTATTTTCATCATATCTTATAATTTACTATAAAAAAATTAAAATATGAGAAAAAAATTGAAAAAAACACACTTTTTCTAACTTTGATCCCCAAAATCTGTTACACATCTACAACCACCAAAAAACACCCATGCTAAATAGTTTCTAAATTTTGTCCTGAGTTTAGAAATACCCAATGTTTACATGTTCTTTGCTTTTTTTTGCAAGTTATAGGGCCATAAATACAAGTAGCACTTTGCTATTTCCAAACCATTTTTTTTTCTTCAAAATTAGCGCTAGTTACATTAGAACACTGATATCTTTCAGGAATCCCTGAAAATCCATTGACATGTATATCTTTTTTTATTAGACATCTCAAAGTATTGATCTAGGCCAATTTTGGTATATTTCATGCCACCATTTCACCGCCAAATGCGATCAAATACAAAAAATAGTTCACTTTTTCACAAATTTTTTCACAAACTTTCGGTTTCTCACTGAAATTATTTACAAACAGCTTGTTCAATTATGGCATAAGTGGTTGTAAATTTTTCTCTGGGATCCCCTTTGTTCAGAAATAGCAGACATATATGGCTTTGGCATTGCTTTTTGGTAATTAGAAGGCTGCTAAATGCCACTGTGCACCACACGTGTATTATGCCCAGCAGTGAAGGGGTTAATTAGGGAGCATGTAGGGAGCTTTTTGGGGTAATTTTAGCTTTAGTGTAGTGTAGTAGACAACCCCAAGTATTGATCTAGGCCCATTTAGGTATATTTCATGTCACCATTTCACCGCCAAATGCAATCAAATTAAAAAAAACGTTACATTTTTCACAATTTTAGGTTTCTCACTGAAATCATTTACAAACAGCTTGTGCAATTATGGCACAAATGGTTGTAAAGGCTTCTCTGGAATCCCCTTTGTTCAGAAATAGCAGACATATATGGCTTTGGCTTTGCTTTTTGGTACTTAGAAGGCCGCTAAATGCCGCCGCGCATCACACGTGTATTATGGCTAGCAGTGAAGGGGTTAATTAGGTAGCTTGTAGGGATCTTGCAGGGTTAATTTTAGCTTTAGTGTAGAGCTCAGCCTCCCACCTGAAACATCAGACCCCCTGATCCCTCCCAAACAGCTCTCTTCCCTCCCCCACCCCACAATTGTCCCCGCCATCTTCATACCTCCCAACATTTCAAAATTCAAAAGAGGGACACCCCCCCAAAAAAAGAAATTCTGTGGTGGGCGGGGCTTAAAAAATCATAAGACCAAAGTAATATAAATAAAATTCTAAATAAAGTCATAGATTTTAATACACTTACGGCTAGATTTAAAGTTTGGCGGTAGCCGTGAAAACCAGCGTTAGAGGCTCCTAACGCTGGTTTTAGGCTACCTCCGGTATTTGGAGTCACTCAAAAAAGGGTCTAACGCTCACTTTTCAGCCGCGACTTTTCCATACCGCAGATCCCCTTACGTCAATTGCGTATCCTATCTTTTCAATGGGATTTTTCTAACTCCGGTATTTAGAGTCGTGTCTGAAGTGAGCGTTAGAATTCTAACGACAAAACTCCAGCCGCAGAAAAAAGTCAGTAGTTAAGAGCTTTCTGGGCTAACGCCGGTTCATAAAGCTCTTAACTACTGTGCTCTAAAGTACACTAACACCCATAAACTACCTATGTACCCCTAAACCGAGGTCCCCCCACATCGCCACCACTCTATTAAATTTTTTTAACCCCTAATCTGCCGACCGCCACCTACATTATCCTTATGTACCCCTAATCTGCTGCCCCTAACACCGCCAACCCCTATATTATATTTATTAACCCCTAACCTGCCCCCCACAACATCGCAGCCAGCTACCTACAATAATTAACCCCTAATCTGCCGACCGCAAAGCGCCGCTACTTAAGTTATCCTTATGTACCCCTAATCTGCTGCCCCTAACACCACCGACCCCTATATTATATTTATTAACCCCTAATCTGCCCCCTCAACGTCGCCTCCACCTGCCTACACTTATTAACCCCTAATCTGCCGAGTGGACCGCACCGTTACTATAATAAAGTTATTAACCCCTAATCCGCCTCACTAACCCTATAATAAATAGTATTAACCCCTAATCTGCCCTCCCTAACATCGCCGACACCTAACTTAAATTATTAACCCCTAATCTGCCGACCAGAGCTCACCGCTATTCTAATAAATGTATTAACCCCTAAAGCTAAGTCTAACCCTAACACTAACACCCCCCTAACTTAAATATAATTTAAATCTAACGAAATTAATTAACTCTTATTAAATAAATTATTCCTATTTAAAGCTAAATACTTACCTGTAAAATAAATCCTAATATAGCTACAATATAAATTATAATTATATTATAGCTATTTTAGGATTAATATTTATTTTACAGGTAACTTTGTATTTATTTTAACCAGGTACAATAGCTATTAAATAGTTAAGAACTATTTAATAGCTAAAATAGTTAAAATAATAACAAAATTACCTGTAAAATAAATCCTAACCTAAGTTACAATTAAACCTAACACTATACTATCATTAAATTAATTAAATAAAATACCTACAATTACCTACAATTAAACCTAACACTACACTATCAATACATTAATTAAATATAATACCTACAAATAACTACAATTAAATAAACTAACTAAAGTGCAAAAAATAAAAAAGAACTAAGTTACAAAAAATAAAAAAATATTTACAGACATTAGAAAAATATTAGAACAATTTTAAACTAATTACACCTACTCTAAGCCTCCTAATAAAATAACAAAGACCCCCAAAATAAAAAATGCCCTACCCTATTCTAAATTACTAAAGTTCAAAGCTCTTTTACCTTACCAGCCCTGAACAGGGCCCTTTGCGGGGCATGCCCCAAGAAGTTCAGCTCTTTTGCCTGTAAAAAAAACCTGTCACAATTACATATTGTCTAACAAAAACCCTGTTACTTTTACTGAGACTATGCCTTTAATTGTCTGATCAATTCACCTGCTACGCTATTTAAGCCTCCTCCCCCCTCTCCACTTTGCTTGTTATTGTTTTCTACTAACCTTAGTGTGATTCAATCGGAGCTCTTGTATTTTATTACCTCTTGGGAATTCAACTAAATACCTACCTTTCCGGATTCACCAACTCCTCCTGCTGTAACCGACCTACCTTTCCTGATATCGGATTGACTCTCTGCTCAGCCGTTGCTGTCAGCTTGCTCCAAAACAGCTGATTCTTCCGCCTGCATCGTGGAGCTGTTTTCTCTGGTTATAGACACAGTTTTTCTGTTGTTCCTCCAGTATTCATTTACTTGAGACAACTATAGTAATATCTAATGCTATTTCTCCTTATAAGAAATTGCTAAGTTTATACTTGGATTCTGACTTTACTTCTTTTAGTAATTTATGTTATTATCCAGTTTAAACCTTGCTACAATTCCTATACTCTCAGCAGTTGTGATTCATTTAAATTATTGTATACTACAACATAGTATCTTTGATATTACAGAATAACAAGCCATTTAAACATGGATCCAGCTGAGATGACTACTCATATACAAACTCTCTCTCAAAAAGTGGATGCTTTAACTGAAGGCCTCAAACAAGAAAACCAGGGACTAAAAACATATATTAAAGACTTTGTAGATAGTAGAACTAGTTTTCAGGAACCACAAGTTAGTCTCCCAGATTTATTCTCAGGGGATAGAAAACAATTTAGAGACTTTAAAAACGCTTGCCTTTTGCTGTATGCACTAAAACCATACACATATCCCACTGACAGAGTTAAGGTGATGACTACCATTTCCTATTTAAGAGCAGAACCCAGAAGTTGGGCTAATTCCTTTCTGGAGACAAATGATGATATACTTAACCCTCTAGATTCCTTCTTTTCTGCCCTAGGTTAGCTTTATGATGACCCATACAAACAACTAACCGCTGAAACTGCAATGCTCTCTCTTAAGCAGAAAAGAAGGGATGTAGAAGATTATATTGCAGACTTTAAGAGGCTAGCTACTGACACCCAATGGAATAATTTGTCGCTAAAAAACCAGTTTAGATTGGGGTTGTCAGAATCCATCAAAGATGAGCTCTCTCGCATTGAACTTCCTCACACATTGGAGGAACTAATTAATCTCAGTATCAGTATTGACAGAAGGCTTAGAGAGAGACAACACGAGAAAGTTTATCATGAGTCAACACATAAGAAACAAAATCCTTCTCTACCTACACACTCACATGTTAAAAAGTTAAGAAGGCGCTCCCAGAATTTATGCATGTATTGTGCATCAGAAGAGCATACTGTTAAAGCTTGTCCCATTCTCCAAAAACAGAATAAGGGTAAGAACTCCCCTCCTTATTATTCATTAAACGCTGTATCTAATTCTGCAAGCTACTGTAACTTATGCCTTCTCTTGCAGTGGGATCAACTTCGAGTGAACGTTTCAGGGATAATTGACTCTGGTGCTTCAGCCTCTTACATTGATGTGTCTTTTGCCACAAAGAATAAAATCCCACTTATAAAAAAAAAGGCTCCTGTACCTTTAAGGGGAATTGATGGGGAGGCTTTGTCCTCTGGACCAGTGATTTACGAAACAATACCTCTACTCCTTTCCACACAAGACCACCATAGGGAGTACATTTCCTTTGATGTCATTACATCACCTGTCTTCCCTCTTATTCTAGGCCTACAATGGTTAAAACTACATAACCCTCTGATATCATGGTCCAATCTCACTGTACAGCTTAATTCTGATTACTGCTTATCCACTTGTTACCCTACTCTTCTCTTACAACCTCCTCAACCTTCCACTGATATAGAGATACCTGATGTTTATGCCGATTTTATAGATGTTTTCAGTAAAAAAGAATCCCAAAACCTACCACCACATCGTAAATATGACTGCCCTATTGATTTACTCCCAGGTGCAGTCATACCCTGCGGTCATGTGTTCCCGCTGTCTAAACCTGAACTGGAACACTTAAAATCTTATATTGAGGAAAATCTAGAAAAGGGTTTCATAAGACCATCTACTTCCCCCGCTGCTGCCGGTATGTTTTTCGTAAAAAATAAAGATGGCAGTTTAAGACCCATAGTGGATTACCGGCAGTTGAACAAGGTTACTGTTAAAAACCGGTATCCTCTGCCCCATATCCCAGAGCTAATTGAGCGTTTGGAAGGTGCCAAGGTCTTCACTAAACTTGACCTTCGAGGCGCGTATAATCTCGTTCGTATGAGGGCTGGAGACGAATGGCTGACGGCGTTTCGTACTCGCTATGGCTTATACGAATACACCGTCATGCCATTCAGTCTCTGCAACGCCCCGGCAACCTTCCAGCACTTTATTAACGATATCTTTAAAGATATTCTTGACACATATATAGTGATTTATCTCGACGATATTTTGATCTATTCAAAAACACTAGAAGAACACACAAAACACGTCAGACAGGTATTATCACGCCTACGCTTTCATTCTTTATATGCTAAAGCCGAAAAATGTATATTTCATACAAAACATATCACCTTTCTTGGTTATCAGATTTCGGAATTTGGCATACAGATGGACGACTCTAAAATCACTACCATTCAACATTGGCCACAGCCAAGTAATAAGAAACAGGTACAAAGCTTTCTAGGCTTTGCAAATTTCTACCGAAAATTTATAAACAATTTCGCAGCAATTGCCAAACCACTTACCAACCTCACAAAATCAAACATTAAGTTCCTCTGGACTGCTGACCCCCAAAAGGCATTCGATCTCCTAAAACAGAAATTCACCTCTGCACCTATATTACGCTACCCAAATAACCAACTCCAATACGTATTGGAGGTCGACGCTATTGGAGCTGTTCTTTCACAAAGAGAACACCTGAAGAAACCTCTACACCCCGTAGCTTTTTATTCAAGATGCTTGACAGCTCCTGAGTTGCACTACCCTGTGGGTGATAAAGAGTTTCTGGCTATCAAGGTTGCCTTTGAACAGTGGCGTCATCTCCTTGAGGGAGTCACATATCCGACCATAGTGTATACCGATCATAGGAACTTACAGTACCTAAAATGTACTAAAACCCTCACTGCACGACATGTTCGTTGGAATCTGTATTTTTCCAGATTTGATTTCCTCATCACTTACAGACCTGCTACTAAGAACAAGAAGGCAGACGCTCTCTCACGCCTGCCTACTCCTTCGGTACTCTCTCTTCCAAAAGAATCTGTAATTCCCGAGAACAAATACCTATTGTTTCTCATCGATTCCATTCCATACTTAAGAGAAGAACAACATAAAGATCAAACCAAGCCTCTCCAACAGCTACAACTGAAACAGGATTCCCTCTATTACTTTGATGAGAAGTTATATGTACCCCCTTCTATTAGAGATTTGATATTACATTCCGCTCACGAATCCTTATTCGCTGGACACACTGGAATCCATAAGGCCCAGGAGCTTATTAAAAGGTCCTATTGGTGGCCTGATATGAATACCGACATAATGAAGTACATTAACACCTGTTCAGTCTGCGCCACCACTAAAAGATCGAAACATAGGCCCTATGGGTTACTCATGCCTTTACCCACTCCAACACGACCTTGGGCAGACATAGCCTTGGATTATGTCGTTGATCTCCCAATCTCCTCTAATAACACTACTATCCTTGTCGTCGTTGACTTGTTCAGTAAGATGATACATCTGATACCCTACCACAAGCTACCTACTGCTGCAGAAACTATACATTTGCTCCTACTACACGTCTTTAGACTTCATGGTCTCCCTCGACGAATCTTAACAGACCGTGGCTCGCAGTTTACTAGTTCTCTCTGGACGTAATTTTGCAAGATTTTCAGTATTGACAAAAGACTTTCAACCTCTTATCACCCTCAGACTAATGGTCAGACTGAAAGGTCTAATCAAAGCATTGAACAATTTCTAAGGTCTTACTGTCATTCTGACCAACACTCTTGGTCTCAACACCTGCCCTATGCTGAATTTACCTTCAACAACACAGTACATTCCACAACCAACCAGACTCCATTCTTCGTTAACTATGGATTCCATCCAACATTTCAACTACTACCCCAAATCAGTTCGCTACCATATATCGGTGATCTATCAAGTTCCATCACTTCAAATTTTGCAAAAGTCAGCACAGCTATTGAACAAGCAAAAACCAAACAGAAACTTTATTACGACCTAAGAAGGATGGCTCCACCACATTACTCCCTTGGAGATCTAGTTTGGTTGTCAACCAAAAACCTGCATCTCAATACTCCTAGCATGAAACTTTCACCATTATTCATTGGTCCTTTTCAGATAATCAAAATCATAAATGAGAATGCCGTTCATTTGCAGTTACCCAGCACTCTGAAAATACACCCTACCTTTCATGTTTCCCTACTGAAACCCTACCGATCTGTACGAGATGCCACTTCACGCCAAAGTATACCACCTGTTTCCATCCATCCCAATATTGAATATGAGGTTAAATCCATACTCGACTCTAGACTGTTTCGGGGTAACTTACAATATCTGATAAGTTGGAAAGGCTACACCTCAGAACATGACTCTTGGGAGCCCGCTGTTAATATTTCTTCCCCCAGACTCATCTCGCGCTTCCATCAGCAGAATCCGGATCATCCACATCCTTGAGCCACAGAGTGGCTCATTTGGGGGAGCATCCTGTCACGATTACATATTGTCTAACAAAAACCCTGTTACTTTTACTGAGACTATACCTTTAATTGTCTGATCAATTCACCTGCTACGCTATTTAAGCCTCCTCCCCCCTCTCCACTTTGCTTGTTATTGTTTTCCACTAACCTTAGTGTGATTCAATCGGAGCTCTTGTATTTTATTACCTCTTGGGAATTCAACTAAATACCTACCTTTCCGGATTCACCAACTCCTCCTGCTGAAACCGACCTACCTTTCCTGATATCGGATTGACTCTCTGCTCAGCCGTTGCTGTCAGCTTGCTCCAAAACAGCTGATTCTTCCGCCTGCATCGTGGAGCTGTGACGTCACACGCCAACCTGTCGGCTCCAGCGCTGCAACCGCATCTCCGCTACAAGCTGTGAGATTTCTCTACAGATTTCCAAAACTTCTGTTTACCCTCCAGGTACTATTAGTAACCGCTTGCCTTATTTCAAGCTGCTATCTCTGCTACAATATCTCCTACCCTAATTTACTCATATACTTATGATATTTTATGTGTCAGCTCTACATTGACATAGTAGCTATTTTTTGTGTTAACACTGTTTATTTTTTCTCTGGTTATAGACACGGTTTTTCTGTTGTTCCTCCAGTATTCATTTACTTGAGACAACTATAGAAATATCTAATGCTATTTTTCCTTATAAGAAATTGCTAAGTTTATACTTGGATTCTGACATTACTTCTTTTAGTAATTTATGTTATTATCCAGTTTAAACCTTGCTACAATTCCTATACTCTCAGCAGTTGTGATTCATTTAAATTATTGTATACTACAACATAGTATCTTTGACATTACAAAACCATACAATACCCCCCCCCACAACATTACAACCCACCACCCACATATCCCTAATCTAACCCAAACCCCCCTTAAATAAACCTAACACTAAGCCCCTGAAGATCATCCTACCTTGTCTTCACCTCACCGGGTATCACCGATCGGTCCTGGCTCCAAAATCTTCATCCAACCCAAGCGGGGGCTGGCGATCCATCATCCGGTGGCTGAAGAGGTCCAGAAGAGGCTCCAAAGTCTTCATCCTATCGGGAAGAAGAGTAGATCCGGACCGGCAACCATCATCTTCCAAGCGGCATCTTCTATCTTCATCCGATGAGGACCGGCTCCATCCTGAAGACCTCCACCGCGGACCCATCTTCATCCGGCGACGTCCAACTGAAGAATGACGGTTCCTTTAAGGGACGTCATCCAAGATGGCGTCCCTCGAATTCCAATTGGCTGATAGGATTCTATCAGCCAATCGGAATTAAGGTAGGAATATTCTGATTGGCTGATGGAATCAGCCAATCAGAATCAAGATCAATCCGATTGGCTGATCCAATCAGCCAATCAGATTGAGCTCGCATTCTATTGGCTGATCGGAACAGCCAATAGAATGCGAGCTCAATCTGATTGGCTGATTGGATCAGCCAATCGGATTGAACTTGATTCTGATTTGCTGATTCCATCAGCCAATCAGAATATTCCTACCTTAATTCCGATTGGCTGATAGAATCCTATCAGCCAATCAGAATTCGAGGGACGCCATCTTGGATGACGTCCCTTAAAGGAACCGTCATTCTTCAGTTGGACGTCGCCGGATGAAGATGTGTCCGCGGTGGAGGTCTTCAGGATGGAGCCGGTCCTCATCGGATGAAGATAGAAGATGCCGCTTGGAAGAAGATGGTTGCCGGTCCGGATCTACTCTTCTTCCCGGATAGGATGAAGACTTTGGACCCTCTTCTGGACTTCTTCAGCCATCGGATGATGGATGTCTAGCCCCCTCTTGGGTTGGATGAAGATATCGGAGCCAGGACGGATCGGTGTGATACCCGGTGAGGTGAAGACAAGGTAGGAAGATCTTCAGGGGCTTAGTGTTAGGTTTATTTAAGGGGGGTTTGGGTTAGATTAGGGGTATGTGGGTGGTGGGTTGTAATGTTGGGGGGGGTATTGTATGTTGTTTTTTTTACAGGCAAAAGAGCTGAATTATTTGGGGCATGCCCCGCAAAGGGCCCTGTTCAGGGCTGGTAAGGTAAAAGAGCTTTGAACTTTAGTAATTTAGAATAGGGTAGGGCATTTTTTATTTTGGGGGGCTTTGTTATTTTATTAGGGGGCTTAGAGTAGGTGTAATTAGTTTAAAATTGTTGTAAGATTTTCCTTATGTTTGTAAATATTTTTTTATTTTTTGTAACTTAGTTCTCTCTACACCGGACATCGATGGCCGCAATCGTTGGTGGGGGGGTTAGAGAGCTGTTTTGGGGGGGATCAGGGAGGTTGGGGGCTAAGGGGGATCCTACAAAGTAGCATATGTAAATATGCTAAAGATGTATTTTTTAAAAAAAGATGGCGGGGACAATTGTGGGGTGGGGGAGGGAAAGGAGCTGTTTGGGAGATATCAGGGGGTCTGATGTGTCAGGTGGGAGGCTGATCTCTACACTAAAGCTAAAATTAACCCCGCAAGCTCCCTACAAACTACCTAATTAACCCCTTAACTGCTAGCCATAATACATGTGTGATGCGCAGCAGCACTTAGCGGCCTTCTAATTACCAAAAAGCAACGCCAAAGTCATATATGTCTGCTATTTCTGAACAAAGGGGATCCCAGAGAAGCATTTACAACTATTTGTGCCATAATTGCACATGCTGTTTGTAAGTAATTTCAGTGAGAAACCTAAAATTGTGAAAAATTTTGCGTTTTTTTTTAAATTTGATTGTATTTGGCGGTGAAATGGTGGCATGAAATATACCAAAATGGGCCTAGATCAATACTTGGGGTTGTCTACTACACTACACTGAAGCTAAAATTAACCCTAGAAGCTCCCTACATGCTCCCTAATTAACCCCTTCACTGCTGGGCATAATACACGTGTGGTGCGCAGTCTCATTTAGCAGCCTTCTAATTAGTAAAAAGCAAAACCAAAGCCATATATGTCTGCTATTTATGAACAAAAGGGGATCCCAAAGAAGCATTTACAACCATGTATGCTATAACTGCATAAGTTTTTTGTAAATAATTTCAGTGAGAAACCTAAAGTTTGTGAAAAAAATTGTGAAAAAGTGAACAATTTCTTTTATTTGATCGCATTTGGCGGTGAAATGGTGGCATGAAATATACCAAAATGGGCCTAGATCAATACTTTGGGATGTCTTCTAAAAAAAAATATATACATGTCAATGGATATTCAGGGATTCCTGAAAGATATCAGTGTCCCAACGTAACTAGCGCTAATTTTGAAAAAAAGTGGTTTGGAAATAGCAAAGTGCTACTTGTATTTATGGCCCTATAACTTGCAAAAAAAGCAAAGAACATGTAAACATTGGGTGTTTCTAAACTCAGGACAAAATTTAGAAACTATTTAGCATGGTTTTTGTTTGGTGGTTGTAGATGTATAACAGATTTTGGGGGTCAAAGTTAGAAAAAGTGTGTTTTTTTCCATTTTTTCCTCATATTTTATAAAAATTTTTATAGTAAATTATAAGATATGATAAAAATAATGGTATCTTCAGAAAGTCCATTTAATGGCGAGAAAAACGGTATATAATATGTGTGGGTACATTAAATGAGTAAGGGGAAAATTACAGCTAAACACAAACACCGCAGAAATGTAAAAATAGCCTTGGTCCCAAACGGACAGAAAATGGAAAAGTGCTCTGGTCACTAAGGGGTTAATAGCTATTGTACCTGGTTAAAATAAATACAAAGTTACCTGTAAAATAAATATTAATCCTAAAATAGCTATAATATAATTATAATTTATAGTGTAGCTATATTAGGATTTATTTTACAGGAAGTATTTAGCTTTAAATAAGAATAATTTATTTAATAATATTTAATTAATTTCGTTAGATTTAAATTATATTTAAGTTAGGGGGGTGTTAGTGTTAGGGTTAGACTTAGCTTTAGGGGTAATACATTTATTAGAATAGCGGTGAGCTCCGGTCGGCAGATTAGGGGTTAATAATTGAAGTTAGGTGTCGGCGATGTTAGGGAGGGCAGATTAGGGGTTAATACTATTTATTATACGGTTAGTGAGGCGGATTAGGGGTTAATAACTTTATTATGATAGCAGTGCGGTCCGCTCGGCAGATTAGGGGTTAATAAGTGTAGGCAGGTGGAGGCGACGTTGTGGGGGGCAGATTAGGGGTTAATAAATATAATATAGGGGTCGGCGGTGTTAGGGGCAGCAGATTAGGGGTACATAAGGATAATGTAAGTAGCGGCGGTTTACAGAGCGGCAGATTAGGGGTTAAAAATAATATGCAGGGGTCAGCGATAGCGGGGGCGGCAGATTGGGGGTTAATAAGTGTAAGGCTAGGGGTGTTTAGACTCGGGGTACATGTTAGGGTGTTAGGTGCAGACGTAGGAAGTGTTTCCCCATAGCAAACAATGGGGCTGCGTTAGGAGCTGAACGCGGCTTTTTTGCAGGTGTTAGTTTTTTTTTCAGCTCAAACAGCCCCATTGTTTCCTATGGGAGAATCGTGCACGAGCACGTTTTTGAGGCTGGCCGCGTCCGTAAGCAACTCTGGTATCGAGAGTTGAAGCTGTTTTAAATATGCTCTACGCTCCTTTTTTGGAGCCTAACACAGCTTTTATGTGGACTCTCAATACCAGAGTTATTTTTATGGTGCGGCCAGAAAAAAGCTGGCGTTAGCTACGCGGGTCCTTACCGACAAAACTCTAAATCTAGCCGTTAGGCAGCAAATCAAACATAAACTCAAACCACTGGTATGGCTATGTGAGCTATGTATTTAATTATCCTTTACAAAGACATTGCTAAATATTTTTATCTTAATTTGACATTTAATTATAAATTCTTTAAAACTGCTCTCTGCATTCCCCATTAATATTCTAAATTCTGGCCTTTAAAGTCAGCAAAAATGCACAGTAGCACACTACATAGTATACACTTATACATGCAGATACACACACACACACACACACACTACATAGCATACACTTACACATGCAGATACACACACACTACATAGCATACACTTATACATGCAGATACACACACACTACATAATATACACTTATACATGCAGATACACACACACACACTATATAGCATACACTTACACATGCAGATACACACACACTACATAGCATACACTTATACATGCAGATACACACACACTACATAGCATATACTTACACATGAAGATACACACACACTACATAGCATACACTTATACAGGCAGACACACACACATTACATGGAATACACTTATACATGCAGCATACACTTATACATGCAGATACACAGACACTACATAGTATACACTTATACATGCAGACACACACACACTACATAGCATACACTTATACATGCAGATACACACTTATACATGCAGATACACATACACACACTACATAGCTTACATTTAGACATGCAGACACACACACACTACATAGCATAAACTTATACATACAGATACACACACACAGTTATGGATACAGATAGACACACACACTACATCATATATGGGTATCTGTAATTCATTGTATGGGGTCCTGGGGTTTGCAAGCACATTAGCTGGCAGTCTGCGACTGCCACTGTTCATTACCCTGGTATTAGCACTGCTCATTGTATAAAACTGAAGGCATGCTAGTATTATCACCAGGGGTTAGACATCATCACTACCAGAGGTAGGTAAGAGAGGTCACCATTACCCGTGGTCAGAGTGAATACAGCCTTCTTACTCCTACTTAACCCACACACCATTCCTTTTCCACAGGGAATCTAACAGGTATCTAACCCTGTGAGAGCAAAGCCAGCTGCTTCTGAGTATGGGCCTGGGGCAAATCGGGACAGATGGCTAGCAACCCGGGACAGGGGGACAGACCCCTAAAATCGGGACTGTCCCGCAAAAATCGGGACAGTTGTGGGGTATGCATCTTAAGTGCTGGCAGCAACTCTGCCAGTACTAAAATAAAAGGTATATTTAGGCTTTTTTTTTTAAAGCATATTTACATATGCTGCAGTGTAGGACCCCCCTTTAGCCCGCAACCTGACTGATCCCACACCAAACAGCTCTCTAACTCTCCCCCTCTGCCTTAATGGGCGCCATCTTGGGTACTGGCAGCTGTCTGCCAGTACCCAGTTTAGAATAAAATTGTTGTTTTTTAAAAATTTTCCCCTCTTCTGTAGTGTAGCTCCCCCCCCACCAAAGACCAACCCCCCACCCCCTCCTAGATACCTTCGATTGTTTTAAAAAAAAAATTAAAATACCCCTTTCTCCCACTTTTATAACCAAAACTTTTCTGTAGTGTAGCGGTTCCCACCCGCTTCCGCCCCATGCACGCACCTGCCCGCCGCCCCCCCTGTGCACGCGCGAGCGCCCCCATCAGCCCCGCCCCCCCTCTACATTAACCGGTCCATCGATGGCCGCCCACCTGCCTCCCGAGTCGGCTCCCACCCACCAACGATACCGGCCATCGATGTCCGGTGCAAAGAGGGCCACAGAGTGGCTCTCTCTGCATCGGATGGCCAAGGGGTGTTATTGCAGGATGCCTCGATATCGAGGCATCCTGCAATAACCGGAAAGTGGCTGGAAGCGAGCAGGATCGCTTCCAGCCGCTTTAAACCCCTAATGTCGTACAGGGTACGTCACTGGTCTTTTAAGACCAGGTTGTGTGCGACGTACCCTGTAGGGGTTAAGCTTTTATTTATACCATATAGTCTCACATATACCTGAGGTTTCATGCCCCGACTGAATATTGTTAATACCTTTGAATGATTCACTTCAGTGTCCCTAGAATGTAGGTTGGTCAGTCTAAGGTCTTGGTACTGTCTAGCGGGTGGCCTTTTAATAGTTAGTGAGAGGGGTATTTACTTCCTCTACATTATCATTACCAGTATTTATCCTTTATTCCCTATAAGGGACAGGTAATTGTATTTATATATTTTGTAGATTAGAATTTA